>NC_049223.1:2919471-3230513 GCF_011100685.1 Canis lupus familiaris | reverse complement strand
AAAAATTAAGTTTATTTCTCAGGTCAAGAGTCACATACCAATTACCTGCCAGAATAATCAGGCCTCTCTGAGACCCAAGTTTCATATTTATAAGCAAGTCTAATGAATGGATTAGTCAAAGGATTTGTGGACTCTGGGAGCACACACAGGAGAGAAAATGGATTATGAAAATCCACAAGGATTAATCAAATATTCTGAACTTCTTATTTTTCTGTGAGTGTTGTGAAGACATCACTGTGACATGGTTCAAGATACACTGTAGTTAGGCTATGTGAATATATAATTTTGATACAGAGACCAAAACAGAGAATCTTTTCTAAAATCCCTTTAAAATGAATTTAGGAAAATATCAATGTTGGTGAACTATCCAGAGAGGAAATTATGGTTAAACATCACTGTTAAAAGAAATAGCCCAAAAAATAAATAAATAAATAAATAAATAAATAAATAAATAAATAAATAAAAGAAATAGCCCCCCACCCCCACCCCAACACATACACATACAAATAATGGGAAGTGGTGTTTATTCACATGCACATACCTTATTTGTGCTTTGAGAGCATTTCAATTTCCGGGAGCAATTGGCAGGGGACATTTGTAGTTTGGGTTAATGCTTATTCTCCAAATATTTGTTTTGGTTAAATGTGAGTTAACTGTATTTAAACCTACTTAAAGGGACTGGGACTGGGTGGCTCAGTGGTTGAGCATTTGGGTTCAGCTCAGGGTGTGATCCTGAAGTCCTGAAATTGAGTCCCATATCGGGTTCCCCGCATGGAGCCTGCTTCTCTCTCTGCCTATGTCTCTGCCTCTGTGTGTGTGTGTCTCTCATGAATACATAAATAAAAAATCTTAAAAAAAAACCTACTTAAAGGGCATAATTAAAATAGTTATGATGTTAAGGCCAAACATCTTTAGAGTTTATTGCTTTGGCAGTTTAATTTTATGCAAAAAAAAAAAAAAAAGACAAAAAACAAAAATGAGGCCCACTTAAATAAGCACCTGCTCAAAGATTAGCCTTATAGAAAAGAACATATCTGAAATCAAATATAAGTTTTAAAAAAAAACACATGATAAAATGATACATCATTACTCTTGATATGCCTATAATGAAATAATGAATATTTATACAGTACAATGATGAAACAGAGCACAGATAATCACGTGGTCATTTTTACTTCCAGTCTCAATTAATCACAATCATTCCTAGTAAAGCAATTTTCAGGTGAAAATATAAACAGATATAAAAACCATTAAAATGAAGATATTCATAAATTTATTCATATTCTTATATGGTGCACAATGCATAATAAAAGTGCACATGCAAAAATCAAACCAGCACCTGAAAGTTTTCTAGAGAATTGCCTGATTAGAATACTCTTCATTTACCACATTTTCAAAGTTCAGTTAAAGGGTAGGCTGTTTATTTTTTATATATCTTTTCTAAGGAATTTTGTAAATGTCATTTGCTTCTATCAATTCAAAAATTCAGAAAAACTATGGCTTGTCTGGGATGTTATTTAGATACATTTCCTCTAATCCCATTTTCTAATAGCTATTCAAAACATTTTCATTTTAAGATTATTTTATATTATTTTTGCATAGCATACATAAGGCAACAAATTATATTTAAGACACTAAGATAAGATTTTACCTTCTCATTAAGTCTGATGATTGGACCATACTTCAAACACTTCTCAAGATAAAACCAAAATGTTTTGGACAGAGTCCATGCATGAAAATTGGTATTTATTTCATTACAGAAATTTTTTATCTGATATAGAACATTTAAGCAAAATCACTGTTGTGTGGCACTTGACTCTATTTTGTTTTTAACTCTTAGAAGATTCCTGAGTTGGCATCCAACTTGGCATATACATCACATGAAAACTGTAGAAGCATTCTGGCCAACTATGATTTCTGTAGGACGATGTTATTAGGAAATGTGCTCTTGGAACATGCTTATAGTTTTAAAGAGCTGGCATGATGCCTAAGGTGGCTTCAAGAGTTTAAGGCCCAATCTTACAGAAGAGGAAGTCTTGATAAGATTTTGATATTAGAGGAATAAGGAGCAAAACAGGCTTTTCCTGTGATTAGCCCAATGGAAACATATGACTATTTTTATTTATTCCATTTTATTAACAAAAAATGTAAAATGCTTTGTGTACTCTAATTCCCCTAGAAATACTGTAAGATTGATAAGAATTTCCATTAGGTTGTATAAATACTAAAGTGGAAGTGGAATGTCTGGCCTAGGGAAGGCTACTCACATTTAAAGCAAACTTTCCTCATAAACTAGAACAGCCCTGGAGACGTGTGTTAACCTACTGGCCACGTTTTCACAGGAACACTCTAAAGCAGGAGGAAGGGCAGCTTGAGAACCATAGGCAGTGGCTTCTCCTGTAATCCGTGCAATTCCTTGCTATCTGGAAAGAGGCAAATTTGCGCAGAGAAGGGACTGGTTCCTGAAAGTTGAAGAGAATGAAAGGGGAAATCCATAATCAGAAAACAGAAGTGTTTTGGGGGGTGGTGTCTCTTCCTCGTTTCCACGGCCGATTAGTTACTAATAACTAATCCCAGCTAAGGTGCCAATCAAGGCTCGAACACTGACCTCTCTCAAACCTTTTAATATGACCTTTGAGAACTAAATAAATGGTCATCACAGCTCAAGGCAATAAATTAATAATAACAATAACAATAGGTGTTGAGTAGCCACCATAGGTCAGAAATTTCACATACTGTCTCCCTTAAACTTCACAATAACCCTACTGTCAGGGAGGAAGATCTTCCTCTGTCCAATTGTCCTTCTAGCTGGACTTAGAATCAAATTGACGTGAGACAGAGTAATAGGAGAGTAATAGGAGAAAATCAAATTTAATAGGCAGATGTTCATCCGGGAGTCTACATAGAGGGATTCCAAAGACAATGAGCACAGGAGCTAGGAAAGGGATCAGATCTGAGGATACACAGGGGAAGAAGGCCATTAGCAGGAAGGTGAAAGGAGATGTTTGAAGAACAGAGCTTGCCCTATCAAGCAGATAAATTTCTTAGGGAAAGGGGAGTCTCTGTTAATAGCCCTCTTCTGGTATAGGCTCTCCTTTACATAGTAAATTTAGGCAGTTAGTAGGGAAGCAGAGAGCTTTTCCTGCATCCACTGGATTGGGGGTACTTTTAGTTCAAAATAATCTTTATGCCAAAGTGTCCCATCTTGGGGCAGCCTGCCCAGGGCCACTACCTACTAAATAGGAATTATTCCCAAATATCTCTGGTTAAAGTTTAGAGAGGTAAGGAATTTGTCCAAGCTCACACAGCTCATAAGTAGCAAATCTGAGATTTTAGTAAATCTTTTTAAAAATCTCTCCCCCATATTCTTTTTTAAAGATTTTATTTATTTATTTATTCATGAGAGACAGAGAGACAGAGACAGAGGCAGAGAGAGAAGCAGGCTCCTTGAGGGGAGCCTGATGTGGGACTCAACCCCAGGACCCTGGGATCATGCCCTGAACCAAAGACAGCTGCTCAACTGCTAAGCAATGCAGGCATCCCTATGGGGAAGAGATTTTTTATAAAGGCATCTGCTTAGTACACCTGTGTTCCCATCACATAAATGAGAGCCTACCTACACAACTGACTGCGGGGCCAGATTTCTTACGCGTGTTACTCAGCGTGTTTTCGTATTTCTTTACCAAAGCCATGTATAGGCTACTAAATTATACGTGACTCAGATCACATCCTTGGATAAAAACTTTATAAATCACTACTAGAATAGGGTGAGAGTTTATGTTACTCAAGTTGCCCCCAAACAGAGAATTTATTTCATTTTGGGGTCAGTTTGGTAATGCAGGGACTTGCTGCACTACAATCGCTGTTTAACTCCTCTCACCTGGATAGGCTCTGGTCAGGAAGCCATTTATGGCTTTTCCCCTCACAGTATAACATATGAGAGACTTCCCATGGGAGATGAGCTTTGTCCCATTTACATTGTATGAGCTTCTGTTTCCTTGTCTAGTCTGCCCCACTGTCTCCCACAATCTTCCTGTGTACTTGCTGGGCCTGTAATACTCTTGTGTGTCTGTTAATTCATCTGATGGATATTTATTTTCTGCCAAGTAAATGCACCAGGGACACAGGTAATGATGAAAACTCGGTTCTGCTCTGAGTTCTTATTGTTTTTTTCTGACCATCTTGAATGGTGGAAATCTGACATAGAGTCCATTACACATAACTAGCATTATAGGTCCCCACTAGTCAGAGGCTTGGATGTGGCTTTAGATGTGTAAATGGATGAAGGGTTAGTGGTCATTTCCAAAGCTGTAACGTGCAATATAGGAAGGAACAGTCTTCCTATTATAAGAAAGGGCAGTCTCTCTTGAAGAGGGTGATTTCTTCTACACATCTGGGCTTGGATGATTAAAGAACTTCCCTAATCTTGATAAATTGCTCCTTGGTCCTGAATATTCTGTACATGGGTTTGATAGCATCTTTTTATCTGACAGTAGAAGGGCTTCTGATCCAGAATGGCTTCGATTCACATGGTGGATGATTTTCTCTGGAAAATGAAGAAAGGTGATCTGTTTGGTTTCCTTTGATGCTTTTGCACAAGATCGATGATTATCCCGGGTCCAGCGATTCACATGTGTGGAAGACTTTCCTTTGTAGTGAGGAGTTTCTTCCAAAGTCTTCCCTGAATGAAGTTTTATCTTGTAGTTCCGTCTCTAATTTGAAATTCCTTGTGAATGAAGTGAATAAACCCATAGCTCTTGAAATGTATGATCTTCAATATTGAAATTAATTCTTTAGTAAGATCTCTAGGATGACAATTTGCATTAATTATGATCACATCTGAAATTCTTGTCTTGACCATTCACTAAGTCTAATTATTCCCATTTTTGTATTCAATCTAAAACAGAAGGAAATGATATAGTAGATACAAAGATTGCTATAGAAGGTATTTAGACCAGATAAATGATTTTTTAAATGATGCTTCTTTTTTCTTATAGCAGTACAATGCTTTCCTCCAATAATATTAAAAATAAATATATAAAACACATAATAGGATTGTTATTATTCCAATGGAGAACAGAGGGGCACCTGGGTGGCTCAGTAGGTTAAGTATCTGCTTTCAGCTCAGGTCATGATCCCGGGGTCCTGGCTTGGAATCCCAAGTCGAGGCCTTGGCTCAGAGGGAAGCCTGCTTCTACCTCTCCCTCTGCCCCTCCTCACTGCTCATGCTCTCTCTCTTACTCTCTCTCAAATAAATAAATAAAATCTTTAAAAAATAAAAAAAAAGAAATGGAGAACAGATCTTTCTTTCATTGATCCCAGCTTTCTTTCTCTCATCTATATTCTACCCTCATCATGTGAGACACTGAAAAGGGCATGTATGGACATCCACAAGTAGAGTTTGAAAATCATAGGACTGGACTATCTACCTCTACAATTGCTTCTAGCTTTAAAATTAATGCATGGTTCTTTGGTCAGTGATAGCCTTTTTACAATCATGTCTTTCCAATTCTGCTATTTCAAGTTATTTGGAATGTGCAGATTATATATACCATTCCCTATACAATGTTAGCTGTTGTTTCGTGGCATCTTGTTAGGTGTCCTGTCCCCTGACCTGCTCCAATAAGATTTTATCTTTCATAGGACCAAGCACAGAATTAGATACATCATATATTTTGTCAGCTTATAGACTCTTGGACCCCTCAGTTGAAACACTTGTAAAGTCTATGAGAGCAAAAACCATGCCTGTTTCCCTCAGCTTTGTAGTCCCAATGGCATAGTAGGTGCTCAATAAATGTTCACTAAAAGAATAAAATTAGTTTGCGTTAATGTGACAAAAATGTTAATCTTACCTAGCTGTTTTTCTAAGGTGTGTCACTTTACGCTTTGATATTTTTCATCTGCAAAACGGTGTCTAGTCCATGAGGTTTTTTTTTTTTTCTTTAAGATTTTATTTATTTATTCATGAGAGACCTACAGAGAGAGGCAGACACATAGGCAGAGGGAGAAGCAGGCTCCATGCAGGGAGCCCAATGAGGGACTCCATCCCAGGACTCCGGGATCTCCACCTGAGCCAAAGGTAGATGCTCAACCGCTAAGCCACGAGCTGCCTCTAGTCCATGAGTTTAATGGAGAGATTAAATGTGAGGGATGAATAGCATTTGACACAAAGTAGGCATCTAGTCAATATTTGTCAATAAGTGAAGAAAGTTACCTTTCACATAGGCTAAGTGTTTGAGTTTACTAAATTAGTCAATTTGCTTTGTCATCTTAATGTGCTAGAGTTGTTCTGTTTTGTTTTATCTGGAAACCAAAATAATCAGGAATAAGTAAGAAATTTGCCTTTTACATGATTTTAAATGTTATGAGGGTTTCTCGGGATAACTTTTACTTGTTGAGCTTTGCAGAGATGATAAATTCCATTTTACAATGGAAATAGCCTTTTTGGTTTAATTCACCAATAACTCAGAAGCAGCTGCAGGCAATCTTCTTCTTAAGTTCCAAAAAGAAAAAAAAAATTGGCCTCCAAGAGAAGCAAGGAAAATTTTAACCCCAAAGGATAATGTTTTGGAAAGTTTCAATGGAGTGAGACTTGGGGTTACGATAGAAATTTCATACAAAACTAACTACAGCTTACACTAAAGTGAATAACATAATGCATACTGTGGTACCTAACTTAATTCACTCTGTAATTGTACCAGACAGCAAACAAGATACAAACAAAAAGAACAGTGAGGCCTTTTAAAATGAATATCTGGTAAAAGAATATTGACAAAGGGTATTTGTCAGCAGAAGTAGAAGTGGGACCTATATGTATCTAGTCCTTCCCTCTATCCCTTTAGAAGGTATTCATTTAAAAGGAATTTGCTATTCTCTCGTGTACTTTACTTGTCAGATGGCACAATTACAGTTATTTCGCAGAGTCAATTTTCTGTTACATAATCACACAGACTTGCGTCTAATGCAACAGAAAATTGCCTGCATGGAATAACTTTCAGGTGTCGGTCGAATCGAGGGGTTTCAAGTTGGCTTTTCAGTCACAGTTTTACTTTGGTTTAAATCTCAACCAGAAGTCTTGGTCCCAGCCCCGCTCAGGAGCAGAAGTCCACGTAGCTGTTAGGAGAGCAGGCATTGCCATCAGACAAAGCTGGTGCAGCATTCCAGGTCTCCCACTTATCAGCCACTTATTTGTGGGTGTACCTCCTGCTGCTAACACGCTTCCTGATGAGACAAGCCGGAGTTCCCTGCTTACTGTGGTGAGGAAGAACACCACTTTCGAAGAGCTCTCATAGGGCTTTGGGAGGAAAAGGGCAGGTTGGACGAGACTGAGAATTTAAAGTTTGGCTTCTAGGTGAGTTTTTCAAAGCAGATCCTTGATAAGAAGCAGGAGGGATCACCACCTAACAGTCTAGAATTAGTGAGAACTATGAAATGCACGTTTCAAGATCAAGGAATCAAAGAATTTTATGGCACACACGGTTGATACTCTCCATTGAGGAGGTGATAGATCTTATCTATTATGCATCTATTATTCATTTCATTCCTGAAATGAACCATCCAACCCCTTGCCTGAGAAGGAGATGCCTCAGAAGAGGAAAGTCATGTTCTTTCTATCCTGTTAGTAAACCTCTTGAAAATAGGCATCATGCTTCTATAATGGTCTGCACCACAGAACCAAGCACATGGCATGAACTCAAGGAGGAGCTGTTGAACAGAAGGGGCTCCCCTCACCCTCCCCAAGCCCTGTTATTCCCAGACAGAGGGGAAAGCCACAGCTTAGAAAATACCGTGTTTCCAAGGACACGGTGGAGCTGTATCTGCTTGACATTTAAACAATTTAGTCAAATTCAATCTAAAATCGAATCAGTCCAGATGTCTTTAATTGGGGAGACAATGCCTAACTAAGCCTTCTAACAATATGGCTTTGGGAAACATGCCTTCAAGACTTGTTTTCCTTCTTCCAGTGGACTGAAATAGCTGAGAGTTGGAGGAGGGACATAAAAGTTAACACCAAGGACATAAGACTCAGGTTGCCCTGCCCAGAAACAGGCCTTATTCTGGATCTTGGGAATTTCAGCAAGAGTCAAAGTGACTGCCCATTAGACTTATCTGCAAAAGACTTCCTGTCATTGCACATTCTCCTTGAAAGTCACATCCTTGACTGGGCTGCCCTGTGAGCAGGAAGGAGTTATTCCCCTCATTAGAATCTCAAATGTTCTGAGGGAAGAAAGGAGCCATTGTACACCTTGGTGCTATCTGGTCTCTGTTCATTTCTGCCTATTTATTTCTCATGCTTTCTCTTCCTTTTTTTTTTTTTTTTTTTTTTTTTTGAAGCTCCTTGGTATTATTCCAGCTCTTAATAGGCTATCTTTTGATGTTTTCCCAAACAAAGCATCCTTGTGTCAACTGTCAAATACTTACATTTGACCTTGCTTTTTGGACAAATATAAAGAGGCTGTTTGAAATTTTTTTCATTCTTTTAATTATTTTAAAACAGCAATTAAGACACCAACCAGTACTCTCTTGTGCTCGATTGGAAACAAACTCATCATATTCAGCCTTCCCTATAATTGAATTATTGAAGCTTGATGTCATTTTGGTTTCTATGCAAGTACAACCCCTTAAGAGCAATTTCATCGTTTCTGAGGCCTGATAAACAGTCCTAGTGCCAATTCTCTAAGGTACCTGAGATCAAATCTTACAAGGCCATAATTTCATTTTCCTTATCTGTATTATATCATTTCTTGCCACATAACTGCTCTTAACATTGTTTGTATTGTCTCTATTATATCTGTGAGGGAAGTTAATAAAACTTACTCCATTTAAAATTCTTAGAAGATTTCAAAACCATTTTTGTAAAATAATTTTATCACTCTTAGTGGAGTTGACTTGGTTCTTCCAAATGGTACTGTGATCATGCTGTTCCAAAGCATAATATTAATTCTTTACATGTTTCTTATTAATGAGTTTGTCTTGTGATCGAATGTGTTAGTTGCTCCATATATTTCTGTAAATCCAAGACTACCAACATCCATGTTCTTAACATATTTTCTCTACTAACCCTTTGAGTCTTCAGAGTTGAAAAATTGGTCTCTGTTTTTCTCGAGATAACCAATTTTCATTATAATGGAAAAATACTAATTATCTTAACTCTACTGTTCCTCTGATGGAATCACCCATCAGTGGCTCTGGAAGTAGTCTAACCTACTGGGCTGCCTGTTGAAATAATAGTCTTATTATTACAGAGAAGAACAGAATCTGGGCTATCATTTTAACTCAATCTAAAATGCAGAAAAATATTCTACAAATTATTGTCACAGAATGGAAGAAGATTGTACTGCCTTGTGACTAGTTTCCAGGAAACCAAGATGTACATCTGTTCCTGAAGACTTGCTCTTTAACTTCTGTTGAGTGCTCAAGAGCCCCATGGAAGGAACAGAGGCCCGTCCCTCACATTATGCACAAGCTGCCTCTTTAATCTGCCACTGGATTAGCATTCAGGGGAGCCAATTAAGTGACCGGTTGAGCTATGGAAAATTATTGAATGAACTCTGCTATAGTCACAAGTGTTTTATGAATTCAATTCAGGCAATATGCTGTGATCTGAGCCTGTGAGGGATGAGCTACACTCAGTCTTCAAACTAATTGTTTAAGTGCAGAATTAATAACTTGTGGGACATTCAGTGCCTTGCAAATCAAATCATGGCACTCCATCTCTATTTGGGATTTAATGAAAAAGTCTATCCGTTTCTGCCAATGCACTCAACTTCCAACAGTTTTCATATATCACAAATTAACCTTTTTTTATTTCTGGAACAAATCTGTTTCCAATATTTTTAAGACTTGTCTTCTGACAAAAAGAAATTTTTCTGTGATTTTCAGTGGAAAAGTAATATTCCAACTAAGTAGAAGTCTTTCTATTATATAAGAAGAGGTTTCTCACCACTTGCTAAAATGCAGAGTCAAGCGCTAATTCTCCACATATCACCAACATCGCGATAGAAAGACAAAGCTGAGTTTATTGCTGGGGAGCGAGAACCCCACCTCCGCAGAGCTTTGATAGCATCCTGGAGTGGAGAGATAAAGTTGAATTTTACTGAGATTTTTGAGTTTGGTTTTGTCAGGGAGGAAAAAGTTCTCATCTGTGCTCTTCAGTTTGGAAGTGGAGGTATGCAAATTTAAACTGATAAAAGACAGATGAGCAAGTAAAACGACAGATTTTTATTCACATAAGTATGTAGGAGCTCAAAAAAATTTTGGCTTCAAAAGGTGGTTAGAATTTGGGGCTTATACACCATCTTAACAGAGAACAAGGAAGGGGAGAAGAGGCACTTATAGGAAAACAAATATCTATTAGAAAAGACAAATGAGCCCTTAGGAGAATAGATGTGAGATATGATAGCTTTGTGACTGTCTATCTAGGTGATTTCTTATACTAGTACCGATTTCTGATTTCTTGCGTCCAGTGATAAGAGTCAATCTCTTAGTTGCAAAACTCCCAGAGAAGGGATTTATGGCAGTTTAATTATTTGGGGATGCTCTGCTTTTAGACAGATAAGGAGAGTTCAGGAAAACAAAACAAAACTCTCTACAATGGTATATCCTGGATCCCATCAGGTTTAGTGATCAGTGGGAGGGAACAGCAAAAGGGGATGTGTGATGACGATTGCCTAAAGCTCATGATAGGAAAGACAAGGAGAGGAGTTTTAGGTAAAGGGTTCAAATCTGGTATGAAAACTACGCTTTCTGTAGAAGAGCTGATAAGCCCTATAAATTGTTCCTATAGCAAATATATTCTGTGCCTGGGAAAAAGTCTCCCAAAATAGTGAAGTTATGCTAATGAATACAATGAAATATTAAACTCAGGCTAATGGGGACAATAGGCTGTTTGGGAGTAGGGGTTTCTGTTCTCACCAGTTGGCATAATGGACTCCTACTATTTCTTTGGCTTACATACCAGCTATACCAGCTATACCAGCTATACCAGCTATAGCCTTTGTGTCTGCCTGCCTTTGGCAAGAACCTTTCAATCAGTATTAATTGCTTTTGATAATAATTCCATTTATACTTTGAAAATGTTGACCTCTTGTCTCTTTATTCTGATTTGGACATCTTCTGACATCCAGACTACTGAAGCTGCTTTTTACACCAAACCTTAATGATCTTATCAAGGTCCAGCACATAAAATATAAAAACCCCTCAACGTGTATAGCCTCATTGATCATTTTTTTCAGAGTGTTTTCCCTATGAGGTAATGAAGAATAATTCACCCCAGTTTAAAATGATAAAACTGAGTCTCAGAGAGGTTAAATTATTTGTCCAAGATCACACGGCTGAAGGATGGTAGGGTCAAAGGTCTTTCTGATTGCAAGTCTGCTTTCTTTCTGATTTTTTATTACTATGTTCTCATAGAATTTTGACATGTTTGCAAATGTGAGCTCTAGTCTGACTGGAGGTTAACGTACACATGGTAGTTTACAGTGTTTCTTCTGTAACCCAGGCTCCGTTTTGCTTTTTTTTTTTTTTTTTTTTTTTTTTAGGTGCTGTCTTCTTTTCCTGTGAGGGTTTCTAATATGTTCCTTGAAGGAGTACATCCCACCTGCCTGAGAATCACCTCTATCCACCACCCTTGGGGAAGACTTTGTCAACCTTAGCTCTCTTCAGATTATGTTACCAAAAATAACTTTTCCCAGATATAAAAAGCTATGTATTGTATAGCTTTCTGAAATCACACATAATTCCCCATTCTACATAGAATTTTGATAAACCTCTCCTGCCTATTCACAATTCGTATTAATTGAGACATGTAAAGCATATTATTGATAATGGAAGATAACAGATAACATAAGATGAAAGTTCCTTCTCCCTCATAAGAGCACTGTGTACAGAAGATTTTTGGTTTGGAGCCCTAAAAGCCAGCCAGTTGTCTTTCAAAGCAACAAAGGGAGTGGAAATCAGTAGGTTTGCATCCAGCACCCCTAGTAGAAGAGCACAGCATGTGTTCTTAGGTTATGTCTTCTGGGCCTGTCACATGGTAGATACCTCAGACATATTTTAATAATTTCCATTTTTGTATTTCTAAAGCCCAAGAGCTTTTCCCTTTCCAGTTTATAAAACTTCTAACCATATCAACATTCCATCAGAAGAACGCTAATGAGGTACAGTCCTCTGGAAAGACAAAAGAGTTCCTTTGGACATGGCTGGCTCACAAGACCCAGGCCAAATTCTAAAAGAAGGCAGTCTGATTCTAGCAACCTAAAGTATGTTCTTCTCTCTCCTCTGACTCCTCCCAGCTGCTAGCTTGATCCATGTTATTCCGCATCTCCTCAAGATCTTTCAACCTGGGGCCAGATTTAGATCTGCACTTCTCAGCTTGATTTTACTTCCTTTGAAGCAAAATTAACTTGTTTCCAAAATTCATGACTCAGAATTTTGCTCTAGGATAACAGTTACTAATAAGTTAATGGGCTGTCCCTCCAAAAGAATATAATCATACTTTTTTGGGGAAAAAATAAGCCGATTTTCCCTCCTGTGTTTCTACTTCACTCTCATATGACTACCATATACTTCCAGCGTCTTGACACTATGTCTGGAGATTTCCCACATCAAGCTACTCTGTGAACACCAGCTGGGTGTCCTACAGTGTAACTCAGTCAGTTCTGACACTAAATGCCTGGAGATAGCATCTGATCCCACATGTTCCCGGCTCAGGCCTACTGCAGGTGCCAACCCCCTCCTTGTGTTCCAGTAATTTACTAGAACACCTTACAGGACTCAGGGATTTCCCTTTCTCACTTAAGTTTCCCAGGTTATTAAAAGGTATGCTAAAGGTTAGAGATGCACAGCCAGATGAAGAGGATAGAGAGGGCAGGGTCTGTGGGCAAGGTGAAATGTAGGAGCTTCTGTCCCTGAAAGGTTGGGGTGTACCACCCTCTTGTTATGTGGATGTATTCACCCACCTGGAAACTCCTAAAACCCCACACCATTAGGATTTTATGGAGGCTTCATCAAGTAGGTATGATCAATGATTACTCCTTTCTTCCCTCTCTGGAAAATGGGGTAGGGCTGAAAATTCCAAGCTTCTAATTATGGCTTAGCCTCTCTGGTAACCAGCCGCCATCCAGAAGCCATCCTGGAGTCCACCCAGAGTGGCTTCATGAGAACAAAAGACAATCCTATCACCCAGGAAATGCCAAGGGATTTAAAGGCTTTTTGCCAGGGACCAGGGGCAGCAGCCAGTATATATATTTTCTATTATTTCACACATGGACACAGACACCCTTCATATCCTCATCATAAGGAACAGAAATTCAGATACTCTTAGAGCCCTGAGCTGGAGCTAAGGTAAGTGCAAGCAGGACTGCTGTAGACAGGTGTAGACATTATGCACTGCACAACATAAATTGAGTGTTATCCCCACAGAGTTGCACTCTCTGTCCAAAGCAACCTTTTGATGGTCCCTCAAACGATACGATCTAGATGCCAACATGTAGCCTTGAATTCACCATAAAAAGAACACGTGCTGTGCTCTTCTGCTAGGGGTGCTGGATGCAAACCTACTGATTTCCACTCCCTTTGTTGCTTTGAAAGACAACTGGCTGGCTTTTAGGGCTCCAAACCAAAAATCTTCTGTACACAGTGCTCTTATGAGGGAGAAGGAACTTTCATCTTATGTTATCTGTTATCTTCCATTATCAATAATATGCTTTACATGTCTCAATTAATACGAATTGTGAATAGGCAGGAGAGGTTTATCAAAATTCTATGTAGAATGGGGAATTATGTGTGATTTCAGAAAGCTATACAATACATAGCTTTTTATATCTGGGAAAAGTTATTTTTGGTAACATAATCTGAAGAGAGCTAAGGTTGACAAAGTCTTCCCCAAGGGTGGTGGATAGAGGTGATTCTCAGGCAGGTGGGATGTAGGGATGTACTCCTTCAAGGAACATATTAGAAACCCTCACAGGAAAAGAAGACAGCACCTAAAAAAAAAAAAAAAAAAAAGCAAAACGGAGCCTGGGTTACAGAAGAAACACTGTAAACTACCATTGTGTACGTTAACCTCCAGTCAGACTAGAGCTCACATTTGCAAACATGTCAAAATTCTATGAGAACATAGTAATAAAAAATCAGAAAGAAAGCAGACTTGCAATCAGAAAGACCTTTGACCCTACCATCCTTCAGCCGTGTGATCTTGGACAAATAATTTAACCTCTCTGAGACTCAGTTTTATCATTTTAAACTGAGGTGAATTATTCTTCATTACCTCATAGGGAAAACACTCTGAAAAAAATGATGCATGTAAAAAGCAAATCCCAGAAAGCAGTCACTAGATCATAGTTATTATTGTGGCAACCACCCTGAACCTTTGAAACCATCTTTTGATTTCATAACTGTTACCCAAACTATTCCCATTCTTTTTATTTTTATTTATTTATTTTACTATTCCCATTCCTAAAGAAAGCAGAGATCTTGAATCTGTCTTGTGTATTTAAATATTTCAATTTGAGATCCAGTGACATTTGCCTATATCCACTGTGAGAGAAAAATAACCAGGGGCGGAGCCTCCCCCCAAACCAGCCAAAAGAGACAAATAAGAATCTGTGCCTCCAGAATGCCCACAGGGTCTTTGTAGACCAGAGAGCATATTTCTGGAAAGAGAAAGTACCAGAAGCCCTAGAGTACAGAAAAATCACTGGGCAGAAGAACCAACAGGGAGCAGTTATGCCCAGATTCAAGGGTGCTGCTTGCAGGACACAGCTCTGGATCCTTTTCCAAATCCAGATAAAAGGGAAAGAGAGCCTAAGCCAGCTCAAGCTCTCTCTATTTGACTCCCAACGCCCACCCATATTCAAAGACAGCCAAAAATCTGGGTGTTTTGGCACCATAGAGATAAAATACTCATTATTTTTAAATTGAATATTTCACATTTTATTTGGATGTGTGACAGCATGTACTTATTTATTTATGTATGCCCTATCTACTTCCCCAAAGGGTTCAAGATGGCAACATCATAAAGACAGTCTTAGGTTATAATTTGCTCTAAAAAACCTCCAGCGCAAGCCTTACAAAAAAACAGGGTTTGGAGAGGAGTAGTTATGGGCTTATGTAAACATGACGGCATTAATTTAAGTAGTAAACTAAAATAATAAACAATATATTAGGCATAAAATTGAATCTGCAATTGTATCTTAAAGTACCAGCATAAAAACAATAATTTTAACCAGATGAGAACACTCTTCATTATAATAAAATTAATCTGCAAGCCTGTTTGCATGATTCTTTATGTTTGACACCAACACAATTTCCAAAGCAGGCTTCCTAAAGCTGAGGGTATACTACACTACTCTGGTCAAATTTGGCCAGAACAGAAACTCAGTGGGTCTTTAGTGAGAAAAGAGAGAACACGTTTTATGCCACATGAGGACTAATGCTTCCTTTTTTCACGCCATTCATACGGACGGCCATCGAAGGAAATCACCAAATAAGAAACAGCAGCCACGGCAGTGACAGCAACCCGTTCCTATGTGTCCCTGCACGTCAGGCGCTTTAAATACACGAACTAGGGATGTCTGGGTGGCTCAGTGGTTTAGGTTTTGGCCCAGGACGTGATCCCGGGGTCCTGGGATCGAGTCCCGCATCGGGCTTCCTGCATGGAGCCTGCTTCTCCCTCTGCCTGTCTCTGCCTCTCTCTCCGTGTCTCTCATGAATAAATAAATAAATAATCTTAAAATAAATAAATACACACACTACAGTGGCACAGAACGAAGGCCTGCCTTCCAGTTTGGGCCAGAGACTTGGTATCAACAGATCTTCATTGTCATTATTATCTTATATTAATAATCAATTAAAAACAATGGGATGGGTGAGGTTGCAAATTATAGGAGCATTAAATCCCGCCTGCAGTGTAAGCAGCGCCTTGTCAAGGATGCATTGTGTCAGGTTGATGTGCATGGCCCTCTGAGAATGTGTGTGCACAGGGCCATTGGCCACCTGACCATTCCAGCACTCTCCCACCTCACCTATCTCCAGGTGCCTTCCTGGAGACACTTCTGACGACACAGCAGGCACAGAGGAGCTCCTTGGTCCTCACCACAAGCCTGTGAGGGAGACATTAGTTGGTGTGCTTTCCTTGAAGGAGAAGAAGCTGAGGCTCCAAGAGCCCAGACCGTACCAGGAGAGCCAAGTCCTATCTGCTGGGCCCCAGAGGTCATGCTAATAATCATCCACCATCCCACCGTGCGGTAACACCATTATCCTGTAATTCTTATTATTCCTTCCCGGGGCTTCTTATTCCCAATACCAAGAGTATGTAATGTGGTCAAACTCATTGTCAGATTTTACAATTTTCATCATTTGTCTTGTACATAAAATAAAGACACTAAAATCTTGGGCCTGGTGTTCAACTCCGGGGTATGCATGCCTGGGTTTCTGACCACACTCAAGTTGGCCGATCCAGTCACTACCTGCATGACTCAGGGACATCCCCTGACAACCACTGTGCGGGTTTTGGTGACTGGAATGTGAAGCCCCCCTTTCATTCCTCAGTATGCCCCATTACGCTTCTGAGTGACTGTCAGCTGATGAAGAGTAAAGACAGTAGCTTACACTAATTCTTCCACCGGATGCTAACTCTTGCACAGATCACTGTGCTTTGATGTAGTAGGTGCTTATGCGGTGTGTTTAATAAATATGAGCTGAACTGACTCCAGGCCGATCACATCAAGACTGTGCAGATCTCCTTCACAGCCTCCC
Source organism: Canis lupus familiaris (assembly GCF_011100685.1). Taxonomy (NCBI): domain Eukaryota; kingdom Metazoa; phylum Chordata; class Mammalia; order Carnivora; family Canidae; genus Canis; species Canis lupus. Next base: position 3,213,755 of record NC_049223.1, on the reverse strand, counting down.
TCTTCAGTGCAAGCCAGCTCGGTGCTCGTGAAATAGTGAGCAAAGGACAACAGACATAAGCTCCAGACTCACTTGAATTTAACCTCCATTCTACCTCAGAAGCCCAGGCTCATCACCGCACCAAGTCTCTTTAATCCTCACACGGAAGCGCTGCCTGGTTCAATCCCCTCCAGACCTCCCATTCCCTCCAAATTCCTCTGGATTAACACAGTCGGTCCTCCGCAGACCTTGAACCATCTGCTGATGCCGGCCACGCGGGAAGGACAGAGGATGCAGACATGACACAGGCTGTGCTCACCTTCATAGGCCACCCCATCCAGCAGGGAAGAAGATGAGAAAAATACCAGGCATGATCTGAGGAGGGGTGACCTGGGAGCTGTGGGGCCACAGTCATGGGTGCTTTGTCGAGGAAGTCGGTGTGGCTCCTCCCTGGCCCGCTGGCAGCCGGAGGCAGCCCTGCCATCTGTCTCCTCCCCTCCCTATCCTATGCCAGCAGCAAAACCCAGGGGACAGGTGCCTCCACACTTAGAGCACCCGCATCTGCATCTGCCCCCTTGGCACTTGGCTCAGCCCCCTCAACACTGGAAGAGAGAGGCCACAAGAGCCACAAGACACAAATCCTTAAATTTCTTACACCCTGTGAATACATTCGCCACAGTGGGCGCTCTTCCTCCCTTGGGTACCTCCATGGAGCTCCGGGCTGGCCTGCTCCCCGGCATCCTCGGGGCACTCGCGGCAACCACGACACCCCATCCCAGTTCCCCAAGCCAGAAGCCAGTCCTTCAAGGTCCTCGCTTTCACAACCTCCCATTGAATCAACCATGATGTTTGGTTAAATTCATCTCTTTCCAGAGATTTTTCTAGACTACCTCTCGAAACTGCCCCTTCATCTCCAAAGGAATAACAATATGAAGTCAGATCATGTGACTCTTCACCTATTTCAGTGATCCTCCTTGCTTCTGCACCAGCATTCTTGGTTTTATGTCCCTTGAGTCCTGCCTATATCCAAGGCTTCAAGGCTGCCTACTTTCATTCAAGGTCTTTCACTAGACCTGGACTTTTTTCTCACCCCTTCCACCATGTTCCAGGAACCCCAAAACTACAGTGATCCCCTCTTATCCATGGCTTCACATTCCACGATCTCAGTTACTGAGGCCAACCCAGACAGGAAGCAGATGATCTTCCTTCTGATGTATTGTCAGAAGGTCAATAGCCTAATGCTATGTCACTCATTTCCCCTCCTTGCAGGCACATATGATCACCTCACATTATTGCAGGAAGAAGGATAAGGACAGTAAGATATTTTGAGAGAGAAAGAGACCATATTCACATAACTTTTCTTATACTATATTGATAAAATTGTTCCATTTTATTATCGGTTGCTGTTAATCTCTTACTGTGCCTAATTTATAAATTAAGCTTTAACATAGGTTTTCAGGTATAGAAAAAGCCTAGTATATCCAGGGATTGATATTGTCTGAAGTTTCAAGGACCTATTGGGGGTCTTGGAACATATACCCTGTGGATAAAGGGGGACCACTGTACTTAAAATTCCTTAGACACATCATGCTTTTCCACATCCTTGAAGCATCTTTTGATGCTCTCCTTCACTTTTTAAGACCCCTTGGTCACCACGTCCTGCTAATTTCATCTCTTAAAAGGTTCCTTAGTATGGCACTTCTATATCCAACCAAGTCCTGTTTGCCTGCAAAATTTCCTTTGAAGTACCTACTGGTCTTGGAGCTCTCCCCTGGAAGCCTTTTTACAAAGACAGCCTTAGGAGGCTTTTCTTGGTCCTTCTTTCACAAAGGATGACCTCACCAGGTTAAGTCAGGCGGTGGCCCTTTGAGGAAGTTGGTGACCTTTCTGGTCTGCAATCTTAGTGTTTACTGTGGTGTCTGGGACAGGGTAAACCTTCAGATTGTTGCAGAGTGGATGTGCAAGGTAGGATTAGGGGAAAGAATGGAATAAAAAGAGGGAGATTTGGTTCTGCTGACTTTCTGACCACTGCCAGCTAACTTTTGGGTTGTTAGCCTCTGTTCTCGGGGAAGAAACATAAAAGACCCACATTCACCCAGCGTCTCATCCAATCTCTCCTTGGCTTCTATAGCAGTTTTGTGTGTGTCCCACACTAACCACTGAAACACTACTTAACTCAAGAATACTAAGTAGGGGAGGTAGACAAACCATATATAGTTGGGAGAAACTAACACAGTCTCATGTATTCAGGGTGATCATCTCAGGTTTGAGGTAACTAAACCACTCACCTCCTGATGCTGGTTGCCTCTACTTCCCCTAGGTTCTGGAAGTGTTTGGGCTACTGACAAAATCCCTCCACAGTCTCGTCCATCCTGCAAGCATGATTCCTCAGTTTCTCTTCTCTCACCCTGCTCTCCTTCTGGAACTTCACCTCATATCACGTCTGTACCTTGCTTGCATTTTGTAATTCTTTTAATCCCAATGCCTTCCTATCATTTTCCCTCACACGACTTGTAGACCAAACTGTATTCATGTACATCATCTCTTTTAGGTCTTCAAAATACAGGCTTTCTTTTAAAACATGACTCACAGTGATATTGGCTATTTCTTTTAAAATACTCCCTCTCTATTATTTATTTTTTATTTAAGATAATTATATCTAAGGGTGGAGGAGATCACATCTAAATTCAACCTATTTTTTTTAAGATTTTATTTATTTATTCATGAGAGACATGGAGAGACAGAGACACAGGCAGAGGGAGAAGCAGGCTCCCTGTGGGGAGCCTGATGTGGGACTCAATCCCAGGACCCCAGGATCATGCCCTCAGCCGAAGGCAGACCCTCACCACTGAGCCACCCAGGCATCCCAATTCAACCTACTTTTAAGGAGATCGTTTTAATCATCTCTTCACTCCATGGGTGAAGGTGGAGTTCCCACCCCAGGGTTATGGAGATGGCCAAACCTGACACTGGATAGATGAGATCAATAGCGACTTCTCAGTCATAGATCCTCACAGCCCAGAGGAAGAGAACATTGTTGGGTACACAAGAACACATAGGGGTTTCACTTGGGAACCCGGTGAACAACCAGGGGGCTACGGGAGATAGGCCTTGAAGTATCAAGAGGGTGAGGTGATCCCTGGTTCCTATGTGAGGATGTGATTGGCTTGCTGGAATATTTCCTCAGGCCGCCAGGGAACTGAAACTCAACATTCAGGGATAAGCAGACCTTGCATGACCCCATGACGAGGAGGTTTGTTTGGCTAGGGGACCTTATCCCCAGGAGCAGAGTGAGGAAAGGAATTTGCTGTTAGGCAATTTGATGCCCTCTGGGTTTCCCCAGATGACAAGGTATACATAATATTGGGCCCTCGTTTTAGGGTTTACACACAGGAATGGACAGGCTACCTAAAGAAAAGAGGAGATTCCCTTTTCCCCTATACCCAGTAGGATATCATTACATATTAAGTATGAGAAGCTAATTGAGAGCATTGTTTATAATGAGTGGGGGGTAGAGGGCACCTGCGTGGCCTGGACGACTGAATCCAAGTGTGTGAAGACAGGAGCTAATCGCCTAAAGTCTCTTAAAGCCTGGTACTACCAGGATCCAGCATCTGCAGAGCTGGCAGTGGGTGTGTCAACTGTACCCCCGAGAGTGGACAGGGCAGCATGCAGCCACAGCCCCTCACCCTCACATCTTCCTTATCTCCAAAAGTGCTGCGACCTCATGATACGGGGGCGATCTTCCGCTGGTGAAGCTGACATGTCTAAGTGTAAATAGGCATCAATTATTATACTCTGTTTGCACAAGAGCTATTCCACATGCTTTCAGGGAGGCATTTTTTACCAAAAGCACCAGCCAGGAACAGCAAGTCTGTAATATCTCACTCTACAGGGCCCATGTGTTCTCTCCAACTATTCTAGAATTTATTTTTCAGGTATTTTCACTGCCTGGAAATTATGGGTCTTTCATATTGAGCCTAAGCATCCTCACAGCTTTTATTCCTCTCCTCCTTGGTGTGCTGGCCATGTCTTAGCAAGAAGGGAATGAAGGTGAGCTGAGAGCCAGGGGCTACCATGCCAGTGGGCTGATCTGTGCTCTCATGTATGGCCATTGGCTTTTCTTTCCCATTCAAAGAATACAGAGTTTTTTAAAGCAGGAGTGTTTTTCCGTGGAGTTTTTTGTTTTTTGCTTTTTGTTTTTTTGGGTTTTTGTTTTTTTTTTTTTTTTTTTGAGAATCTTGAAAAGACAATGAAAAGTCGCTGCTAAAGTGTGGGAACATATAGGTTATCCCTTGTGAACATGTGCTGTTTCCTTCCTGCCATTTTACCTCCTTTTAAAGAATAGTGGGTTTTCCCATTGTTGTTGTTGAACGTGGTTGAAAGGGTTATCCTGAGGTACCAAGTGTAGTGGCCTCGGAGCCAAAGGCTTATAGTAACCACGATTCTTACAGGCCATATCCTGTCATTGATTTTTACATACAACTCCCCATTGACTTCAATAGGGAGCTTTTCCCTGAGATCGATGGCAGGATATAGCGAGTGACATTAAGCATAGATAAAAGACCCTTGAGTTAACTGTCAACAGAGTTAAAATTTAGATGTAAACTCATTTAACAAAAAGTGTCTTTCAAAGACTTATCAGGAAAGAAAGCATTTCAAAATGCCCTTTCCCTCCTTAAGACATTGTGAATAAGATTTCTTACTCCCAAATCATCATTTCCTTAGATTTGTGGTTTTGTTCTTCATTATAAAAAGCATGCTCTCATTAGTACGTGTACCTGATTTAAAATTTTTTTTTAAAGAAATGTGGTTTCTGCCTCAAACAATATAATATATTCAGGAGGAAATACTACTATATAGTAAGGAGGGAATTATATAGTCAGGAGAAAAGGTGGGTATACATATGGTATAGAGAAAGGACAGAGTGTTTTAAACTCCGGGGTATTAAGAAAAATTGTATTATGGATACCCATTCTCAAATAACGGAAGCTAAAAATTAAAAATATGACCACCCAAATTTTCTGTAAGTGTGTGATACTATCCATTTATTAGCCCTATCAATTCCTATTTCAAGCCAGAAGTAGGAAATCACCTGCTGGCAGAACGGGCTATTAGGAAGGTAGCCCCACCCCCTAGGATCCCTGAGCCGGTCTAGCGGCACCCGAGGTCCCCCGTGACTACCAAGGGTACCCCCTGACGCTCTCGGACTCCGTGACCACACTCTAAGCAATGCTGACGTCAGAATCCATCTTGGTTACAATGGGCAAGTCAATGAATGAGAATGGAAAAGGGGATGTGGAGGGAGCCCATGTGCCCACCTCGGGTTCCAGCCATGGCCTGGGCTCTGGGCAGGCGGCGCTTGGCAGCGTGACACCCAACACCCAGGGTGGGGGGAGGTGCGCAGATGGGCGCTCTGCTGGGCTCCAGCACCCCGAGTTCTTGCCATTCTTCTCTCTCCTTTTCTTTCTTTCCCTTTCTCTCTCTCGCTCTCTCTTTCTCCTTTTGTTTTGTCTGTTACAATCTCTGATTTCCCCATGGTTTTCTCCTCCTATCCTAGAGTCATCGGCGGGATGGCTATTCCTTGAGACACCTGCTCTGCTGCCCTGAGACTCAGGAGCATTCAGGATCTCCTCCTGGATTTTGGAAAGCATCTTTCCAGATCTGCTAGCTAGGCAGTCCGCGTATTTTTACCAAATAACTGTTTTGCGCCGGACAGACTGTCAAGTACTAGGGATATAATGGTAAAAAGGTCAGCTGTGACCATTTATAGCCCGGGGTTGTTACTTGGGTCACCATGCAGGACAGATACCACATAAATGCAATTTCAAATGGACTGACAGACTTTCAGTTTTTCCTGGCAGGTAAGAAGTTTGAAAGTCACCACTAAATCCCAGCAACAAGTAAGAAGCCGAACAAGGTGAAAAGTCAACAACTCTTCTTAGATCCATTAGAGGAGTGAGGTCACAGGAAAAAGCCCTGCCGGCCCCAGACTGGAGGTCCTGATAGGCAAACAGAGAATCACAGGGCACAGGGCCGAAACCCTGGATCAGCAACCCCTTGGGGAACCAGTGTCTGGTTAGCAGAACCTGAGCTATAACTGAATTGAATTTCTGGAGGCTCGTGGCCCCTGGGTGGCTCAGTGGTTGAGTGTGTCTGCCTTTGGCTCAGGTGGTGAGATCGAGTCCCGCATGGGGCTCCCTGCATGGAGCCTGCTTCTCCCTCTGCCTGTGTCTCTGCCTCTTTCTTTGTCTCTCATGAATAAATAAATGAAATCTTTAAAAAAAAAAAAAATGAATTGCTGCAGGCTCCATGTGGACAAGTCTGAGTTACAAAGTCCGAGGAGGCCCAGTCAGAGAGGGGCCTCCACACTTTCACCAGTGTTACCTCCTGGAGCTCTACCAGGTTCTCATAGTGAACGGCAGAGTCAAGTTCCCTTGTGCTTCCACTGCAGGGAGAGAAAGAAAGAACTGCTATGAAATAGGCCAGAGCACTCTGTTCTAGCAACGAGCTTACCAGAGCCTATCTGCTGGGGCTTTACCAGAGCCTAAGCAACTCCCATCCCCAGCCCATCCATCTAAGGAGCGGGAAGAGGAGAGTGAGAAGCACCTGTGAAGTGCACGGTCCAGAGGCACGGGTGCCTACAATACTGAGAGCTACTCTCAGCCTCTGGGACTGCTTCCCTCCCCAGCCTCACTACCACCACTGGACTCGAGGCCCACGTAGAGCACTTCCTTTTATTTACTACATCAGTCCATCAAGCACCACATCACAAATCTGCTGACAACTTTCTGAATGTAACCATATAAAATTGTCTTGAAGTTCTCATCAGTCTGAACGGCAGAGGTTGTAGCCAGCAACTCTGAAACATTTTTCTAATTAGTAGGGGATCATATCAGGTTGATTCATGCATATTTGAAATTGGCATTAATCTCATTCAAACATGTTTAATGAACAATCATTAAAATTTGATATAGGTAGACTTCACAAATCTGTTTCATTTTCTACAAAGGGATTGTGTGGATAAGATGTAACACAATACACTAGCTTTACTCTTTGGACCTGACAACATGTGATTGACATATTTAAAAGATTCTATCAGCCTAATGTTTAGAATTTTATTTATTTCTTTATTTTTAGTTCAGGTTGTTTTTTTATTTCCCCCCATGTTCATACACCCAAGTAATGAATCTCAGATTTTATATCCGATAAGCTGCTTATGTTGACATTGTGTAAGTGAAATCTTAAACCTGGGGAAATGGCTATGAACATAGGCAAATGTCTACTTAATATATTTCAGACATTTGGTTTCCAGAAAATACAGTTAGTCAAGGGAAGTGTATGTGTAGCTCTTGAAGTTATTTGACAAGAAACTGAATCGTGTAGCTCTTCCATCTTATTATACTCACTGTGTCTGCCCGTTCTTTGGTGCATCCAGCAATTAGAATGGGCCTGGATCTGGACATTCAGATGCAAGTGTGGCATTTGGGTTTAGCCTTATTTGTAAACAGCATGATCCACAAAAACCCATGTGAATAACAAAGGGAAGCAGACAGAGCTGTGTGAAGCTTTAATTAACGTGAAGCTAACCCGAGGATGTGCAAACTGTCAATTTCTTCCCGGCTGCACGGGAGGCAGTGGCTGATGTGTCAGCCCTGATTCAAGAACAGTTTGCAATCTCAATAAAGCAATAATCATGCAAAGATTGGTAGATATGAGAAGAGGTATCACAAATGATCACTCTTTTCTTAAGGATTACCCTCTGGGTGAAGAGTGAAGAAAACACGCTCATTTCCCCCAATTCCTTCCGTGCCAGATAAAATCATTAGACAAGATTAAAAACCCAGAGGGTGGAAATTGCTTCCCTGCAAGAAAAGTCTTTCCATTTCTCTCCAAGCCACCATGCTTCCCGCTGGTGTCCTGGGCAGCCAGCAGCCTTCCTGCCTCCCGAATAGCACAGTGCGATTCCTTTCTCCTTCTTTCTGGGTCAGAGAAGCTCCTCGGTCAGATCCAGCAGCCACCTCAGCTTGTTTTCAGTCCAGCAGACAGGGTTTCTGAGAACGTGAGTTAAACGGTTTTCTTTAAGTAAGCCCCTAGATGAGTAAGTGGTTTATTGGGGTGCCGGGGTAGGGAGGGTATAGGTTTTTATCTTTCCTTAGCATTGTCTATCTTCAGCCTTAGCGCCTTACTTTCATATGCACACATATACACACACAACACACAACAAATTAGAAAAGGATGATCTGGAGTTTTGCCGTCACCTCAATTGGTTGCCTATTTGCGTTGTTTACATCTGTGAAGGTTATCGGTGTTACCTAACTCAGTTTTCTCGATTTCCTCAGAGCATAAGGTAGGAGTGCAATTCCTTCCCCTCCTCGCCAGGTGTGGCCCTGTGATCTGCTGTGGCCAGCTAAGAGAATACGAGTGCCCCCCATCCCTTCCAGCGAGGAGCTTTGAAAGCCAGCATGTGAGCCAGCCAGCATTCTCTCTTCTTTCCTGCCAACAATGACCAGCATTTTTTTAGCTGGTGCTTGTTCTATCAGACAGGGTTCTGGGAGACAGGACAATGCAGAAGGGAAAATGGACTAGAGCACAGACAGGAAATACACCTTGTTTTTCTAAACTACTGAGATTTAGGGGTCACTTGTCACCATGGCTTAACCTTGCCTCTAGGGCTGATAGCAAAACCTCAAAAATCTCACTGACTTCTAAGAAATTCTCCTGTTTACACAGGCCTATCTTGGAACAGACTCCCAGAGACCAACACTTTATCTGTGTTCTGTCTTTGAACGGCATTGATGCAAGCATCCTGTCATGCTAGAGCCAGCACAAACTCCCGCTGGTTCCCATAACCTGCAAATTGCTTTGCAAAAGCTGCCCAAAGCTTTTGACATGAGGTCTGGGCTGTGCACCTCTGCAAAGGAAAAAAAGTCACTTTAAAAGTCCATGCCTTTTGTTTTTTGAAACCAGCTCTTGGTCTTTACCCCTTTCCTACCTGAACGTACTCCCTCATCAATTCAAACAAGATAACTAGCCCATCGGACATTAATAAAGACATTAGGTAGCCTATCCATTTTAGGAAAATACACACTTAGTCATCCATTTCTCTACCTAACCATTCATCTGCCCCCACTTCCAGGAATTATTTCTGTTGAGAACAGCAGTTATTCATTTTCCATCCCCCAATCTTCCTTAGCTGAGCCATCTCTCAGCTCATAAGAGGGCGACTTGACGCACAACCCCACTCAGGAAGTGAATGGGCTCAGAACACGGGCATTGCTGCTTGGTTTGTCCCACATGCCCCTCTGCTGGGATTGCTCTGTCAGCAGCATCAGCTGCTGGCTTAAGATTCTCACCTTCCATCAGCTCACAAATAATAAGGATAGCATCTCCAAATGCAGCTTCCTACAAACTTTAGATTAACCTAAAGTTAAAAAAAAAAAAATCCAACTGATGATACCAGAACCTTCCCTCTCCCACAGCCTAAAAGAAAAGAAACGTAAGGCCAAAAACTATATAGTGATGTGGAAATATTTAAATATGGGATTTGCATGATAATGGGGGAATATATTGCATTTTTCACCATTCTACCTGCAAATGATTACAGAGCTGGATAATCATTTGCACAGCAAAAGCGAATCATATTTAGATTATATCTGGAAGTTTGAAAGATTGATGGAAATCTTTCACTCATTTCCAAAACAAAGGCAATGAGAGATACCAGAACATGTCCTTAATAACTGGGGTGCATTTCTGACCGAAATACCTGAGCTTTTCATCTTCTGTCCGGGCCCTCGCTGCTGAGACAATCTGTAAAATGGATTAGATTATGCCGCCTTGTTCTGAAGACATTTCTATTCAGGAAAAGTCACACCTCCCTTCTGGTTAGGCAGCCCTTCTTTATGCTTCTCTGTGCTTTATAGTAAGTAAACTCACTACATGCATCTGCCTCTTATATGCTGCTCAGGAGGCATGGGGCCCATCTGACACCCTTATCAGTCTCCCTTATGGGCTTCCCAGCCTTTTTTCTACTCTTGGCTCACACTAAGCACATTCCCAGCCCAAGGCCTTGAAAACATGAGTTTCCTCTGCCGAGCACACACTGCCACTAGAACTTTCCATGCTTACTCCTTCCCCACATTCTTGTTGTTTCCTCAGAGAGGACTTTCCAACTCACTCCTTGCTCTCTCTCATTCTTTCACACTTGATCCCCGCCTGGTCTGCTGTTAGGCACAATACTCATGACTCCAAGCGTGTGTGCAAGTGTTCCATCATACCAGTCAATTCTCTGTCCACCAACGGGGTGTCCTACGACCAACACAATTCAGTTCTGACACTAACAACCCAGAGTTAGCAGTGGACCCCATAGGGTGACAGACTCCGTCCCACAGGACTGCCCTCACTCTGGGTGCCAAGTGCAAGTCCTGTGTTCTCAGGTTACCCACAGGTCTGCCCAACTTGTCTACAAATCTGCAGGTTCCCACAATGCCCCTCCTTTCAAGTTTGATAATTTGCTGGAATGGCTCACGGGACTCAAAAAGGCAGTTTACTTACTATCAACAGTTGATTATCAAGGACACAACTTAGGAACAGGCAGATGGAAGAGACTCATAGGGCAAGTCATTGGGCATGAGGTACAGTTTTTATGCCCTTTCCAGGTGCATTATCCTCCTACAACTTCAGTGTGTCCACCAGCCTGTAGAGGGTTCCATGGAGGTGAGAGAGAGAGTTATTATGTAGGCATGCTTGATCAAATCATTAGCCATTGGTCATTAACTCAATCACCAACCCTCTCCCCTCCCCAGTTAGGGATTGGAGCTGAAAGTTCCAACCCTCTAATCACTCCTTGGTCTTTGGGGATCAGCCTACATCCTAAAGCTCTCTAGGGCTTCTTAGCCACTAGTCATCTCATGAGCATACAAGAGAAACTCTTACTCTGAAGAGCCCAAGGATTTTAGAAGCTACCTCAGGAAACAGGGACACTATTTTCTCTCTGACACTGAATGCAATGATATCACTTTTTTTTTTTTTTTTTTATGATAGTCACAGAGAGAGAAGGAGAGAGGCAGAGACACAGGCAGAGGGAGAAGCAGGCTCCATGCACCGGGAGCCCGACGTGGGATTTGATCCCGGGTCTCCAGGATCGCGCCCTGGGCCAAAGGCAGGCACCAAACCGCTGCACCACCCAGGGATCCCAATGATATCACTTTTTAAAAATCCATTTCCCTGTTATTTGTCTTCCCCTACTAGAATGAAAGCTCATTCAGGACTCTGGCATACTCAGCTTTTGGTGCCAGCATCCTTGATGTTCTTAAGCTTGTATCTGTATCACCCCAATCTCTGCCTCCAGCTTCATGTGGACTTCTCCGCTGTGCATGTCTATGTGTCTCTTCTCTTCTTGTAAGGACACCAGTCATTATATTAAGGCCATGTCATAAAATAATATGGCCAGTTTGACCTCATCCTAACCTGTAAAGATGAGGGTCTTTTACATTTACATTTGTAAATGTTCTATTTCTAATAAGTGACATTCACAGATACTGAGGTTAAAGTCTTCAGATCTCTATTTGAGGAAGACAAGTCAAACCCAAATGAGTTGATTAGATTATTCACATAGAGCATGTAGTGCCACTTTAGGAATTAACTAGTCCTGGGATGCCTGGGTGGCTCTGTCAGTTAAGTGACCGACTGTTGGTTTCCACTCAGATTAGGATCTCAAGGTCATTGAGCTCTGCTTTGGGCTCTGAACTCAGTACTCCGCACAGTCTGCTGGCAATTCTCTCCTTCTCCCTCTGCCTCTCTCCCCTTTCTCTCTCTCTCTCTCTCTCAAATAAAATAAATAAATAAAAATCTTTAAAAAAAATAATAATTAACTAGTCCTTCTGGCTTTGGTATTGAATTCAGGCCACAAAGTGTCCCCTGGGGCCACAGGCAAAGGGGCCCTTGAATCAGATCTTTTTATCAAGAACCTCATCAATCTCAAACACATGGAGTTTTGGAAGGAACTGCAGTGGAGAGTCTGTGAAATCTGTATTAAGAGTCAGGGATGGGGATAAACAGAATACAAAGAAATATTCGGTGATAGAAAACTGTAAACATTAGTAAGGAAACTGGTATTTTTAAGAAGGCTAATGTGATGAGTCCAAATTTTTAACAGAACAAGCAAGTTTAATCTTTTTTTTTTAAGATTGTATTTATTTATTCATGAGAGACACAGAGAGAGAGGCAGAGACACAGGCAGAGAGAGAAGCAGGCTCCATGCAGGGAGCCCGACGTGGGACTCGATCCCGGGTCTCCAGGATCACACCCTGGGCTGAAGGCAGGTGCTAAACCACTGAGCCACCCAGGGATCCCCGCAAGTTTAATCTTAACAGTAAAAATATATTTATCAAGTGCACACATTTCTGGAGCAGAAATGTGAGAAATGACCTCAGAAGCTCAAGCAGCAAGTGGCTATTCTCTATACCAACAAACAAACTAACTAAAACTGCATCCCAGTAATGCCAAAACCACCAGATAATAGTGTAAAAATTCAGTGAACAATATTTGCTCTATCTGATACCAAATATCCAATTGTCATGTGTTTGTTGTTGATGTTTTTCTGTGGAACTGACTCCTAGTTTGACCTGGTGTCATGCAGAGTGTATGATAAATTAGGGTTGTAGCCATGCCTCCTGGCTGTCCCATAGGACAACCAGGATCATCTTCAGTGCAACCAGTCTTTGAGGTTCTACCTTGACCTCACTGCAGACTGCAGAAGGCTCACTCTTTCCCTTCCCCGCCCTGACTGCCATGGAAGGGTTGTGTGAAAAGCACCATGAAGACTACTCAGTTATCAGGGGAGTTGAGAATCTGCTGGAAAAATCAAATTCAGCAGAGGGTGTAAAGTCCGTGATTATTAAATGTGAACGTGTTCCACTCCTAAGCAAACTGGCAGCTTAATTTGAGACTCATGAGAAGTTACTGAGAGGACATGCCATCAATCTCTAAGATTCCTGTAACTAGAAGACCTTAGGAAAAGAAATGCATTTCATTTGGCTCAAACGTGCATTCTCCAGAAATAAAGTGTATTTCCACATAAGGTAATGGGTGTCTAATTTTTTTAAATATACAAGCAGCAACTGTCTAGGATACTATAAAATGAAATCCTGTAAAATTGTGGGAGACAATCTCTCATGCTCCTTCCAACTCTAAAAACTGTGCAACGTTGAAGATTTATTTCAGTCCCAGAAGATTTCAAATACACAGATACTTCACATTCATTGAAAGAGAGATCAGAAAAGAATAACATTATAAATGGTACAGAGGGAATTTCATTTTTAAAAAATTTTTTTTATTTATTTATGATAGTCACAGAGAGAGAGGGGGGGGCGGCGGGCAGAGACACAGGCAGAGGGAGAAGCAGGCTCCATGCACCGGGAGCCCGACGTGGGACTCGATCCCGGGTCTCCAGGATCGCGCCCTGGGCCAAAGGCAGGCGCTAAACCATTGCACCACCCAGGGTTCCCTTTTTTTTTCATTTTTTTTTTCATTTCTTTATTTATTTATGATAGTCACACACAGAGAGAGAGAGAGAGGCAGAGACATAGGCAGAGGGAGAAGCAGGCTCCATGCACCGGGAGCCCGACGTGAGACTCTATCCCGGGTCTCCAGGATCGCGGTACAGAGGGAATTTAATCATGGATCCAGCACAGAAAATGTGCAGCCGATTCTCTGAAACGAGGGTCTGAGGGAAGAAGGAGTGGTTGTCTTCACCTTCAGAAGCTGATCTGTCCAAACACATCCATTTCAGAGGGTTGCCATAGGACGGTGTGTCAGAGGAATCAAGGCATGCTGACCCTCTAAAAGAGCAATAGGAAGCTGTCCTTTCTTCAAGAGTTTATATATTACAGCCCTGGTTCTAAAATTGAGGAAGAGGGTGTCTGAATGGGATGGAGAAGGCAAACTGGATTTAACTCAGGAGTCTCTTTGAATGACATGTGCTCATTCTGTGGAAGAGGAGGATGGGAGGCAGATGCAGGGAGGGGTGATGGGGCAGGAGCATGTTTGAAAAGGTTCCTCAGATGATTCTAATTATCCTACCCATTTCAGAATCCTGCATACGAACTAGAGTAAAAATAATTCTCATTCTTTTCCATTTACTATTGTTAATGATTCTGCCTCCAAATTTGGCTTCACTTTTCCTATGGCCTGGGTTTTCTTCTGCGTGGTAGGCTGTTATGGAAATCACAGTAACAATTTACTCAGTAAAGCTGTGTGAGCCAAGCAGAAAGGATTTTTTTTCTCCCCCTCAATTTCAAAAACTCTACTAATTTGTGGTGATAACAATCTTTCACATCTTGAGAGTTTGGAGAAGAAATTCAAAAATATATGATTGCCAAAAAACATGGTAAATTCCCTTTTGTGTTGCTGCAGAAGTATGAATTTACCCCCAATCAGACCTCCCATGTTTAGGGACTTTCCTCAAACCTCTTGACTTTTTAAGATTATGAAATGTGCTCTGGGTACAACTCCCGTAAGTATCCACACCCTCCCACTCCATGAGAGAGACAGAACATCTGCTCCTCAGCTCTCTGGGAAAGTATATTTAATTATTAGATGCTTTTCTTTTCAAAATGGTGCTGGCTTTCTTTCTTCCTTCCTCCCTTCCTTCCTTCCTCTCTTCCTTCCTTTCTTTCTTCTTTCATTTTTTTTTTTTTTGTCTCCAGGGCAAAAGCAAAATAAAATCAGACCTTTGATGTTTAAATCAGATAATAGCATCTGTATTAACACAAATAGCAGCTAATAGCATAAAAGTGTCTTCTATACTTGCCGAGAAGCAGGAGTGAGCATCAGGCATTGTTTTTTTTCTCAATATCCCAGCAGTGACTTTACCTTAGCAGGATTTAGAAGCCAGGGATGCTGAAAATGGGACAGTGGAGGAAGAAAGGAAGATTATGCAATCTTGCTGACATGATTATGAAAACTTGTAGAATCTTTTCCACAATGATCAGCTTTTGTTTCTCAATCCTAGCAGAATCTATCAGAAAAGTGTTGGGGGTGGGAGTGGAGACAGAGAGAGGAGACACAATACTGAGGGAGACAGGGAAAGAAACTAAGAATGTGAATCTTGCTCAAAAAACTTAATGCCTTCCACATCATGGTATAAAATGAGAAGCAGAGATTTCACTGGAATAAATCTTTACCAAAAAAAAAAAAAAAAAAGTCAAGCGAGTGTGGGTTTGGCATCACTCACACTTAATAACCAAGGAACGGTATTACCAGCTTTTGTAGAAAATTTTTTTTTGAAGTTTTATAATTTTCCTAGTGTCTTACTTGTTTTCAGGCTTCCTTCTTTAAAAACAAACCGAAATGAGCCAAAAAGAGTTTGCTTTTGTTTTAGCAAGAGCAGGAGAGCACAAAAGCTCCCAAGGAGTTGGATCACCAACTCGTTGTTGGTATGTTGATGGTATCGGGTGAACCACCTCGAAGGGGAGACAGAGCTCGGCCTCCCCAGGTGGACACTCCGTGGGGCCACGGACACGTCAGGCCCCGGGAGGACTCGGGTTGGCGGGGCAGCGGGGTGTGCCCGGGAAGGGGTGCCTGCGCGGGGCTCCCCAACTCCGCCGCTCTGCCGACTTCCCAGGGGCTGGGAACTGCCACTGAGGCCGAATCCCTAAGAGGGGACCGTGTGTTTGCCAAGTTTCCTGGGTGAGAGCGCAGCCAGTGGGGGGCCCACCGGCTCGGACAGGGGCCAGGGGCCCAGGGAGTCAGCCCGGGGCACAGGCAGGGGGATGCGGGGCAGGCGGGGGGTGCGGGGAGGTGAGGGGGGCGCAGTGCCGGAGGACCCCAGATGGCACCCAGTAAGGGAGGCAAGCAAGCATCGGAGCAGGAGCAGCGCTGGGCCCCCGCCCCTCCCCCACTCACCACCGGGGACATGAGGTGTTGACATGCATATGGTTGAGAATCAGCTGAAACACCCCCCTGCCCATCCCACCCCACTCCCGCCTTCCCCTCTCCCCCACCCCCCATCCCCTGCTGTTTCCCCTTCACAGACAGAAAGGGCCACAGCCTCACCAGAGGAGCTCAAGCAGCCCTCAGCCCTCCCACCGACCCTCGACCCTCTCCGGCTGCTGTCGGACTCGGGTTCTACCCAAGGCTGCCATCACGCCCTCGCTTGCAAGCCAATATTATGGTTTGCTTGAGCCCTCCCCTTCGGTCAGTGGTGGCCTCCGTGTCCCTAAAACAGCCGCATGAAGACACCGGTACTGTCTGTCCTCCCTTGTCCAGTCACCACCTCCTCAGTCCACACATCTCCTCGGTTCATTAGCCGGTGGAAATGTGAGGATCTTGCACACCCCAGTAAAGGGGGGTCATATGAGAGAGGAAAGGTGGGCTCCGGCCTTCCCTTCTAGCCGCCTCACCTCCCTGCTCAGGGCTCCCGATGTTGACCCAGCTAGCTGCCCTGGCGGCCAGGAGCCCATGGTAAAATCTGTAGTGGTAATAGGTCAAGAGATAGATCTTTGAAAACCACAAGTTTCTCCCCAAGCCTACATTTAAGTGAATACGCTTGCACTAATCAGAAGTGAGGTTTTCCTAAGCAGAGGAAGTAAATAAGTGAGAGAAAACCGACTGTCTGGATGACAAAGGTTATTGTCTTCACCGGTCACCTTGTGTAAACTAAACTGCTCTGGGGGGACGATGTAAGGACATTCCCCTCCATTCAGCAGGTTTTTAAACAGGACCGTTATGGAACGAATTATTCAGTGTAGAGAATCTCAAGTTAAACATACCTATGGACATTGGCCAGCAGGTCACTTCGCAATCCACAAAGATTCTTGTAGCTCTTTCTGGTGTTCCCAGATTTAGTAAGCCTCCATACATTTCTCCAAAGAGAGTTGGGGACCCAAGATAAAGAAAACAGTCATCAAAGAGTGACCCAAAACTTTGTTTTCTACTCTAAGCCGAACCCAAACGAAGGATTTGAACCCCAAATCAAGATAGTCCCGGAGTATCAGCCTTCTCCACCCAGAAGTATTTTCTCCTAAAGCCACATAAGTATATTGGAAAGAGGGTTCATAGGTTGAAAACATCTCATAAAGGTCATTATTAAGATCTGGAAATGGATTTTGTTGAAAGAAAGCTTTTGAAAAACAAACGATCCCAAGGGGTATGTAGAAGTGTTTTTGCACTAGAATCTTATTTTGAGGGGGGGAAAAACCCTTCAATGTGAATTGAGTTACCGTTCTAAGGCCAGAGTTTAATTTGTTGAAGGAAGCCAGATCCAGATTAAAACTAAAGCAATTCAAAATACAAATCTAAGAGATGAGCTCCTGACCGAACTCTCTATAAAAGAGAAAACCTAACACGTAACAGAAGCATCACAGTTACAAGCTATTCTTCCCAGAAGATGGAAAGAAAAATGGAGCAATAAACAGAAACAGAGAAATATAGGAGAGAGTAGGAAGCCAGAATATTCTGTTATCCATGGGCAGCTAGCTTGTCAATGTCTCACACTTCAACTGAATCCGAATTCTGAATGTATAAGTGAGATAGAATAATAACTCTTTGCTTGGGTGTTTGATATAGTCTAAAGCTTGTGAATATGGATTCAGAAACATCTGTCTTCCACATCATCTGTCTATGGCTCGCCTTAGACTAAAATCTTGGGTGGAACTAATAGTTCCAGTCATGCAAGCTGATGCCTCCAGGGGTAGGAGGTGAGAACACAGAAATATTAATACAGCCATCAGAGAACCGACTCTAAGCCAGCAGCTGACACTGTTTAGTCTCATTGACTTACGAGGACTGGGTAGTTTTAAAAGTGAATTATGAAAGTGGTTAAGGGCTAGCTTGAGGAAAATGTTGGCAGGTATCAAAACCAGACTGCTTGTGGCCACTTCTAAGATTTCAGTTGACATGAGTTTGTGGTTGAGAAGTCAAGAGGGCTCCTGAGGAGCGAGAGTTCAGCCCTTTCTAGTCTGGTGCCAAATCCAAGCAAGGCATGAAAACCAATTTTTATACAGTCAAAGGCACTGCCAGTATATAAAGTTTTATAATCTGATGTGTACTACACGATCCTTGCTGTTTAAATTTCCATCATGCTGAGAATGCAGAATGGAAGTCACTGAAGGAGGCGGGCAAGTCTAGACCTGCTCAGAGCCCAGGGGTTAAAAAGTTTATACGAATAATTACTTAGGCTTCAAGCCTGAATCATTCACTATCGGAATCAGGGCTGGTCCTAAAGAGAGAAGCCAGGGCAGGAGGAAGTCTGGAGAGAGAAGATAGCAGGTGGCCGCTCTCCGGGCTCCCACACCTGGGTGGTGGGGAGGCGGGGGCGGCCGAGCTCTTACAAATCAGAGAAGGGACAGGTATATGTGGCTTGGCCCTCCCAGCTCTCCTTCAAGCAGACATTCTACACCATCAATGCAATAATCTTCCCTCTTTTAGCTTCAGAGGCAGATTAGGTAAATGTGGCTACAACCAAAAACATATATATTGTGTTTACCAGAATTGTGCTTTCGTGAAACATTGATGTGCTAAAGGACATCATTTCAGGTGCCCTGATCATCCCATAGACAGAGCCTGAGAAGTGGAATGCTATAGAGTGGAAAAGCCCAGCCTTGGAGTCAGTCACTGAGATCATAGCCCATCTACAACACCTCCAGTGATGTGACCTTGAGCAAGTGTCTAAACCTCTCGATGACCAGAGTTTTCTAAGATCTGTCTTAGAAATGAAGAAAATAAGACAATCTACCTAATACAATAATCATGTGAGCATTAAAAGCAATGATTCATGTAAAGCTTTTCCTAGTGCTAGCATAGCGCTAGATGGTCCGTCTTTATGAAACCCTGTTTGTGCAATCCATAAGTGAGGTGGCACCACAACATTGGTTGTGAGCAATAAGGACTCCTCCCCACTTCTCTCCACCCTCTGAGCCCCGCTCTGAGCAGTGACAACTTTCAGCTTCTTAGCTGATCCTATCGATCCTTGCTTCCATCTTTCCAAATACTGTGACTAAATTCAGACCCGTTATGTCAATTCCTTATTAAAATAAGTGAGGATTTAACTCAGTTGTTCCAATATCCACACACACGATCTCTACCTCTCTGTTCCTCGACAGGCTTCAGTGCTATGTAATGACTTGTTGTCACGTATATGTTCCCAGCTGAACCACAATGTGAACTATGACATTTTGCCCTGTATCAATATGTATATTATATATATGAAATAATTGCCTCAGCTGGATTGGTTGGTTGGTTGGATTTGTTTCTATGTCTTGTCACTAAATTGACAGGAATGGAGGGCAGCTTCCTAATACAGCCATGTACATCAAGAATAGTGATATATTTTGAGTTATCTCTCTAGAGGCCCTCTCTCTTCCACACTGATTGGTACCCATTTTACTCTATACACAACTTCTGTTTTGTGCCTTTTCTTCATCAACCTGGGAACTTATTTTTTCTCTTTTTCTGTACCAGATACACACTTTTCCTGACCTCCTTTTCCTTTATTTATCCCTTTGTCTTACTAGACCAATCCTTTGGTAACTTCTGTAGAAAACATGCATGTTTTGAGACTCTGATATGTCCTTAAATATCCTCACTTTTGGGGTGCTTGGGTGTTTCAGTCGATTAAGCATCCAACTCTTGATTTTGGCTTGCATCATGGTCTCGGGGTCATGAGATCAAACTCCAAGTAAGTCTCCACACTGCTTGAGATTCTCTTCCCCTCTCCTTTTGCTCCCTCACTCCCAGCACATGCATGCAATCTTGCTCTCTCTCTCTAAAAAATTTCCTCACTTTTATTTGCTAATTTGACTTGATAAAGAATTCCAGGTTGAAAACATTCCTTCAGAATTTTAAAGATATTGTTATTTTTTTTTTCTAGCTTCCACTGTTCTAACGGAGAAGTCTGGTTCACACAAACTCAGTTGTGTGTGTGTGTGTGGGGGGGGGGGGGTGTTTGATCTGTTTTTTAATCTGTAGAAACTTCTTGGGGTTTTCTGTTTATTCCTTTTGCTCTGAAATTTCATAATAATGAGTCTTGGGTGTTTTATTGTTTGTATTTGTAATTTATTACTTTGAAACCTCAGTGTAAAAACTCACGTCCTTCAGCTTTAAAACTTTTTCTTGAATTATATCTTTGATAATTTTCTCCGTCTCTCTGGAATTCTTATTCATTCAATATTTTATTAACTGGATTAAGCCTCATTTCTTATCTTCTCCTTTTATGATAATAAAAGTTAACTTTGTTTCTTTCTTGCACATTTTGAACAATTTTCAACTTCTCTTTGCTTTTCTATTAAATATCTTATTTTAATTTTTCTGTATTTAATTTCCAAAGCTCTTTCCTGTTGCTGACTGCTCTAATTTTATAAATGCAGTATCTTCCTTCTCTCGCTGAGGATAATACTTATTGAGGCATTTGTTTTGCTTTAGTCTGAGTTTTCCTTTCCCTTTCTCTTTTGTTTTTGAAACTGTTTTCTCTCTTTTGGTTTGTTTTAACTTTCCACCTTTCCTGTTGGAGTCTCTCCTAAGGAATTGGTGATGCTTAGCTGTCACTCATATTCAAGGGAGAGGAACTGGGGCACTAATTTTAACCTCCATATGTCTCAGTGGAGTTTATGAACTTTGCATTCCAGTGCCAAATGGGGACCAGTCTTTTCACTGTATGGTCCTGAATATTGATACTGATCTTTTCTTGGACTAGTTTCTCCAGAAAGAAATCGTCCAATGTCCAGTTACTGCCAGGATGCTGGGACCTTTTCAGGGAAGTAAGACATACTCACCAGATGCCCTCCTGGCATTACTGTAACATGCCACATATTTAGCTGCCCTTGGTGAACAAGAATCTAGGTCCTCTGGTCTGGTTTCTACAGAGATTATGCTTGCTTCCTGCTCTGGTTGCCTGGAATAGTCACCCAGCTGGGTATGAGAAAGGGGAGACAGGGTTCTAACTGCTCCATAAACAGAATTTCCAGCCTGCTGAAATACCTTTCCTGCCAACTCTTGAGCCTGTCCCAGATTCTGTAAAATAATAAAGGGACTCCTCATTGTCATTCCTCTCTAACAAGTCTCTTCTGAGTCTCCCTCTCTGCTTCCCATCTTCTGGAACTTCATTTATTCTTCTAGTCTACTCTTTGTTCTCTCTTATGCTGTTTGTCCTTTGGTCTTAAGCCTTTTAAAGTTATTTACGGTCAGCTTTGAAACACTTGGCAGGGAAAACAGGCAGCCATGTGTATTCAGTCTACCATGGCATTTAAAAATGTTACATATTTTACTGTCATTGTTCTTAATACATAACAATATTATTAGCTAATGTTACTATTATAATAACCATTGCTCATGTCCTCTGGTTACCGTGAATATGAAGAAGTTAAAATAAGGAAGTACGGTTGGTGAAAAGTAAAAACATGGACATGTTTTGCGTATCTCAGCCTGGCTCTGAATAGCTCAGCAACGGAAAATTCTTCCTCCTCCCTTTTGACTAAATTGTACCTTTTTC
Source organism: Canis lupus familiaris (assembly GCF_011100685.1). Lineage (NCBI taxonomy): Eukaryota > Metazoa > Chordata > Mammalia > Carnivora > Canidae > Canis > Canis lupus. The sequence goes on along the minus strand of NC_049223.1, from coordinate 3,192,289 downwards.
ATGGCTTTCCCCAAGCTTTCTGGCTTCTTCTCCTACAGTAATTTTCAGTAGGCCCCCTGACTACATTTTGACCTCCCAGTAGCCTTCTGGTTCCTTGAAAGTCCATCTTTTACAGACTCCCCTTAGCATTTCCACATCTCCTTCACCTGCTTACTGCAGATCTCCATCATTTGGCTCACAGATCACTGACCCAGCAAGGCAGAATTGAACTTCAAATTAAGTCCTTTAATTGTGGCATGTGTTCCTGAGCTCCCTAGAGAAAAGCCTCCACATGGGAGTGAAATTATAAAAGAAGAACAAACTATTGCTTTTCAAAACATTTCCAATAATTCTGCAAGCAAGCAGTGAAGGAAAAGTTGGCATATTATCCCTGGAGAGGTGAGAACCCAGAATGTTCTGTGACCTGAGGTTGTAGATAAAGTCCCGCACTGAGGTCTCATAGAGCTCAGCAGGAGACCTCCCATCTGCCCTGGATTGTTCGAATGGGGAGGGGTAAGGATGACTTCTCCCCTTCCTAACTTGGAGTTGTTTGGTGGGACAAGCCAAAATCCTTCTTTGCCTGGAATATGAATTACTGGCAATGCCCCCACAGACCTTTAGATACAGGGACTCAAATTTCTGAAGAAATCTTCACTATTCAATTCTGTTTCCATCTCTCTCTCTAAGTACTGCATAATCATGTTACAGAGAGAACTGGAATTCTGCTGCAAGTGAGATCTCTGCTCTGTAGAATGTTTCCCTTGACTTAGAATTCTACAGCTTATTTATTTATGTATATGCTACAGAGATGGAAGTGCTCTAAAAAAGAATTCTATGCTCTAAAACCACTGGTTTTAAGCAGAAGCTCTCAGCCCTGGAGTGAAAGGGCAGAGAAAAAAAAATGTAAGGAAATGACAAAGATACAACCACAAAGCACAAGTGCAGAGCCTTGAGGTGACATATGCAAAAGAGTAATTATTTGGCAACTTCCTTTCTACCAAGAAACAATATACTGTAAGATCAAGCTAGGGAAAATATACAGTTAATCATGCAGCATGTGACTCAGGTTAAATAATGGAATAACTTAGGTAAAGATGCTATAGTTGGCTGAAAAGCTCTGAATGGCAATTGTTTAATACAAAAGAAACACTGGCAAAGTCTCAAGTTAGAAATCCCTGGTTGATTGAACTCTCCATTCCCACCATCCCTTAGCAAACCTCCCAGTAAGCTGAGGAGGCTTGCCAGGGCCACAGAATATTTTGGTTTCATGGAAGATTGTTTATCTTGGCTGCTAAAATTCCACATGTCATCTCTTACCTTCTCTTAGGTTGAAAAATACTCAGCTCACAGACGAGATAAGAGAAGTTGCCCTTTGGAATGAAATAAAGAAAATACGCTTTGATTTACCAGATACTTCATAGAATGAGTAGAGACTTGCATATTCCTTAAATGTCTGCTTACGTCTGTTGCTTCCCCCAACTTTAGCCACCTCCAAAACAGGTGTTAGTAAGACTCATTGATGGGAATTTATACCAGTCTCGGACCATTCAGAATATGACACTTTTCTTTTTTCATAGAACAGTCTCTTTTGCCCAATCATAATACTGAGTTAATTATAATTTCCACCATCAATACCCAATTGTGAATAAAGTAATAAAAACAACAGAGTAGTTTATCACAGAACTGACTTTCAAATAATTCTTTCATCTACATTTTTTTCCTGGTAAATATAGGACCTTGGTAATCTCTGTAGGAAAATTGAAGTGATTTATGTAGAAGAAAATGTGAGCTGTTTAATCAGTTGGGGGAAATCATAACCACTGAAACAAAAAAGTGACAATCTGTGGGGAAGATATTTAACTAACTACCTCTTGTTAAAAATGCCAACATGGCTGAAGATCCTATATCTTTTCATAAGTGGTGACTGTAGGGTATTTTAAAGCTTGCACCACCCTCGCAAAGATGCAGCTGCTGTGCTGTTTTTCTTGGCAAATGTTGCAATCCTTTGTGGGTACTGAATAAACCTGAGCTTCGAAGCTGAGCAACTCTAGAACCAGACTGCTGGATGGTTCTCCTGAGAGTTCAAATATTTGAGTAAAAAAATATGTGTAAAACTCACTTCTTGTTTGGATGCAAGGAAATATGGACACTTAACCAGGTGTGAAAACATGGCTGAGCTTCTGTAATGTAGTGTTGGGTATCCCTCGTCTCCCGGGACGATGGGAATGAGCCTTCCCAGGCCACTCTTGGCAGACAAGCTCAGCTCCCCAGCATGCACTAAGAAGTGACCATCTCTACTTTGTTGACCCGTTTCCTTGGGGCCTTCAATTAGAAGCACATTCCTTTTCTCCCTTTACTGTTTTCAGGTTTAGTCCAGGTCAATAAGCACCTGAAGCTTTTTGGACAGCAAATAATAAGCTTAATCAGCCTCCTGATGAGTGAAAATGCTCTCGGAGTCTTCCAGCACTTGAGCCTTTGGCATTTTCTCATTCAAGATAAGCCTAGATAATATCTGGGATCAAATGTAGTTGATGAGGTTTGAAGTGCCCAAATGCTTACTTCTTTTTTTTCTTTTAAAGAGAACTTAGCCCTATTTCACTCAAGAAAGTAGACTATTAAGTACATGGTTTCCTCACCAAAAATTTCTGTTTTTTAAAAAAGTTTTCTTTTGAACAAAAATACAAAAGTGGCAGAAATTTCTGCAATAAAATTAGTCACTCATGGGATGCAAAGAGGCTAGGAAGAGAATATTTTAACCTGGCTAACAGCCACCGTACACTATATCTGTAGAAATTACTAAAGTCTTTAATTTGAGGAAGGCTGATAGAAAGAAAAGAATAGTTTCATAGAAATAAAAACAATCCATTAACAACGCAAGGTGGCCCTTTCAGAAACACCGCACCCATGACTTTCTTTGGTAAATTAACTTAGTTTGAGTTACCTTCGTAAATAAAAGAATGCCTTAAACATTTTATTTTTACCCATAGTTAATAAAATTAAATCCATATTTCTAAGGTGGTTTTTTTTGTTCTCTCTATCCTTCTGTATACTAGGTGGTCCCAGGATCTCTGCATGATTCCTCACACAGATGGCTTGTAGGAGACCATCACTTTTCCTGATTACTACGGTATCATTCAGTGCACTGGACTCATCGTCCTTTCGAGATGTATTTTATGCCATCGCTCATTGTTAATGGATAGATGATAACAGGCTTAAATTAAATACATTCCTCGTGGGCAGCCCCGGTGGCTCAGCGGTTTAGCACTGCCTTGGGACCGCAGTGTGATCCTGGAGACCCTGGGATCGAGTCCCATGTCGGGTTTCCTGCATGGAGCCTGCTTCTCCCTCTGCCTGTGTCCTTGCCCACCCCCCCTTCCCTTTTTGTGTGTGTCTGTCATGAATAAATAAATAAAATCTTAAAAAGAAAATACATTCCTCGTGAAAGTCTCCTTTTTCTAGATATGGTCTCTAAGGCTCCAGATGGATCAAAAAAGGATGATCTGAGTCAGCCTATTAAAAGAGGAACTTGTTTCAGTAAACCTGACAACAGAGCCATCTGCCCAGAGGAAACACTTTCTGTGGCACCGGACTTGCATTGTCCTTGGCCAGCTACTCCTTTCAATTTTTGCTGCGGGCTTGCAAGCATGACTTCTACCCGAGCCGCTTTCCTCTGCCGGCCTCTGATCCCCCACAGTCCAAGACTCCCCGTCTGCTCTGCACATGGCCGAGGCTTGCCCAGCAGCATGCCAAAGAACGGTCTCCTCCTAACTGCTTCATAATGACGGTGCAAGTGTGTTGTCATAATGTAGTGGTTAATCAGGTCAAAGTGGAAGTCATCTCTGTGGCACCAGGGGGAAAACTGAGGAATGACACATATTCTTCCCACAATCTGCCTGCCAACAGACCTTGGAGATAAATATAAAGTGAGTTTGGGTTTCAGACAAAGCCAGGGAGTGCTGGTTGGAGAAACAATGCAGCTCACGAAGTCTGAAGTCCCCTCAAATAATAATGCTTCAATTCAGATAAATTTAACGTATTCAAAACTAGATATTATAGAAACCCAGAGAGAAAAAAATAAGATGACTTCTGGCTAGAAAGTTGAAAGACTGTCTGAAGAAGGTAGCACGTAAGCAAGATTTTGAAGATGAGGCTGAATGTGGGCTCCTCACCAAAGGGTGTGGGAAGGAGCAGTAGCAGCCAAGGCTGGGGCAGAGGAGGGAACTGGTGTGGTGAGCAAGGAGCAGAGAAGCCAGAAAAGCAGCTTGAAGGCCCCGCCTTTGTTGGTCTGACTTCCACACCCAGGCAGGTAGACTATTCTGTAGACAAAAGAGAGTCCTTAACGGCTTCTGAGCACGGGATTGCCATAATCAGAGCATCGTTCTCGGGAAAATGAATGTGGCCATGGGAGTGGATTGGGTTGGAGAGAGGAAGGACATAAAGCAGATGGCAGCTAGGTGATCGGAGCAGTAATCCTCAAGTGAAGCGAAGGGCTCAGTCATGGGTGACAGTGGGGTGCTGGGAATGGGGGGCAGCTGGGAGAAACAGAACACAGGATGGGCTACAAAGACCTGGATATGAGCTGGCCCTGAGGGAGAAGGAGGCAACCATGAGGCCATGCTGAGGCTATGAGGCCATGTGACCAGGATGGCTCTGTCACTGAGGACTGTCACCGGAACTTGTTGGAGATATATTTCACTTAAAGGAACATCCAGGCATCCAAGTCCAGCCTTGAAGATGGGGGACTGCGGGAGGAAAAAGAGTTGAGAGCCAGAAATGGCAATGAGGCAGGGGTCTGTGATCACGTGGGACCCCAAGACAACTGACATAGTGTTGCTCGCTTAATCAGTATCAATAAGTATCAGTTAATTAAGTGAATGAGAGTAGAAAAGGGGAGAAATATGTCAATATGTATTTATAAGCCCTGCTTGTAGCAAAGATTGAACTCAATGGTATTCAGATACAGATAAAACCTGAAAAGTATGAAAGACCTGAGGAAGCAGGTGCTCTAAAACGCTGAAATTGAGAGTATTTCTGCCATCTAGAATTTGCTTAATAAAATAAACATACCATGATGTTATTGTATCACAGAGCAGAACTTGCACTAATGAACTATAGCAACCACTCACAAAATGCAAGAATATTTTTTAAAGTGCCAAGAATACTCCTTTGCTCAATAAATTATGTAATCCAAATGAACCTATGGCATTCTTCTAAAGTAGTGAAATTTCTGAATTTGAGAATCCCAGCACCCTGCTGCCAGAAGTGGCTCATTACATAGGAAGTCCAATAGTTTGAATCTCTCAGTGAGAATGATGCTTCTGTTCATCAACCATTATAAATTGTTTTGTTTTGTTTTGTTTCTCCCTCCTAAACTAGCAGCATGTTAAAGCAGCTAAGTTGGAGACAATGGTTATTTCTCCAAGCACTTGATTTGTTTTCTCCTCTCTCATTTCTTGAGAGTTTGGGTGCTCATGGAAGATAAGTGTGTGTACTTGTCCAAAAAATTGTCAGCAACAGAAAAGAAATGGGAATGGTGTGAAGATTATCCATTTGTGTTTATATAGCATCCTTACTTGAAAGAGCTGAGTATGATCTTTGAACTATTTCATTACACCAGAATATGTGGAAAATATTATGGTAATCATGGTTTTTTAAAGATTTTATTAATTTATTCATGAGAGACACACAGAGGGAGGCAGAGACACAGGCAGAGGGAGAAGCAGGCTCCCTGCAGGGAGCCCAGTGCAGGACTCAGTCCCAGGACCCCGGGATCATAACCTGAGCCGAAGGCAGATGCTCCACCACTGAGCCACCAAGGCATCCCTATGGTATTCATGTTATACATTTTTTAGCTTGGTCAATAAAACTTTGTGTATGCTACCAATAAAGAGTATTACTAGGATGTCAACTTTTAAACCTGAGTCCTCTTTGGTCAGTTCCTTTCTAAACCTCCATAATGAATACATCATCTGAAATAATTTGCACTAAAGTTCTCTTGGCTGCAGAACTAAACAGGATTAATAATTTGAAGAATCGTGGTCTTTCATTTTTGAAATAAATAATTTCACTATAGAAGTAATAGTGGGGGATGGAGGTACAAAGGAGGGAGTAAGCTGGGTAAGCAGAGATGGGAGCTGCTTTGCCATATGCAAAACAGCTCTTACTTATAAACAAACAAACAAACAAACAAATAAAAGAGAAAAAGGGCATTCCAATTCTGTCAGTGGAGTCCAGAAATTTCTGAGTTACTCCTCACCTTTTCTCAAGCCAGCCGCCAAGGATAAGGTAAAATGAGTTCCAACTAATGAAATTCATCAATTATTTGTTAAAGCAGGAGTATCTTTCAATTTCGACATTCTTTTGTGTGGTTCTCAAACAAGTTGGCAGCGAAGGCATTTAAAAGACCTCTCAGCCACTGTTTCCTCCTTGCCACAAACCCTGAAAGGAAGGAGGAGACGGGGGATGAACCTTTCTGCCTTCCTGGTCCACTGAGGGATTTCCCCACAGGCAGATGGTAGCAGAGACGGGATCAGTTGCTGTTTTGAAAAAGGAGTTGACAAAATACAGCTCAGACACCCTTCCATTTAGTCCTCAGATATTCATGGAAAGCTAGTTTTGTGAGGGATTCAAAAATGAATAAAATGCAACTCTTCCCTTCAGAAGACTAGGTCAAGGGAGGAATTAGGGAAACTGCCCATTGGTTGCCACCATTGGAAATAGCAGGCCAGGGGGACTCTGCTCAGGGCCCTCTGGGCTATTGCAGTCCTCCTACTACAGCCTCTTCTCAGCCTAGGTGAAGTGACAGGGCAAAAGTGTGAATTACCTCGTTCATGTTGGCCCCACTCCTTTCTCTCCTTCCAGTGCTGCTTGCTGTCCCTGCCCTAGCCACGTCAGAAACACTAGCATCTAGCTCACACCTCCCTCCCTCTCTCTCTCTCTAGGTAAAGGGTCTGAAGTCAACCATTCAATGAGAGCTGCCATACATTTCTCTTGTGATTAGAGCACAGCAGTCAGTGCATCTTTCACAAGGGGTAGTCACTCTAACTTAAGGACGCTGATTTTCTGGCATGACTTACCGAGAGCCAGGTGCTCCATTACTTTAGAGCCACCACCGCCTCCAACCCTGGCAAGAACTTAAGTCCCAGTGATGCCTGCATTCAAGACTTCTGTCTTAGTCAACTTGGGCTGCTGTAACAAACCACCGTGCTGAGTTGTTTAAACAACAAACATTTATTTCTCACACTTCTGAAGGTTGAGAAGTCTGAGATCAAGATGCCAGCATGGTCAGGATCTGGTGTGGGCCATCTTCATGGTTTGCACATCAGCCATCTTCTTGCTGTGTCCTCCCATGGTGGACAGCAGAGAGAAGGAAGCTCTTTCATGTCCCTTCTTTTGAGGTCTTTAATCCATCACATGAGGGCTCCACCCTCAAGACCGGCTGACCTCCCAGAGGCTTCACCTTCCAGTATTATCAAATGGGGTTTAGGTTTTCTCCATATGAATTTGGAGAGGATACAATCAGTCTACAAGCAGCTCTGTTGCTACTGAAGCTATTTCACAAATTGTGAGCTGGTTGGTGGGGCAGCAATTTTGGAGAGAAGGCCCTTCCTGATCCCTGGAAAATCAGTTTATTCACATGAGCACATCTATCGTTCAACCTCTGAGCCTGTGCTATCCTGCACTATTATTATGGTACCCAGTAGCCACCATGGCCGTTTGTATTTAAATTAATTAAAATTAAATGAAATTTAAAATTTAGAGTTTCAATCACTATAGCCATATTTCAAGAGCTCATCACCTTGAACAACAAAGAACATTTCCATCTTTGCAGAAATTTCTGTGGGACAGCACAGCTCTGAACCAATGTTCAAACCATGGCTGAGGTTCACTTTCAGATGTGAAGTTCACAGAGCGGCAATTTAACTATTTATATTAAAAAATCGGCCACAATAAAAAATTTAAAGCATAATTATGCAAGACAATTTATTCTCCCACACACAAAAGGACCAAAGACAACATTTTTCATCATCAACCAAAGAAAGAACATAAAATCTTCCTAGAGACAGTAAGGATTGAAATGAAATGAGTAAGAGAAGAAAACAGCTTATCTTTTCAACAGGCTTAGTCTTTGGAGATCTATGTAACAAGGTGCTTCATAATTATAATAATCCTCACACAGTACTCTAAAATGCACATAAATATTTTAATCTGTATATTGTTGCTTCAGTGTCTAATAAAAACACATATAGAAAGCCTGCAGGGTTAAAATTTGATACATCATACACAAAGCAAGAGACAATCCCAGCCAATCAGTTAATGGGGCTGTGAGGTACAAACCCCAGGAGCAGAATGGGTAGCCTTCAATACAAAGAAATGTCATATGACAACCATTCATAAAAACCCTGCTGGTATTCTAGCAGCAGGGGAACCTTGTTTCTCCTCTTAAATCCCTGGTTGGTGCTCTCTTGTTGGCAGCAGAGTAGTAGCTTTCCCAGACCCAGGACTCTCTTGGCCCTTTGATTTCTGTGGGCCTTCTCTGCAGCTTGCCAACAGCCTGACCAGTGTGGGCTAAATAGGCTGTGAAGGTTGTAGAAGGTAGATACGTGAATTGCAAGCTGATAAGATTTTGAGAATAACCAGCTTGCGGGCTAAACTTCAGAAAGAAACATATTTCCATTTCTGAAACCCCAATCCCAGTCTGGGTCCCCTCTCTATTTCCAATCCATTGCTTAATAGAATGACAAAATGCAGAAGTCCACAAGGGAGGAAGCCAAGCATGAATTCTATAGGACTTTCCTGTCCCTTCCTCCTTGCTTCACCTGATTCCCAAAGCCAACTCCCCTTCCCCAGGATGACTCACACTGAGGGCATTTTACTACTCATTGACACACAGAAGCAGTTTCTCCACTTTGAGTATGAGCTAAAATACAACCCAAAGATCCTCGGTTGCCCTACATGTACCCCCATATCACACTAACTCTCCTGGTGGCCCCTCATGAGACCTGGAGAGTGAGCATTCACAACTGCAGCAGTCAATACATATTTATGTGCTCCTCATGGATCCAAGCTCCTTGCTTTCAGAAAGCCTCAAGAAAGAAGAACTCTCTTGTCAAAATGCAAAAATACGAGAAAGGAGAATTGGCATATAGTCACCGAGGACTTAGCCATTGTTGGCTGAGGATCTAAAGTGGACAGCATGAAGTAGGGGTTTGAGGGGCCCAAGGAGGCCATACTTGAGTGGAATGGCCATGGTAAGACATGGAAAGGAGAAAGAGAAAGACCATGAAGGTCATACTTGGTGTAACTGTGGTTATATGTGTGGCTTGGGTTCCCCTCCATTTCACCATCAAGAAGCTTCTGGGGGTTAGTTACAAGCAAGGGTCTTTTCCTTCCTTTGTTTCCCCCTTTGGTTTTATTCATGATTTCCTCAAATACTTAAACACGTTTCTACCAAAAGGGTTACACTCAGAGCATCCAATAATTCTCTGTAATTCACACGTTAATATACAACTGCTATAGACACAATATTTGTACCTCTCCAAAATTCATGTTAAAATCCAGCCCCCAGTGTGATGGTATTAGGAAGTGGGGGTCTCTGAGAGATGGAGTAGGTCCTGAGGGTAGAGTCATATGGCATGGGATTAGTTGCCTTATAAAAAGGGCCTCAGGGAGCTCCCTTGCCCCTCCTTCCATGTGAGGCACCAAGAAAGTAGCCATCTATGAACAGGAAGCAGGCTTTCACCAGACACCAAATCTGTCAACACCCTGATCTTGGACTTTCCAGCCTCCAGAACTGCGAGAAATAGATTTCTGTTGTTTATAAGCCACCCAGTCTATGGTATTTCACTATAACAGCCTGAATGGACTAAGAAAACAGCCCTAAACCAATAAACCTCCCTCTTTACCATACTCTACTCATGACAATAAGTAGCACATCATCTGTGGTATCAGCTTTGAGATGGCTTTCATGCTCATGAGGAGAGGAGTCAGGACAGAACCAATTGGTTGGGAGATACCCTAAGCACTTTCTTGTCTTCTGGGCTGGATAGGAACATTGTATTGAGAAAGATAAACAGGACTGAGCATGTTTCAAAGCTTGCAGGCAGAGGTAGGTAGGATCAGCTACAGAGCTGCTCTATGACTCCAGTAAGATGACAGTTTTAATTGCACTTGGTGGATGAGCTAATTATGGTCAGAGAAAGTTAGCACTGGGGTTGCAATGAACGACACATTTTTTCTGGGAAACACAGCACACAGGTGACATCCTTATGCAATTTGAGTGTTTCTTCAAGAGTTTGGAAAGATATTTAAACCACAAGAGTTCAAGATAAAGGGGAAAGAAAAAAAGAGTATCTGTGTGTGACTGTGAAGGTTGAGTGGTGAGCAGGATGTGGAGTTCAAAAGAGGTAGAATAATGGTTCACAAAAGGCAGCAATAAGTGGGAAGAAGCAATTAATTGGATCAGTCTGTTTAGGTTCAAAACAGCCTGATAGAAAGAAGACGTAATATCCTAATTCCGGAGTTAGGATCCCAAATCCTCCATATGACTAATAATTAAAGCCAGCTCTTAGGAAATAAATTCTTGAATTTGTATATTCAAAAAAGGGGATACAGTTAGCCCTTTGACCTTACTCCATATTTTCTTTTAGTGGGTAAATTCTTTAAGATCTTCCAGAAACTGTTTGGAAGCACTCTATTTAACCATGACCAATTTGAGGTCCTAACGAAAGGCCCAGGAAACAGCCTTTGCTTCAAAATGTCCAGCCACAGCCTACACAATCCCCAGAATTCGCTTTTGAAGATTCAACTTGTTAGCCTCAGCATGTACATCAGGAAGGCTTACTGACAATACTGTTGGCTTTTCTATTTCTTTCTCCACTTGGTGACCCTGCACTCATCCTTGAAGGCACACATATACATACGAATGCGACCAGGAGCTTTGGCAGGAGCAAGAGAACTAGTTCCACTACAGTGAGCAGTGGTGAAAAACAGGCCAGTGGTTTGGCTCTCAGAATGGAAACCAGATGCACCTCCCTCCAGTTCCTCTTCCCCACTCTTACCTGGGCAGAATCCTGGGCTGCCAGAGGAGGAATGACCATTGTCTCTGTCAAGAGTTACTAGCATGACTGTGCTCAGTGTAGAAGATGATTTTCATGCTGTTTTTAATCTGGGTAATGACCCCGCCTTCACCTTCACTCGACCTTGGCGAGTTATCCAAATGTGTGGCTAAGAACAAAATAAGTGACAAAAGACCATTGAAGTACATGGCACTGACAGGCGAGAAATAAAAAGAAAGAATTCAAGGGTTCTTCTCTGCCTTCAGTAGGAAAAAGGGAAGCATAAAGTGGCCCTCATGTTAAGAAGAGACAGTGGAGGACACAATACATTTTTGGTAGCATGGGAGAAATCGGCCAGGGGGAGGAAAGAGCTCCTTGCGGCATCACCAGGGGCAGTCTGTGAAGGAGGGTTCCGAGTCAAGAACAGCTAGAAGCAAGGCATTGCCAGAGACCAAACCCAAGGTTTAAAGACCCCAGGGAGCAAAAGGTGGCTTCTCATCAGTGTTGAGTGTCCTTCAGAATCACCTGTCATCACGCCGGGGGTGGTGGAGGTGGAGGAGGGCCTCAAGCCTCAGAGACTGATTTAGGTAGGTCTGGGCTGGGGCCAATAAGTGTGCAAGTCATCACCTGGGACAGGTGCCAGTGCTGCCAGTACTGTAGATAGACACATTTTTGCAGGAAAGTGTGGTCGACATTCAAAACTAAAATATTATAGGAAACTCCATGTTCCTTTATAAGGCCATGCACTGCTATATTGTGTTAAGCTTCTTTGTAGAAAATAATGTTGACTTGCTCACAGGTGAGAAGCATCAGCCTGTCCACTGGAGCCCATGTTCCCAGGAACCAGTGGAGAGGGCTAACCACCAGGTGTTGGCCCTCTGTGATAGAACCATCTCTGTCATAAGGGTCATTTTGGGGAAGGTTTGGTTCAAATATATACACAGCTTTTTGAACACTTCGTTACATTAATGGAAACCTGTGTTACTCTGTTATTCCACTTCTTCATGTCCTCAGTCTTTAAGGCAAATCAAGATATCCCTATATATAATACCAGAAAATTTTTTTCTTCCCGTGTTTGTAAGCCACGATTTATATCTAGGCCTATTAAAAGTCCTTGGAGATCTTTGCACACCTGTCAAGAGAACCACGAATCACATTAACTCCGGAAAGAGAGCTGAGATTGTTCAACACATTGGCTTTGTTCGTGTTGAACTTGATTTGGTGGTGATGGGATCACGTGCTCTCAAAGGGAAATTGCAGGGATATACCAAATACTTTCAACTAAAAAAGTCAATGACACTCAGACAGGTACATTCTGTTTGGCCATCTAAAGATTGTGTCCCCAGGTGATCTGAGCAGAACAGTCACTTTAGCTATTGGTTGAAAAGCCTCACTTCCACTGTAAAACCATTTCAGCACTTGTTCATTAAATTTAAAACATCAAAGAGGATTTGCAAATCTGGAAAACATTTATGAAAAATTTAAATGGGGTGTCACTTTGGCAGTGTAAGTGGCATGAACTGTTTGATTTTCAACTATTTACAGATGTATCTGACTCTGGGATTAATGCCTATATTTTGTAGGAGAAATTGTGTATGCAAAGTTTTGACCAAATTTGCCTGCAGGAGGAAAATTGGTTTAAATATAGATAACGTGAACCTCTTCTCCTACATGTAGCATGTCTCTCTGTCGGTATGTGAGAAAAGAGACACATCTTTTTTTTTTTTTTTTTTAGATTTGTATTATTTTATAGCTCTTGATATAAGAAATTCTGCATCAGAAAACTTAAGGACGCAATGTTCTATCCTCAATTTTGTTTGGAATTCCTAAGTTCCAAAGTTGCCAAATCCTTTCTTCCCTGGTTGATATTTATGTTTGAGAACTTTCTTTAAATAACTATCTGGAAACCGGTCACATAAGACAATGCCAAGAGACAATATGAACTAGGAACATATACGGCTTCTCCACAAGTCTAGAAGTTTTCTTAAATATTGTTTTTCTGCTGGAGATTCCAGTAAATCAATGATACTATGACTCAGAGCTTCAACCCTTGAGGGAAAAAAAGGGGAGACAATTCTACTCTTAGCCTGGAATATTTTGAAAGACTAAGTGTTTTCTGTAATTCATATTTTAGGTATTATTTATGTCACTTCTTATCCCTCAAATGATTTGATGTGACTTACATAAGTATATACAATGCTTTTAAAATGAAGCCAAGAGAATGAAAAAAAAGAAAAAAGAATTGCCATTAAGTACACTTCACTGGAAGTCTGATCCATTTTGGGATCTGCATTTTCTAGCAGCCAACCCAGAGAAAGAAACATTCTTTTTGAAAGGTTTTTTTTTTTTTTTTTTTAAGCAATTGCTCAGGAAAAGTATCCTTGGCTCTGGTATCGGTACTAGTAAGACCTGAGTGAAACATTTTTACGTGGGTCGGTATAGGAAAAATATTCTTATTTTCTTAATAGCTTTCCTACATGCTATATTGTTGACTTTTTTAAAGACTTGCATTTTATACAATCCTCAGTGTGGATCAATGGCTAAACCCTAGAGAAGAGCTCAGGGAATGGCATGAAATAGTAGAATGGTGGCTTCCAGAAAATTCCAGAACCCTCATCTGGCTTTAACTAAGAAGAAAATTTTGTGTATCTAACAAAGTGAATGGACTGCCTGTTCTTCAGGCAGTCCTCCCTAGATGCTATTATCTCCAAAACAAGCCTTTGAAAAATGTTGAACAATGTCGCATAATCCTCCTCCTGCATACCACTTGGGGAGCTTTTCAAAAATGCTTAATGATATTTCTGAAATCTTAATCCCGTATCTCAGCCTCCACAAAACTTCTCCCTGCCACTGCCTTCATTCCGGTCATCATTGCTTCTCTCTCTCCCTCAGTCTGGAAACACCTTGGGCAGACATCTCAGGACACATTGGAATAGTTTAGTTAGAATTAAGATTTAGATTCTTAAAGCACACCCCTGACTTTAAAAGTCTTGCTTTCTTTTATCTACAGGAATAAACTATGACATCTTTGAAGGTCAGTCTGCTCTTTCAAATATCCTTGTGCCTTGCAAATTCTGCACTTTCCCATAGCTTTGTCATTGCTCCCACTGTTTCCTCTGGTGAAACCTTTCTCGGATCCCACCCTCGATGCAGCCCTAATTCCACCTCATGTTCAAAGCCAGTCAACTGTGTACTCCTCATGTCAATTAGAACAATGTCCTTCCCAAAGTTGGAGATCAATTAATAGTGAATGAATGAGTGAACAAATGAATGGATAAATGTTCATCTCAGAATCCTCTCTTGGCTTCAGTATGCAGTAAAGTTGAGGTTTTTTTTTTTTTTTTTTTTTCATTATTTTCCACTTATGTAAGTCAATCCTTTCAGGGGAAAACAGACGTTTTGGCCTTTGTCACTCCTTAAAAACCAAAGAGGAAAGAAAGCTTTCATGTGTGACCCTTCACAGGAAGCAGAAAACCCTTCACATTGTATTCTCTTAAGGAGACCTTGTTTCACACCACGAATCAGAGTATCTGTGAGGGCAAGCCTACTCATGACACAGGGAAATCCACAGGAGAGGAATTTGCTCAAGATCTTGAGACCAGACAGCTTCAGCACAAGAGCAACAGCTCAGTGAGGAAAGAGGCATGGGGTTCGGGAACATCATTCACTCTTCACCTGCCTGCTATTACAGGTGCAATGACACCACAGGACACTGTGATTTATCAGAGGAAAATAGCTTGGTAATAGGAGTTGAACTAGACCTCATTAAGATGAAGCAGTGTCTGATATCCTTGAGTCAGACAAAAGAGAATATGAAATTGATGTGGTCAGCATTACTGCCAAGCTGCATTTGAAGAGAATCAAACAAAGTGGCAATTGACAGCACTTCAGGAGGAAAATACCCACAAATGAGACAGAAGCTTGTTGGATGTAAACCTCTAGTCTTAAATGCATTAAAATATGACTTTGCATTTGATTTCCTTCCACAGTGAGATCATTCAGAACCAATCTATAAAAGGAACAAGGTGTGCACATTTAATATGCTCTTGTCAAAGCCCTGCAGCAAAGGGTAGTGGTAGGATTAATTTAATTAGCAAACTCTCATCCTCTTAAAATAAGTATGGGCATGTTTCTGGTGCTGGAAAGACAAAAGTGCTTCATGAAAGGGGGACAGGGGAAAAGAGCTGGTGACTCCTGACTTGGAGAACACTGCTGCCACTGCCCACAACCCTCAAAGATCCTCAGTTATCAGATGAAAGATTACTAACGTTACTTCACTTTCTGCCACCTCTCAAACTGTAGGTAAGTTGGAGGCATTTGTTTGCAGCTCCCCTTAGCAAGCAAGCTCTACAATCCATAAATACAAAAGCCTTGATTCAGATGAAAGTTTACATTCTCCCATGGCTTCAGAAGATGATGGTCAACAGGCTTTTGTCTGAGAAGCAAATAGCAACTAGTGGCCTCTCCTCCATGTGAGGTTTGGTATTGCTTGTTGTTGTTTAGTGTTATTTACTGAATAACAGAAGACTTGGTGAAAATTTTTTTCCCAACAGAAAGATCTCTATTCATATTTTCCATGCAAATATTCCAAAGATCTATACCTCATCTCCCACCCAGGGAACATCCCCAGCCTTTTAAATTTCAGTCTTTTTGTTTTTGTTTTTGTTTTTTTTTGTTTTTGTTTTTGTTTTTTTAAGTAGGCTCCACACCTAGCCTGGAGCTGAATACAGGACTTGAACACATACATGACCCTGAGTTCAAGACCTAAGCTGAGACCAGGAGGGAGGATTAGCTGAGTGAGCCAGCCAGGTACCCCTGAATTCCAGTCTTCGATGCCTGCTGCCACCATTACCATATTTCTAAAGTAGCCAGACAGCAGCAGTGGCTAAGGAAAGGAGGCTTTGGGCTCCTTGGGTTGCAGCAGAGGTCCAAATTATTCCAGAGAACCAAACTTGAGTGGCAAGGAAGAGGAGAGCCCACTGCTCCCTCCTGGCTACTATGTTCTTCTTCCTTCTTCTGGTTGTTAATTTTTTTTAAAGTAAGAAATATATGGACTTGAAATAAAGTGAGGCCACCTTTTAAAAAGCATGAACACATAGCCTACTCCTTAATTTTAAAAACCTCAAGTTAGATACATCTATGTGATAGGTATTATAGTTTTAAAAAGATAAATGTTTTTTAAATAAAAATAAAAATGAATTTCTTATTGCTAGACTATTTCTCTAAAACAGAAAGTTTTTGTGTAGAATAAATCTTTGGAGAGCATCATCTTATTGGACATACAGCTCTTCTTCAGCCAACTGTGACAATAATAATAAAGGGTGAAGTTCAGTGCTGTGGGAAAAAACAGAGTAAACCAAAAAGTGCAGTATGTTCTTGGCAGAGATCTGCTTTGAAACATGACCTATAATAATTGCAAAAGAGGGAAATACTTTCCCATAATTCTTTAGAAACCTACTTTATCTGAACACTCGAATTAAAATTAAGAAATAATGGATTCTTTTCTAATTTTAATCCTACTTCTTAAAATAAATAAATTCTTCCAACAGGGGCCAGGGACAAATGTGGTTAAAGACAAAACCATGAACTGGCCATATCTATGCAGAGTTTCAGTTCTGTCTCTGGGTGACCAGGACTCCAGGATGTTGGCTGAGACTTTCTCATCACTTGACAAGGTGAGATTCAAAAACTGCCTTCTCTCATGGGTTGAGAAAATTTCACACTAAGAAGAAGAAGAAGATGAAAGCTTCTGAATTTTGTGAATACTTGATTCAAATAACAGCATTTGTACTGTTTTAAGGAACTTTCTTAAGGGATTTACCTTCCTAGCTTTGAACTTCCTGATAATTTTTTTCTAAGGAGAATTCCAATAAGCAAGAGGGTTAATTTTTTTTTCAGATCCTAGAGACAAA
The DNA here is from genome assembly GCF_011100685.1 of Canis lupus familiaris. Classification (NCBI taxonomy): domain Eukaryota; kingdom Metazoa; phylum Chordata; class Mammalia; order Carnivora; family Canidae; genus Canis; species Canis lupus. Next base: position 3,175,341 of record NC_049223.1, on the reverse strand, counting down.
ATAAATATGGTATGCATGATGTACAACAGGATGAGAGGAAGAAAACAAGGTATCCTCGCATTGATCTGCTCCAGACCCCTCTTCAAATGCACCCCCATAAGATTATTTTACCAGACCAGGTAAAACGGTAGAGTTTACTCCAAAAGCAATGCTGGGCTTAAAAAACAAACAAGCACTGCAAAAAATCGTAACCCTTTAATTTTCACTGTGAAATATGAACATTCCGTTTTCTCCACGTTTAGCATGTAGCAAAGACTTATTTGCTAATGAGTTCTGTTTGTGAAGGAGTTTTTGTATGTGATTTAGGGAAAAAAATGTGAAAAGCCCACAAATAGAAGAACCATCATTTCAACATTAATATAATTCCATTTCCCACCCATTTCTCACAATCATGTACTCTTGATATATTTAATCTTTTGCAATGGTTCCCATAGCAACTCCTCCTGGTAGTGGCTGAGCTGAAGGCTACTAGAGTCTTAAAACCCAGCTCTGTCCTGGGCAGGATTTTTTTTCTTCTTTTCTATCTCTCTTTACATTTATTTGTTTATATTAAACCTGGTCTCTTAGAACTCTCCTTGTGTTGGCCATCAGAATCCTGCCAGAAATAAGAACATGAGATCTTTTTAAGGACAAAAGATGTGTTATTTTTGTTTTGTTTCATTTTTTGGTTTTCAAAACAGGGGCCCTGATTCTTTTAAATCTGATCTCCATCACCACTTTCAAATTTCTTAACAGCACTTCCAAACATGAGCAGGGGCTCCTTAAAGAAGTATTAATTAAAATGTTTCCCTAAAGAGTGAAAACATCACCTCTGCTCTGCCCTGTTCTAGGGTGACCAGGAAAACAAGATGCTGAAAATCCTGTGTAAAAATTCATGGGGTGACACAAGCAGGGTTTGCAGAGACAGCTCTGGGACTATATAATGCTTAAGAATTCAAATGGTAGGACATACTTTTCATTTCCTTCCTGCAATTTGTTTCTCTGCCCCCAGATAATACCAGCTCTGAGGAGTGGGCTCAGGGACTTGAAAATCAAATATTATTATTAATCACTGTAATTACTTTTCTTGGCCCAACTGTGGGGCTGGAAAGCAAATGAAATTCTCTTGAGTCCCATCTTAACTAAAACATGTTGCTGAGCCACAAGATTACCTCATCCTTAGTCATCCTAAACTAGAAAGAGTATTACTGCAAAAAAAAAAAAATTCTAATATATAATTGAGACTTTTTATTTATCTTTTTCCTAAAGATGAACTTAAGTCCTGTCTCTAACTCTCAAAAGTCCAAAAGAATGCAATGTGAACAAAATGAGTTTAAAAGTTACTTACACACATCAGCATGGAGAATACACTGCTATTTACCAGTTGAGCAAGATTAAAATCTCAAAGTTAATAATACTTAAACATCGTGTTTGAAATTATAGTATTTATATGTCTAATGACTTAGTTGTAAGTTCTCTTTTCTGATAAATGTACATCTGGGCCTCGATAGTCGCAAACCTCTGTAGGGTGCCATTCATGTTGAAAAAGTCATAGTATTTTTTTACGACCATTCTCCAGCAGATGGAATAAAAGTCTTTTGATCTTAAACAAACCAAAACCAGCATATTATGACAATTTTCTGTGAGTGGAAAGTAAAGAATCCTGAGGAATTTATGCCTTTTTCTAATTTACACAGAAGCAAATACTAAATATATTAAACACATTCCATTTAAAACCATCAGTATGGGCTACAAAATGTACCACAATATTTTAATTGAGATTTATGGTCAGTTGAAACTTTTGGTTATTTTGTGCTATACTCAACAATGATTAGAAATTGTTTAAATTTTTCAACCAGTGGATTTACTATTAGCCAGTCAAGTTTGAGACCACATGAATGCAACATTTTGACCCTTTATTAAAATGTTACTCTGACTTAGCTTCATGGGTGGCAGGAAACCCAAACTTTCATTTTGTAAGCTAGTTAGACACCCTGCTTACATAAGTTGGAGCACATCAATTTACCCATGTAGTCTTGTTTCTTCAACTAAAAAAAAATTACTACAGAATTCCTAAAGTCTCTTTGATTGTATAGTTTAAAAGATTATAAACTTGATCCACTGATATTTTCAGGAGTATATAATTGTGTTGTAGTCAAAAACACACAGCCTTAAAACAATAAAAAGTTTTTTATTTCATAGGTCAAATGGCAACACATGAAACATTCAAATAAGTCAAATCCTATTTTCTTTTTTATTGAAAATACATATTGAGGTATAATTGACATATAACATATAATAAATTGCATATAATTAAAGTGCACAATTTGATAAGTCTTGACTTATATAATACCCATCATCACCACAATCAAGGTAATGAATATATCCATGACCCTGGATAAATTCCTCATGTTCCTTTGTAATCCCTTCTTCCTGTCCCTGCCCCAAATCTCATTCCAATTCCCAAACACTGATCTGCTTTATTTCACTGTAGATTAGTTTGTATTTTCTAGAATTTTATATAAATACAATTATATAGTATGAATTATTTTTGTCAAGTTTTTTTCACTCAACATAATTTTTCTATTTTTGAGAGAAACTCCTTTAACTAGAAATGTTGTGTTTGAATCCATAAAGACCAACATGGAGGTGTCTTAAGACATCTGAAACATACTTTTATTGATAATTAACAATTTATTTTCTTGTTGATTTTGAGAAACACAAAATCAAAATTGTCTGAATTTTAACAAAGAACTACATTATGAAGTGAGAAGAGCTCAACTAGTGGAGGGTAGGGAATCTTGGATTTCTAGTTCTGTCTCTAATGCCTTAGTGTTCATTTTACTAAGCAAGTAGCAGTAGCTGTTTGTTTTTTTAATAACACTTTTTAGTTTAATCCCAGTATAGTTAGCATACTGTGTTATATTAGTTTCAGATGTACAATACTGTGATTCAGCACTTCCATACATCACCCAGTGGTCATCACAGCATGTCCTCCTTAATCCCCACCACCTATTTCACCCATCCCCCACCTACCTCCCCTCTGAGAACCATCAGATTGTACTCTATAAGTTAAGAGTATGTTTCTTGGTTTATCTCTCTTGCTCTTTTTTTTTTCTTTCTGTTGCTTAAATTCTACAAATGAGTAAAATTTTATGGTATTTGTCTCTCACATTTTATGAGCATTATACTCTCCAAATGGCAAGATTTCATTCTTTTTTTCTGGCTGAATATTTAATATTCATATATATATGAATGGTGTATATATATTATATTCATATATATGAATATTAATGAATATTGTATATATGTATATATATACATATATATATGTATATATATACATATATACACACACACACCACACTTCTTTATCCATTCATTTATCGAGGGACAATTGGGCTGTTTATGTAATCTGGCTTTTGTAAATATTGCTGTAATAAACATAGAAGTGCATATATCTCTTTGAATTAGTGTTTTTATATTTTTTTGGCAAATACCTGGTAGTGCAATTACTGGATCATAGGATATTCGGTTTTTAACTTTTTTTAGTATTTTATTTATTTATTCATGAAAGACACAGCGACAGAGGCAGAGACACAGGCAGAAGGAGAAGCTGGCTCCATGCAGGGAGCCCGATGTGGAACTCAATCCCAGGACTCCAGGATCATGCCCTGGGCCAAAGGCAGATGCTCAGCTGCTGAGCCACCTAGGGATCCCTATTTTTAACTTTTTAAGGAAGATCCTTACCCTTTTCAACAGTGGCTGCACCAGTTTGCATTCCCAACAGTGCACGAGGGTTCTTTTTTCTCCACATCTTTGCCAACACTTGTCATTTCTTGTGGTTTTTTTTTTTTTATTTTACCCATCTGACAAGTGTGAGATAGTATTTCTTTGTGGTTTTGATTTCCATTGCTGTGATTATGAGTGATGTTGAACATCTTTTCATGTGTCTGTTGGTCATTTGGATGTCTTCTTTGGAGAAATGCTGATGCATGTTTTCTGCCTATTTTTAATTGGAGTATATGTCTTCAGGAGTGTTGAGTTTTATCAGTTCTTTGCATATTTTGGATACTAATCCTTTATTTGATATGTCATTTGCAAGTATCTTCTTTCATTCAATAGATTGTCTTTAAGTTTTGTTGATTGTTTCCTTCACTGTGTAGAAGCTTTTTATTTTGATATAATCCAAATAATTTATTTTTGCTTTAATTTCCCTTGCCTCGGGAGACATCTAGAAAAATATTGCACTGCTGATGTCAAAGAAGTTACCTCTTGTGCTCTCTTCTAGGATTTTTATGGTTTCAGATCACATTTAGGTCTTTAATCCACTTGAATTTATTTTTGTATATGGCATAACTTTCTTTTGCATGTAGCTGATAGATTTTTTCCAAAGGCATTGTATGCACCTACATTCTCACCTGCAGAATGTGAGAGTTCCAGTTGCTCCACATCAGTGCCAACATTGGTATCATCAGTCTTTTTTAAAATGTTGGACATTCTAACCAGTGTGTATGACATGTTACTGTGGCTTTAATTTGCATTTCCCTGTTTCAGTGTATTTCCATGAGCTTATTACCACCCTTGTAATTCCTTGGGTGAAATGTCTATTCATTTCTTCCTTTTGTTTTTGGTTCTTTATCTTCTTATCATTGAGTTTTACAACTTCTTTATATTTTCCAAATATAAGCCTCTTAGCTGATATGTGATTTACAAATATTTTTTTCTCCATCAATGGCAACCTTTTTATTCTCTTTGCAGTTCTTTTAAAGAGCTGAGTTCTTAAATTGATGAAATCTAATTTGTATATGTTGTATCTTTGATGTTATATGTATGAAATTATTTTTTTCTTTGAGAGGGAGAGGCAAGGAGGCAGAGCAGAGAAAGAATCTTAAGCAGGCTCCACACCCAGCACAGAGCCCACCATGGAGCTTGATCTCACAATTCTGAGATCATGAGCTGAGCTGAAGCCAAGAGTTGGATTCTTAACTGACTGAGCTACCCAGATGCTCCAAGAAATCTTTGCCTAATCAAACATCACCAAGATTCTCTTCCATGAAGAAAATAATCTTCTTCTAGAAGTTTTATAGTTTGATGATTTATATTTAGGTTATATGATGCACTTAAAGTTGGTTTTTGTACATAACGCAGAATGTGAACTGATGTTCATTTTTGCATATATGGTTATCCAATAGTTCCAGTAAAATTAGTTGGAAAGATTATCCTTTTTCTCATTGAATTGCCTTTGCAACCTTGTCAAAACTTCATTGACCATATATGTGTGGGTCTGTTTATGGACACTCTTCAAGATTTATCTGTTTATCCTTGCAGTTCTACTAGTTTCTGCTTCTGATGTTTTGAAGTTCTGTTATTAAATGAATTAACAATTACTATGGCTGTGTTCTATAGTAAGTTGACCCTGTTATCATTATGAAACAGACTTCTCTATCACTGCTAATATCCTTTGCTCTAAAACTGCTTAGCTTTATATTAATATAACCATTGAAACTTTGTTATGATTAGTGTTAGCATGATATATTTTTCCATACTTTACTTTTACCCTAATTATATCTTTATAGTTAAACTGCACTTTTTGCATGCAGTATGTAGTGATTGTTTGTTTGTTTGTTTGTTTTTCCATTCAAAAATTTCTACCCTTTAATTGCAGTGTTAGCCCATTGTGATCTAATGTAATTATAGATTTGATTAAATTATAGCTATCATTACATTATTTTTATTTGCCCCATTTATTTCTTGTCCCATTGTCCTTTTTTCTTTCTTTTTGAGTCAGTATTTTTTAAACTTTTCTCACTTATTAAGAATAATTAATTGATACCTACTCTGTGTCAGGCATTATGCTAGGCTCTGAAAATATCACAGTGAGTAAAACAGAAGAAATCCTTGCCCTCTAAGGCCCCTTCTCCAGGTGGAGAGATAACAAGGTGACCAGCATGGCTGGACAAGATGTCCAAGGAGGACAGTTGGACAAAACTGAAGTGAGAGGTTCAGCCAAGGGTCAGCTCACATCAGGCCTTGGAGATCCTAGGGTGTTTGGATTTTATTTTCAGTGTGATGAGAAGCTACTGACAGATTTTGAGCATGAAAGTACCATGGTCTGGTTTACATTTTAAAATAATCTCTCTGGCTGCCATGTGGCAAAGCAAGAGTAGAAGCAGAAAGTGTACCTACGAGGCTGCTGCAGTTTCCTAAGGGACAGAGAAGGGTGGTTTCAGGGAGGATAAAGTGGTTCAGATGTGAGTGGTTGGATCCTGGCTGCACTTTTAAGGTAGAACCGACTGAACTTGCTGAGCCACTGGAGTAAGGAAAGGAAGAAAGAGAAACAAGGGATGATTTCTAGAGTGTGATCTGAGCAACTACATGAAAGGTGGTGCCATTTGCTGCTGAAGATTAGGTTTTGTTTTGGACATATTAGGTTAGAGATATTTATTAGATATTCAGATGGAGAGATCAAGTAAGAAGTTGGATAGCAGCCTAGAAGAGGAGAAGAGAGGTCATGCTGGAGAGAAATTTTTTCGAGTCACCAGCGAGCTTGTGTAAACTTTTAAAAGAATATCTCAATTGCTATATTTTAGGAGGGGCAATTCATATTCTTGTGTTGCAAATACGGTGTGTTTCATTGCACTCAGGCCCAACACACACCCTCCCTTAGTGAAGGTTCTTTTGATCGCATGCAACAGAAACTGACTCTGGATAGCTACAGCAAAAAGAAATTAATTGAAAGGGATTTTTCAATACAACCTCAGAACTAAAAGAATAATAAAAGCTACAACATGGGAAAGGCAGCAACCAAAGCGCGGCTAGAGAGCTTTGTGATAAGTGCTTGAGGAATTGCTATCAACAGAACTCATATTCCATGGCTTTTGGCCCTCTAGAGTCATTGCACTGTTCTAGAAAGCCAGAGGGCCATCTATTTCTCATCTGTTAGAAAAAGGGATTGGAACAAATTCTTGCTATTTAAAGCATGGTCCTTGGATCAGCAGCTTTTTGGAACACAGAATCTTAGGTCCCAGCTAAAACCTAATCAATCAGAATTTGCATTGCAACAAGATTACTGAGTAATTAAAACACATGTTAATGATTGGGAAACACGGAACTAAATGGTCTTCCAACCATAAAATTCTCTGACTGTCTGAATTGGGCATATAGCTGTTTTCATATAACAGCTATATCATTGAAGTTTCTGGATTCTTACCCAAATAAACTTTAGAATACCTTGTTGATTTGTTTTTACTGTGTGGGTTTTTTTTTTTTTTTAAGATTTTATCTATTTATTAGAGAGAGTAGGAGGGTGGGGGAAGCAGCAGAGGGAGAAGCAGACTCTCCCAATTGAGCTTGAAACAAAGCTCAATCCCAGGACCCTGGGATCATGACCTGGGCAGAAGGCAGATGCTTAACTGACTGAGCCACCCAGGCACCCCTGGTTTATGGTGTTTTTGAGTGCTTTCTGTATAGTTTTCCTGTTGGTTGCTGTAAGTATATATATCTACCTTATGCTCATCTATTCTTGTCAACATTTTTATCCACTTCCAGTGAAGTTTAGAAACTTTAGCCCTTGACCTTCCTTCTTTTCAATGTCATTATCTTAAGCATCAGGTGATATTACAATTTTTATTTAAATCATCAAATTTGATTTATAAAACTCATGAACAGAAAGATAGTCTATTGCATGTACATCTATTTCTACTCTTCCCATTGCTCTGCTGATAATTCAAAATTTCTTCTTTCATCGTTTCCTTTCTGTCTGTAAAACTTCCTTTAGTCAGTCCTTAAGGATAGGTCTGCTAGTGACAAATCCTTTTAGTTTTTCTTCATCTGAGGATGTCTTTATTGTCCTTTCATTCCTGAAGGATAGTTTCACCCAGACTATTCATGGTTGACAGTTCTCTTCTTTCAGCACTTGAAAAATGTTGGGCTGCTTCTTTCTGGCCTCCATTGGTGTCAGACTACAAATCCACGTCATTCAAATTGACATTTCCCTGTAGGTAACCTGTTGTTTCTCTCTGTTTCCAAGATTTTTCTTTGTCTTTAGTTTTCAGAAATTTAATTATTGTATGTCTTAATGTGGATTTTTTTTTATTATTTTTTTTTAGTTTATCCTATTTGCAGTTTAGCTTCTTGAACCCATAGGGTTACTTCTTTTGCCAAAACTTTTAGCCATTATTTCCTGGAGCACTCTTTCGGTCACACTTGCTTTCTTCTTGTTCTGGGACTCATTATGGGACTCCACTGATACAAATGTTAGATCTCCTGTTACTGTCCCATAAATCCCATTTTTCTTCAGTCTATTTTCCCTCTGTTGTTCAAATTCGATAAATTCTATTGACCTGTCCCAACTTCACTGATTCTTGGTCATATCCTCCCTACAATTGAGCTTACCCAGCTCATTTTGATTTCTTCTTTTGCACTATGAAGCTCTACATTTTTCAGTATAGTTCTTTTTTTTTTTAATTAACTTTTTTGCTTAGACTTTCTATTTTTTCAATTATTTCAAGAGAATTTATAATACCTTGGTGAAACATTTTCATGGTGACTGTTTTAAAATTCCTGGCTTAAAAAAAAAAAAATTCCTGGCTTTTGGTATGCAGGTAACTTTTTATTACATCTTGGATATTTAAGCTTCTATGTAAGCAGACTCTGGGCCTTATTTAGATCTTTTATGATAGCAGGCAGTCACCATATTTAGGTTTAGGCACAGGTTCTGACCTGATTTTGTAAACTATGTGACAATGTAATTTTCAGAGCTATTGGGCACTATTTTGACTGCTGTTTTCTTTCTGCTAGTACTACTTCAAGTGATGGGCTATAGTTTACCCAAGCCAGGGTATCCAGTGTCTCTGGGTGGGGAAAGAGATTATCTGGCAGGAGGACAAGGAGACTTCCTGAACTAGGTCCTTATTGTGGTGTGTCCTCTTTCTTAGTGCCACCCAGCCATTCAGTGTCTTGGGTGAAGGGGGGGAGGGAGTCTCAGGCCTAGGGAATGAGAGTGCCTCCAGGTCCAGCCACTTTTTGCAGTGGAATCTCCCTTGTTAGTGTCTCCCGGCCTCTTTGATTAGAGAGAGGAGTCTCAGGTCCCCACTGAGAGAGTGCTTCCCCTAAATATTTGTTAGCAGGGCTCTCAATCAATCCCCTATGCTGGTGTTGCTGAGCTTGCCTGTTGTTGCTGGTAGGACTCTCATTCAATTCAGGAGACAAATGAGCCATCTAAAGCCACCTACCTGATGCTTGGGGTCAGAAAATGACAAGCCTGAGTCATCTTCTGCTAGGCAGGGAGATTATGTTGCTTTTCCTGTAGTTCTAAGGCCCCTAATCCGTTGTTTTCCTTTTTCTACCATTCAGAATTCTCCTTTGGTTGCCTCTTGCATTATCCCCAAGGTTTATAGTTGTACCCAACAGAGACAAGTGAGTCTATACCAATTTGCCTAAGCCAGAGTCCCTGGATAGAATATTTTGTTTAATGATTCTATTTACCCTTGTGCTTTCTTATTAGCTATAACTCTCTGTGGCATTATTTTTGTAATTGTTTTAGGATCCATAGTATAGTATACACCATACATCATTACCTTATCAGAATCTAATCTACCCTTCCCATATAGTATAAGAACCTTACAACAGTACACCACCGTTTCTCTCTCCCAGCTTTCACGCTCTTGCCATCACACATTCTATTCCTATATATTATGTACACTCCACAATACACTGTTAATACTTTAAGCCGTTGACTATCTTTTCAAGAGATTTAAATTAGAAGAAAAAACTCTATTTTATAGTATCAACAACATTGCCATTTCCGGGGCTCCTCATTTCTTTCTGTGAATACGATCTCCATGTGGAGTCACTTTGCTTAAAGAACTTCCTTTATCATTTCTTACAGTGTAAGTGTGTTGCTAATAAATGTTTTTTAGCTTTAACTGTCTGAATAAGTTTTTATGTGCTTTTATCTTTCAAAGATGGTGTTTTCACTGGTAAAGACTCCGTGTTGTTTTTTTCTTTGAGAACTTTAAGGGTGCTGCCCCTCTGTCTTCTCACTTGCTTTGTTTCTGGGGAGAAAACTACTTTTCTTTTTTCTTTGCATTTAATGTGGCCTTTTACTCTTATTAAAAAGAATGTGGTTCTTTTTAATATATTGTCTTTATCACTAGTTTTAAACAATTTGATTATGATGGGACTTGATGTAGTTCTCTTCATGTTTCTTGTTTTTAAAGTTGCTTGGATCCATTTGTTTCTATTTTTCATCAAATTTGGAAATATTTTGGCCATTATTTTTACAAATAACTTTTCTGTGCTACACCAATTACACAATATTAGACCTACTAAAATTGTTCCAGAGCTCACTGATGCTCTCATTTTTTTTCCTTTCACTGTTTTCTCTTTGTTTCATTTCAAATAGTTTCTACTGCTATGTTTCCAAGTTCACTAATCTTTTATTATGCAATGTCTAATCTGCTGCTAGCCATATCCTGTGTATTTTTTTAATCTCAGACATTGTAGATTTCATTCTAAAAGCTTGATTTGGTTCTTTTTAAAAATATTTTCTGTATCTTTACTTAACACACTCATTTCCTAGCTTTTTTATCACATTAAATGGTCATGATAACTATTTTAATACCCTTGTCTACTAATTCTGTCATCTGTGCCAATTCTGAGTTAGTTTTAATTTTTATTCCCATTGTGTTTTATACTTCCCTGTTTTGTGTTGTGTGGTTTTATTTTGTTTTGTTTCGTTTTCTTCCCCTAATGCCTGCTAATTTGTGATTGGATACCAGATATTGTGATTCTTACCTTAATTGGATGCTGAATTTTTCTATAATCTTATACATGTTCTCGTTGTTGTTGTTGTTTCTTGGGATGTGGTCAACTAACTCAAAATAGTTGGATTCTCTTGGATCATGCTTTTAAACATTGTTAGGCAGAACCAGTTTTTATAAAATCAGAACCAGAGGAACATTATGCTCAAGGAGAATTTTCCTCGCTACTTAGACAATACCTTCCTGAGTAATCTACTCAATGAATCATAAATTATGAGGTTTTCCACTCTGATTGCAGGGATTGGGCATTACTATAGGTCCTAATGAACTCTGAGTATTTTTCATTCTCATCCTTTTGATTAGATCCTCCCCCAGCACGGGTAGTTTCCTTGCAGATTTGCACCAATCACTATTCACCTGAGTACTTGAAGAGAATACCCAGGAACTCTCCAGAGCTTTCTATATCTACCGGTCTCTCTTCTCTGACACTGTCATGTGAAATTCAATGCCCTCCATTTTCTTATGCTCCCAGCTCACCTTTATTTAACTCAGAAAGATTACTAGGCTCCATGTGGCTTCCCTTCCCTGCATCATGCTAATAAGCAAGGTCATTCTGAGACTTATCTTATTGTTTCCTGTGTCTCAATTGTCTCTCTTTTATTGTCTGGGGCTTGATGTCCAATTCCTCACAGACTTTTGTTTCATATATTCTTTATGTAGAAAAGTAACTAGAGATTAACAAGAGTGAATGTGGGGATAACATTTAGGAAGCCATGTCCAGTAAGACTAGGTGCAGTTAAGATGGAAAGAAGTGGAGAGATCTGAGAGATATTTAGGAAGTAGAACATCAACCTTTGGTGACCGATGGACTGTGCAGGAAGGGCAGAGGAGGGAGAAGAAAGTGTTCCCAGGTGTCACGGGATGCATGGTGACACTACCCACTGATAGAGGGAACTCTGGAGGGGAAGCTGGCTGGAGGTGAGATAAGATCAATTTGGGAGATGTCCAACCTCACTGTGATAGCCAGAGTATTTAGAAAGTGAGGAGGGATTAATTAAAATATAAAGCTAGGAGAAGAAATGGTAAAAAAGAAACCAGGTTATAAGGAATAGAAACAGAAGAAAAGAATCATTATCATGCCTTTCTATGGGATTTTATGTATCATCATTTCTACTCTCATTTGTAAGGGCCACTTATTTGACACTTAGAAACATAAAACTTTCACAGACAATACTGACTACTTCTAATATATCAAAAAATACATTTTTTGGCTTCAACTTCTGGTTTTAGAATTAGGAATGTTAAAGATTTTTACTGATGGAGATATTTCATAATGAATTCTTTTCATGTTGTTACTTTTGCATAGTTGAGAATTCTTGATTCACATCATCAGGTTTTTGTATTATAAGCTGCTACAGTCTATCAAGAAAACACTGACTTCAAATGTAGATGCAGAGAGGGGAAAACACTGAGCCAGACTGACAAAGCAAGGTACAGGAATTCACCTCAGCTCTCAGAGCAAATGGTGGGCTTGGTTGTAACACATCAGGGAGAAAAAAAGAAACCTTATGGCAGGATGTGTGAATTCCCAAATAGGTAAAAATAATTACATATACAGAATTCATTATAAAATATTTACTCCATTAATAATAGAAACAAAACTAACACTCCTAATTCTAAAATCAGAAGTTGAAACCATTTTTATTTTTTATTGACATGTTAAAAGCAGACAGAATTGTTTCAGGCTGCGTCTAAATGATCTGATTATCAAAACCATAGGAACATTATGCTCAAGGAGAATTTTCCTTGAGCAAAATTGATCAAAAGTGTAGACAGTTCTAGGCAGGAATAGCAAACACCTGCTGAACTCACCATCATGTTTAATATTGTACTGAATTTTGAGATATAAGATCACAGTTTAAATACTCGTCTAACAGAACAACATCGGGCTTAAGACGTTGACCTTTATTTGTCTAAAACACATGGAACACTCTCGCTCCTATTGATGAGCATAGCTGTCAAATGCTCTGTGTGCAGCCACTAAATACTTTCAAGATTGCAAGCTGAGGCATGGATATTAAGTATACATTTAATTAGCTGGAGAAGGTGGAAAGAAGCATTATACTGACTAATTTCAATAGAAACTGTAATGGGCTCGTAATTATATTTAGTGTCTAGTAGATTCATTTAGTTGCTGATTGCAAGACAAGATGGCAAATATTGAGCAGGTTACCTCTCTTTCTAGATGGTACACATTTGAAAAAGAAACCCACATTCTCAAATCACGTTTCTATGGATGTAACTTGGGGAAACATCTTTGGAGGACAATTTGGCAACACCTATCAAAACTGAAGTGTGCTTCTATTCCTTTTGACCAAGCAATTTGAATCTGAGACTTTATCCTAGAGATAATTTCACATATGGGCACAATGACATATAAACAGATGTAGTCATTGCAGAATGGAGGACAATAGCAAAATATTAGGAACAACCTCAATGTTCATCAGTCAGGAATTGTTTGGATAAATTATGGTATTTCTATGGAATAAAGCTCAGCTATAAAAAAGAGGCCATACTTCTTTAATGATTTGGAACACCTTTGAGATATATAGATATCTGAGGAAAATCAAATAGAGAGTGTGCAATAACAACTCTTTGTGTAAAGGAGGAGGAGCAAGCATCAATACCAAGCATATATACATCTGTGTTTGTCTGCAAGGATACACAAGAATGAGTAATTCTGTTTGTCCATGGAAAGGAAATCTGGAAACTGAGGGCCAAGGAAGGGAAAGGCATATTTTTCATGTATATCTGCATATCCTTTGTATGCTTTGAATATTTTACTACATAATATATAAACTATTGAAAAATTAATAATCCATCAATATTTAAAACTATATCAAACTCCATTATAAATTTTGACATAGCTTCAGGAAAAAATACTTGGTAGAAGATGGAGTAGAAATACTTAAGAATGTGCCAAATCCTGTTAAAATTGCATATTTAAAGGAAATTAGAAATTTCTGATAAAACTAATGATAATTAAAAAGAAGTTGGAAATATAGAACCAAAGGAATTAGAATATTTTCCTTGCCGGGCACATTAGCTTCCAAATTCTGAGAGGAAAATCTTGACGGCTCCCTGACAAGGAAAGAAAACCTGAAAGTCACTTTTCTTCTCTTGGGTAGCTCAGACCTTGGGCAACCCAGCATTCAGTAGACTTTTAATCAATAAACACATTGTCCTTACCAAGAAGGGAAGGAGAATTAGAAAAATGAGAAGAGAAACAATTTGAAATGAAATTATACATGAACAAAGGAGTACGTTTACTGGCATAAAATGTTTTACTGGAATAAAAATACTAGAATAAAAATATTTTGTCAAATTTCTATGGAGTGGAGTGAACTAGAAATATCTATGTATCAAAAATGACCTTCCTTTCCATTACTTGTAAGTTTATAGATGAATATAGGCTATACACAAATGCTTGCTTATTGCTACCCATAATAAAATAAGGATTATTTTATTTCTATCTTATAAAGTGTTTTCTAATGGTCCTGGCTCAAGGTCCTAACACATGAAGCGATTTTTTTTTTAATTAGACCCACAAAATAGTGTTTTGTTTTCACTTTTTGGTCATTTTTAACAATTGTTGGCTGATGGGCTAACAGGCCTGAGGAGAGTAGCCATCAGCTAAAGAAGTAAATTACCAGGTCGAGGATATGCTTCAAACATCAAATCAGCCTGGCCAGGAATTATCAGGGAGAAAAGTCACTTCCCAATTCAACAGTTGTCTTCAAAGTTTGATCATATTCCACAAGTTGTTGGATGTTTTCTTGGGCAGATTCCACTCTGGTAGAACTTAACTCACTCTAAATGCAACTTGTGAGAAGTTTAAAAGCATATGCTACCTAACACTCACAAGTGGCTACATCTTAAAGAATGAAACTAATGCCAAAGACAAACAGGAATTTCCATGGAAGAAACACAAGGAGGAAAGAAAAAGAAAAGCAAAAAAAATAATGAAAAGAGAGCATACTCAGAGGATTAAAAAAATGTTAATGTCCTCTGGGGGAACAAAGTCCTTTCCTTCCTGCCTGGCTCTGTGCCCCAACCAGGACAGCCCTGCCACAGACCACTGACTCAAGTCTCACCTCCAGTTGCCTAATAAAAACCACTCTTTACCACTTCACTCCCCATCTGAATATGTCCCAGGCACTTTACCCGGATCTTAAGAAATTCTTTTCACCCCACCTGGTAGCCATTTATGGAACATCTCCGTACATGTGGTTTGTAAGATGGAAGATGAGTAATACATGATTCATCATCAAGCTCACAATTGAGTAAATGTGAGCTTTTAACTCTGAAGCTTGAGCTCAATGAGGTAGAACCAGCTTCAACACAATCATCTTTACCCAAAAGTCCTACCTGTTCTACTAACCAGCATGTAGACAAACTGCTTGAACTGAAGTATCTCTCCTTACTTTAGTTATTACTTCTGTTCACAGATTTTCTGCAGCTCCAAAAGGTGGGTATCTGGTATTTCTGTTCCTTTCTGCGGTTCAACTAGGAAATGACTTATCAATGACATGGGGAGTTAGAAGTGGTCTTGCAAAACTCTCTTGGCCCTCCAGCTGCATATGTCTATGACTCTGTCTATTGGGGAACCAAAATTAATTAGTCATTGATTCTGCAACATATTTATTGAATGTTTACTGTATGTCAGATGCTGTAGAGGCCCTACAGATAAAAATATGAATAAAAAATGGATCCTGCATTAAAATTGCAAAGGACTTTGAACATGAGTGGATTGTGGAATGGCCTTAACGGGTCTGGAAAGTCAGCAATTCAGTAAAAGTCAGGGGGACAGTTGCTGTGGCAGAGATATGCCTTCAGTGCTGGAGTAGCACAACAGAAGGAGACCTAAGACCCGGGGTCAGGGAAGATTTCTGGGAGCAGGTGGACCTCAAGAGAAATTATGTAGGACATACGCAAGTCTTCATCGAAGAAGGCAGAGCAGATGACAAAGAAATCAGAAGGAGTGTGCCTGTTCTGGAGGGAACTGAACAATGTGCCTAGTTTGCCCACCTCTTTGCCCCAGTCTTAACACAAGGTCGGCCATATCCAGTGCCATCAGTGGACACTTACTGAATACAAGTGTGATAAATCACGTAATTGTTCTATACATCTGTACCATAGAGTCAGGGAGCAAGAAGGGTTAATGGATGAGGTTTTGTAATGGGAGGGTCAGAAAGAGACGTAAGTATCTCTTGGAAGGAATTTGTGTTTATTCTATAGGCAGCACTAAGCTATAAAGAATTATCTGCAGAAACAGTCATAGCAACACTCATTTGACAGCCCCCGGATATATAGCCCTTGAGCACTACTGTGCTGGCACATCCTTCCTTGATGGAACCTTTCCAGAAGGAAGCTCAAAAAAATGAGGATTAGATTTTATGGGTTGGTACTGCGTGCTGACATACTCTTGCTATAATCCTAACACCTCGTGCTGACATACTCTTGCTATAATCCTAACACCTCGCCAAAGAAAAGGCTTGGGTCTGGGATTTTATCTTATTTGCAAGACAATCAATTAGCTTATTCCTATGTCATGGATATTCACAGAAAGCCCTTCCCTAAGCCCAAGATGACATATCTCACTACTCACACACAGCATTAGTACCACCCATTTTCATTGGTTCCTTTGCCCCACTCAGTCTCGTGGCTACTGATGGCTACTGTGCACACAGCAGGTTTATCACAGGTGAGGGACACTGAGTTTGGAGAATCCACTGCTTTTACACCGTAAGCCAGCCTCCTCACTGTGTGGTGGCAGATGGGCCCTTATGACTAAAGGTTGTCACACTCCCACGCAGCCATGAGAACTGGCCCAGGTAAGGAGCCTCTAGAGTCTTATGCCCAGCAGGATGTGTGAGGTCACAAGAAAGCTTGCGATGGTCTTTCTTGACAGGAGGCATACATTTCATACCTTGGGCAGAAAATGAAAACAATTTAATTAATATTACTATTGGGGGTTTTCTTATGCCTTTCTGCATCTGCCATTCCAGCATGCTCCTCTCTTCAACAACAGGCTCAGTGAGGGAGCAGCACAGCCTGCTGCTGTATTTTGTGCATTGGGATTTAGTAACGAAAAAGGTATAATAACATTCTATTTACAGAGCACTGTGCTAGTACTCACAGGAATTGCCTCATTTACTCTTCACAGCCCTGTGTGGTAAATTCTCATCTTACAGATGAGGTAAGTGAGGTGCAGAAACACTGAGTGTGTCTAAGGCCACTCCCATGGCAAAGCTAGGTGCTTAATGCTGATCTGACTGACTTCAGAGCCCATTCATTGTTGGGAAAATGTTCTAAAGCACCAAATCATTATTTTGGGCTATAAGCACATGCTTATGGTTCTGTTAATTTTAACACACCTAATGCTCTAAAAACAAAACAAAACAAAAAACCCCAAAACCCTTCTTTTAGGTAGTCAAGGTGGTCTTGAGGATATCTGTTGGTTTGTTACAGAGGAATTGCAAGCTCTCATGTTGGAGAACTCTGGCCAGTAAACTGGATAGAGAAGAGATTCTCATAATGGAGAGGTGAGAGCCATGAGAAGATGAGAAAGTCTAAGAATGAACATTGTTAGAGGCTACTTTCAAAGAATCAACTGAACATATCTCACAATAAGGATGTGCCTAAACCTGGGACGTGGTTCAGCTCTCTAGGCCTACCTGTGAGCGGGGCCTGGCCCAAGTGTCTGGGCTTCTCATGAGAGCAGTTCACAGATGAGGATGGGTTGATCACTATGACACAAGAGGCATTCCTCAAGCTGCTGTGCATCGAATACCTAAGATGGGAATTGGATGAGTCATCAAAAAATGGGATAAGCAGGAAAGACAGGAAAGTAGCCGCTTGGTGCTTCGCTCTGCAGGGGTGAAGTAGGGGTGTTATAAAAGGATCTCCCGTCAGCCACAGAGTAAGATGGTATAAAATGTCCACTGGAGATTTTAGCCTCTGTATGTCTGGGTATGTATACAAGGCCAGTCTTACAAGGGCCGAGCTGCTATCCTCCCAATATGGGTACTAACCCAGAAATACCACACTTGGCAAAATAGAATGCCCCAAAGCAGGAAAACACTCAATGATCAAAGAAGGAGCCTGAGGGAGACAGACTTTTAAAAGACTGAGACTGCTCACCAAAATTCTCAGTTTCCACACTCAGTCCACAGATTTATCATTATTCATATCTTTGTTTAATAAAACTATCCCACTGCATCTAGGAGGATGCACAGAGTGTGTGCCCTGGAGGGGGTGAACAGGCACTGTCCAATACAAATACTTAAAGAGGTCATGCTCAGTGACAAGGATCTGACTTTCTAACTACAGATGGCTTCTCCAGGAAGGTTGTAACCAAAACCATGAGTACACACACAGACAGTTGTTTAGGCACCGAGACACATGCAGATCAGAAACGACATGCACACGTATCTATTGATAATCAATTATGTGAAATCTCTGGAAAGAACATCCTCATCTCCGGTGAAGCCATCATGCTATCCTAACACCTCTTCACCACCCCGCCATAATAGCAAAGCCATTCTTGTCTGGATGTTTGACTCAGTCTGCTTTACAGCTCTCTGGTTCCTCAAGCAGAGGGCCATGTCAGTGTCCAGCTACTTTAGAAGTAGTAGTACAATAAACAGGGAACACAGCTAGAGTATGAAGCCATGTAGATCTCCAGGAGAATTTCTAGTTGCTTTTTCCTCTTCCTTTTTATATTTTATAACATGAGAATTAGATTAGGTTCTTGGTTTCCAGTATTCAGGACCGAAATAGAAGACAGACACCTTTTCTTACCTTTATTTTGACTCACTGCCATTATTGGATAGTGCTTTAGAGTTAAGAATCACTAAATTGTATAATCAGCGCCCTAGTTATGGTTGAGAGGAGTCTCAGTGTACGGAACCCCACATATCTGTGGTCTCTTCTCACATGCACATGTCAATGAAGCAGAACAGTGACTGGGGAACGGCTCAAGGGCAAATCATCAACAGTAACAGAAGCACCAGAATTTATAACTAGGGGCTATAACCTCGTCATTAGTCATACATACTGCTGCCTACCATGGTATCCACTTGAAAGACTTAATTCCAAACCCCACAGTATAATTAGCCAATATTTATCACCTAGCTAGGAGATTATCAGCAAAGAAACTTTGGATGATGAACTAATACCTAGACTGCTTGTCTTAAAATTTTACTTTTCACAATTTAAGGGAAAAAAATTTCTTCAGTTATGAAGGGGAGAGACCCCAGAAGATGTTAATGACTAGCTTCCAAGTCAAATCACTTAATTTGGTGTTACGTACTAAGCTAATTTCAGTTTTCTTGCGGAAGAATAAGGCTAATTGAAGGTTTATCTGACGTGTCTTCTCTCAGTGCTGTGCGTTCTTTCCCTTGCCATTTCTCTCTGGCAAACTGATGCACACCATCACTTTCTGAGCACACTTGGAGGCAGCTGTTACAGCCCCAGCTACCTTTTGCTGAATTCCACAGATTTAAGCAGCTATCCATTATAGAAGACAGCTTTGGCCCTGCGATTCAGGGGGATAGGCTTCAAGTCTCGGCTCCCCTAGCAGCTTGCTGTGTGACCTTGAAGAAGTCATCCCTTCTCTGGGGCCTGATTCTTCACATCTCATTGAAGAGGGTTGCATAGGATGATCTAAACCCCCACCCGCATCCTAATAGTCTGTTCTGGGGTTAGAGGAGAGAAACAGCCACGGGGAGAATACAGAACAAAGATAAGAGACAGTGGCCAGAAAGGAAACTAGTTCAAGCTAAAAACGCAGGCCAGCAATTTGATCCAAACAAATGGCAGGTGGTAGGATTGCAGGATCCTGTTTTTTCAGCTTCGCAGTTCCCATCCCAGATCTTGGAAAGCCAGCAGCTCTAGTCTTTTCTCCATGTTGGCATCTCTGATTCCAAATCAGCCCTGAGACCAACCATTCACTCCTGTGCCCATAGTGGGAGGCTCTCCTTGCCCACACTACATCTTTCTTCCCCTGTTGCTTTTCACTCATGTCGACATATCAATAGCATGATGAGGGAAGGAGCCCAGAAAAAAATAAAGATACTTTACAGATCTGCAGCAATGAAATAATGAGGGGGAAGGAGAGCTCATGTCACAAAGGAATTCAAAGCAGATTGCATTCAGCAAAAGCCTGGCTATGAAGCAGAAATATAAGATGCCCCACAACTACCTGCTCTGAAAATCTCAGAAAATACCAAAAGGAGAATGAGTGAAGGTGCCCTAAGCACGGTGCCAGCTCAAGCATTCCCGAGAATGATTGAACAAATCAAGAAAGGGAGGAGGAGTGAATGCCGAAATCAAAACAGGAATAGATCAGCAGCTCCCAAGGGAAGACGCTGAAGTCCTGGAGCTGGCATTATTCAAAGGCAGATGAGTCAGGACCTCAGAAAGACATACTAGCGGGAATATCCATGGGTGGGGGTGGGGGGGGCAGATGACCAGGCGGCAGGATTCAACAACCCTACAACCCTTTCCTTGTTTGTCTCTTTTGGTGCATGGTTAAGGGCCGCTATGAGGGCCCTAGGGCTCGGAGAATAAGAACAACTTTGACGAAATTATTTCGGTTGATAGAGATTGGGCTTTGGTTTATGGAGCTGGGGTAACAAAATAGCTAATTTGGGCAAACAGTATGGTCAGATGTGAGTGTGTTTTGCCTGCTGGCATTAGAGTCCTTTGCTGGAAAAGCAAACTGCTTCTCCACAATTGACACAAAGTTCATAAAAAAGTTGGGTCCTCGTGGGATATTCAGGTGAGTGAGGATATTCAGGTTGGAGAAGGAAAGCATGTCACATCCTATCTATCTATCTAAACAGAAACAGAATTTTCTTGAGCTGGGTAATATAAGGAGAATGTTCTGATGAAGACCACAGCTCAGTGCAACTGGAGGTGGTGACAGTCTGTGGACAGAGCGGCCCTAGTCCCCTCCATTGTAAACAGCTCCTGAGTGCCCTGCTGTGAAAGGACACTGGTAGCTTTATTCATGGTATCAAAGAACAGCAATGCATGCTGGAGCTCCTCCAAATGTATTCCTGTTCCCCCGGAGGACAGTATTCTATGACAGGACAGTCAGTCTCTGCTTCTAGAGACAGGGAACTCCCATAGCACTGTAAAACAGGCCTACAAGTGAAATCTGCTTTGAAACTGAAGCACTAAAGAAAATAGGTACCAAAGCCAAAACCACACAGGCAGCAGTACTGAGCCTTAGGTCACCTGCTCCCCACTTCCCCAGAATGGATTTTTCTGCTGTTTGCTATGAAACAAGTCAGTTTCTAGTTAACAAGAATTCCAATTCGCTTTCCTTGTAAGTTCTAAGCAAGTGCCACCGGATGGAGTTCTTAAATTCTAGTAACTTTTCTACAGGAATAGAGTGTCCTCCAGGATAAAACCTGACCTCCTTCTTAAACAGCGTGGACCCTAATGAAAGCTTATAAGAGACTATAAAAATAAAGTTACCTCCCTAGAAATCTAAATTTTTTGCCCAGTAATAAAATCAAAAGGAATCAGGCTGGCTATTTAATGTTTTCTGTGGGTTCATTAGAGCTTCAATATCATACCTACCGCTGAGCTGATGACAGGTGGGGATTTTACAGAAATCAGTGGATCCAATTAGCACCGGGGGTCCACAAGTCAAGCACTTCCAGGCTACAAATTATTGGTGACATTTCTAAACACAGATTGGCAGCTGAAGCCAGGCCAGTCTTCTCTACATCTTTGGAACAATGATTAAGGAGCAAATACCCTATCCAGCTTCTCTAATCTACTATATAAAAAAAGAGCTTCTTATAAATTTCGTTGTCATGCTGACTCATATGCTCAGAAGACAGGTATATGCTACTTTAATGAACCCAAAACAGGCTTGTTAGTGATGTTTATTTACATTTTGCAGGAACATACATATCCAGGCACCTGGACTGTACTAAATGCCTCCTTCATAATAAAATCATGGAGCTGTTTGTTGATGACAGTCCCTTATTGACGCTTCCCGCCCTGTAAAATTTCAGACACCAGTCTTGCAAGAAAGGAGTTAGCATCCACTTCCGTTTTATACTAGTCATTCTCAAGCTGTTTCCATAAAATTATAGCGCTCCATAAGCTGGGATAAATATCCCCAAGTGATATCCACTAATGTCCAACCCAAATGACCCCTAGGAAAAAGCTGTAGGGAAGATTGTCAAGTTAAGGACAGTCAAGGTTTTCTCACATATATTTTTGGAAACCTTTGGTGCTTGCGACACACATGTCCATGAGAAAACATTGGCAGCTGACAAAATGGATGAACAAAGAGCAGATAGTCAGAGGGGAAACTCAGTAATGGCTGATCCTGCTGGTTCCAGAGTTTCATTCTCCTTGTACTCGCATGTTCCTGGTTGTGATTTCATATCACAAATGTATAACATGCTCCCATGAAGCCCTCCAAATTTCACAAGAGGGATGATATCACAAGATGTCTCTGCCCACGGCTCAACTGTTTAAAAAATATGTGTCTACCTTAATAGGAAGAAAAATAGCATATGCAAACTCTGCATTTTCATCAGGGACTTGAACTTTTAACTCATTGCCTCTCTGAGGTGAGCAAAACTCACTCAAGAAAAACAAGACTGAAGGATATGTAGTCCATCCCTTTCTCCATAATGTAAAGCAGGGGCAGACTATCTGTAAAGGACTGGCTAGTAAATATTTTAAGTTTTGTGAGCCATATTGTCTCTGTCACAACAATGTAACTCTGCTGTTGGAGCACACAAGCAGGCAGATAAAATATTGTTTGCGAAGAAATGAGTAGGATATATTCCAATAAAATCATGCTTATGGACATTGGAATTCAAATTTTAGATGACCTTCACATGTCATGAAATATTCTTCTTCTTTTTCAACCACTTATAAATGCCCCCAAAATTCACATTTGACCCATTGCTTATAGTTTGCCAACCCCATCCTAAAGTCTAGCTGGTTTGAAATGCATTCTTCACCTATAGAGAAGGGGCACCTGACGTCCTCACTTTGGCCCTTCCATGAATTGTATTTACTAAATTGGTTTTGCTGTAGCTCCATGAAACTGCACAAAGGAAAGTGTAAGAAACAGTAGATGAACTTTGTGATTGGATTTACTGAGAAGATGTCATCCAAAGCATCATACAGTGTCCTATTACAGTGGGTACAATTATCCTGGGGTTCTGATCATGGAAACAACTAGTCTTTCACGAAGCAAGTGGTTCATCAAAAAGAATCCTAATGCTAATAAATTTTCTTCTTAAGCTGTTAGAAATTTCACAGACCAATTTGCTCAGGTTGAGCAAGCATACTGCTCGATATTATGTGCTCAGGTCTCACAGCATATATTTTGTATAAATACATTCCGCCTTTATTTTATTTTTCTGATCAGTTTTTCCCTTTATATTGTATTCCTCACATTTAAAATATTATTATATTAAATGGATTTTGATCATTAGCCTAGGATGGCAGGATACAAATAAAATATACACATTATACTCATACTGCTGTACTTAAAATTGTTGGTGATTTATTCATCAAGAACAATTTGTCATAATGTTCCCCAAAAGAACACTGTGGCAGGTGTGTAACCAGTGAGACCAGTGGTATTCTGACTTATCATGAAGAATCCTCTCCTTAAAAAAAACCTTACAAACTCAATAATGAAAAAGACAAAACATGGAGCTGTTTTGAGTAAAGTAGGACCAAGCACCCAGGGTAAGGAGGTACAGAAGGAATGTTTATCCGAATGATAGATTTCTGGGTTCCTCTAGGCACCTTGAGATCTTCGTCTTCAGACAAAGAACAGGAGATTTCACATTTTAAATGAGATCCTTGGGGAATTCTTTGAAACTTGAAAAGATGAGTGATATCACCCAAAGCTCTGCTAAGAGCAATCTGAAAAACACTGTTTCAGTAATAATAACTCCTGGAGAATTCAGAGTAGGGGCTGTTAGGGAAAGAGAGCTATCTGGAACTTGGGCAGGTGCTTGCTATAAAGACAGAGCATCCATGATGAACATGGCCTCCAGGACCAGGGTGGGTTTAAACCCTAGCACTGTAGGTTACTAGCTGTGTGACCTTGGGCGTGTGACTTTGCCTCCTTATCAGAACCCTCTTCCTATGTATGTCCCCGCCTTGTAAAATGTCAGTTTCGATGATAAGTAAGGCTTATGGGGAAGGTTTTGTGTCTATAAGGTTTTTGGAATAATACCAAACTTTTCCATTTACCTCTTACCAGACACTTTACTATTGTTTTCCTAACATCACCTATTTCTCCTGCTCCTCTCTCTCTTGTATTCCTAATCTCCAGCTTTGCCCTCTTCAACATCAGAACTCAACATTGGAGCAGGGGAGAGGGAAATTGCATCTTTATGGTTGAAGGTGTCAGGATTGATTTGGAAACACTAGGAAGAGGATTGTGGAGGAGGAAATCATTGTTACCTTGAGGTCATGATGGAAACCCCACAAAATGGAGTGCAATGTGCAGAGTAGGATTAGCTGAAGGTACTTTCACTTTAGCTCAACGGTGAGTTGAGCTAAATTCTGATGATACACCTTAGGGCAAAAACAATTTTCTGGTGTTCCGCCTAAGTCCAGTTATATCCTCACTGCCCCTAATGGCCCAGCAGCTACGGTACCAACATTACCAGGAGGAGACACACGCTCAACGTGCATCATCTTTTAATGCAAATACACATTAAGTGTAAAAGCACATTTCAATTAGTAGCTAATCATTTCATAAGGCTTTACTCACATATAGTGCCTTAAGGAAATATAATGTAATATTTACTTGGTAGTGTATGTCGTGATGGTGGGGGGAGGTGATATTGCTCCAAGGTGATAAAAATTGGTTCTTGGGAGGCAAAACAATCTTAGCTATTATAATGTTTTTCAGTCAGACAGAGGGCCACAGTAGAAAAACAGATATATGATATATCTGAGGTTTTACAATTTCATGAGGAGAAGGCACAATTAAGAAAAAAAGATCTTAAAAAGCTCACAGAAGGGAAAAGAGGCTTTTTTAATGAAAAAAAAAAAGGTTGAGAAACACTATTTCAGTGGACTAAGCTGATGCTAACTCGGTGGCAGAAAAAGCAAAGAATGCCCAGATAAATGAGATTTTAAGGCAGAGCCATTAGAATAATACTGATGCCCACTAAAGATTCTGGAGGGCCTCAGAGCTTCTGGAAGACATCATAATCGGCAAGAGTTTCAGGATTAGCTGCAGGATGGGGTTAAATTAAATCAAGGCATAGGTAAGTGTACTCCGCTGTGTTTTCCGTTAGATCAAGGCCTTAAAAAGCCTTATCGCTGGAAATGGAGAGATCATTTTTTAAAAAGAGAGAAATCCATTCTGTATTCCGGAATTAAAAATGATGCACCATGAATTCTAAACCACAACAATAGCTACGATAAAATGATTGAGGTGCCAAATTCACCTAATCATACATTCTGTCGGGTCTATTCAAGCGCATACACCACACAAAAGAGAGAGCGGAAGCCTTACTTCTCTCTGCTGTCCGTAAATAGGACAGAACACAGGAAAGGTGATCGAGTTCTGTCGTGAATTTTTGCTTGTTTCATATTTTCACAAAATGACCATTGTGTTCTGAAGAGATCAGCTTAAAATTTAGTTTATTAAAAGAAGGTTAAAAAAAAAGGAGTTAAAGGAACAGTTTTAATAATCTGTTCAAATCATTTATTGATTTCTATTTTGAAGGATCCCATAAGACAGCTTGATTTTTATTATGGTGAAGAAAAATAAAACGACGCCTTTTCGTTAATCAAAAAGAAACTTAAACATGGGTTTCCCTAAAAGCTACGGGAAAGTTTGATTTTGTGAAAAGATAAAGAATTTCTTCAGAAATACTGCAATCAATTCTGAAAAACTTCATTTTTTTTTCATGCATAACTTTTCAGCTACTGTGATCTTCAAACCCAACTGCTTCTTTGAGTGATTTTATTCCATTTCACAGAAGAAAATGAACTCTTTAGCTCCACACTTAATGGCAAACTCCATTTCAGCGCACGCATTAAGTCCAGACTCCAGCAGGCCCTAATCAATGCATTTGGTTATGAACCAGAGGCCCTTGCATAACCAGAGATCCTCGCTGGAGATAAAGGATGGAGATAAAACCTGTCACTGATTTATGCTGTCTCAGCAGGGCACTGACAAGCGATGCCCTAGGAAACAGAGTAGAAAACCATATGAAGGCAATGACAGGTCCTTGGGGAAATGCTGACCAGCACAGAGCACACCTCAAAGCCAACAGGATGACGCCCTGGTGCAGGGCCTGGTGCTCCATGTGAAGGAGGCCTGCCACGACTAGTCAATGCACATCTGTGAACCAGAGCTTCTCCTGGACTCAGGCTGAGGCTGCTACCAAGGCGGGATCCCAGAGGTGCTCATCAAATAGGCTGCTGTCCTTGTGCTTTTACTCACACTCTCCAGCTTGCTTGGACTGGCAGCTGTGATCAGAGGAGCCACTGCAGCCCCATCCTTTCAAGTATTTGGGCACAGCCTGAGACACCCTGCAGATCAAGCACCTAGCAGGGTAAGTGATAACAGAGAATTATCAGTGGCAGGGTCCTTATCACAGGTAGCCCTCAAATGTGACAATTCTGCTGGTTAAGACTCAGCTTTGTTTCACCAGACAGGTATGGAATAATGCAGACATACTTCCTTCTTCTGAGCAGCAAGGAGAACAGGCTTTACAAATATTGTGCAGCATTGCTGGAGAGTTGAAAGCCCTTTAAGAGTTTTGAGAGGCACAACAGCCAATCAACCAAATGTCTAGCAAACAATAGGAAAGAAAGAAAAGAGTGAGAGAGTAGCAGTCGGTAACATTTTAGCAGCTAGACATGGATGACCCGCTCAGGCCCAGAGGGTGAAGGAATCTCAGTTCCTGGACTTCTACTTTGATACCTTCTGAAGAGAAATCACAAGTGGCTTTTAAAAATCTTCAAGTATGCACAAAACTTCACAGAGAGGATTGGAACAGATAAGTTGAACATCCAAAAGCTGTAAATTAATGCTGGGCTGTTAAACAGAAAGAAAATAATTAAGGGGCAAACCATATCTTCAGGAAAAGCAGACGTGAAAAACTGACATTTGAATTCAAAAGAATGCATTCGGACAGACTTAGACGTCAAGCACATGAAATGATGGCAACTCTCTAGAGCAGCTGCCCATCAGTTGTTGATGAAAGCACACAGAAGCCCTATTTCTCTTAGCAATTCCATAAAAGATAAACTCTCAGGGGGAAAAAAATACTGTTTAAGTTACATAATCCACGTGAGAGTGGCCTGCACACAGTAGGCAATCAATCAAAGTTCGTTTCCTTCCTAACACTGGATAGGTCAGCTGGCTTGTTGTAGGGCACATCCACTCAGCACACCCAGGCCCTATTTTCCAGGGAAAACAAGATGACCAGTAACAAAATCTCCCTTAGCTCTCCCAGAAGACCTGAACGTATTTATTCCAACACAGGGGCCCGAGGATTGCCCTCCAGTTTTGAGGGGAATTCTGAGGAGAAACATTGTTCATTTGCCCTGCTGCAGATAAGCCACTTGAGACGATATTTCGAAGAGTTTTTCCTTGCCTTGTTGTTCTGGTTTTGTTTTTAATAACAACAGCTGCGCTCTGAATCAGCTTCTTTTCGTTCCTTTTAAAGTGACTGGAATCTGGAGGGTCTGAAAGACTCTTCTTCATACCATTGATCAAAGATTCTTTTCCCTGAGAACGGGTCTACTCCCTCGCTGTACATTAATCAAATCCTCCCCTTTCCTCGAGCGCCACAAGTGTTTTTCTTCCCTCCCTCCAGCTTTAAGTCTGGTTCCACATTAGGGAAGTTGATGAAGTGGCTCTGCTGTGAGGGAGACCCCGAGGGGCTTTCATCTCAAACACCACAGATTCCGTGTCCTCAGTCAGACCCGCTCACTGCACTGAAGGCCGGGCTCGGCCTCACCTGCCGCCCTCCAGCCCCTCCGCTGTGGGGCGGGCACCAGCCCCCGGAACTGGCAGCCACCGGCCTGTGAAGTGACACCCTCCAAGGGGACAGCCCCCTGTGACCGTGACATCCCAGGTCTTTCACCAAATGGCAACTTTTCACTCTCTTGGCTGTCAGCCTCCCTGCCATTTGTCTTCAGTGAGTCATTTTATCTTTTGTGGTAAGTCTTTATTGGTCACGTGTAATTCTCTGAGGCTCGAAGCTCTAATTAGGATAGGATCCCTCTTGGTCACCCAAAGCCTTCTGTGTCTGCACAGCACGAGGCCTGCGCCTGCGCCTACGGGCCATCGCCCTGTGGCCCTGCCCTGGGGCGGCCCAGCCTTGGCCACGCGGGCCTCCGGGCTCCTCCGGGCTTAGCCAGTCCCGCCCTGGGAACAGGCCTTCTGATGCACAAGGAACAAGCGAATAAATAGCTCGGATTCGTCGACCCAAAACAGTGCACCGGGCCTTTGAGGAGAGGCGAACTCAGCTCAGAAGCCTGTTGCCCAGCAACACGGAACTGACTTTGCTCCCCGTTTTCCAAACCGGTGGGTAGCCTCCTGTCGGGCTGTGGGCCTTCCAGCGGAAAGCTTGCCCCCCCCTTCCCCCCCCCCCCCCCGTTTTGAAATTGAGGAAGGAACGCCCGGCTGTCTCGTCTCCAGGGCATTGACTTTCTCCGCCGCCACTCGTTTCTGAATTTCACAGTGATTCTGATTTCCTGGGCCTCGGTAGGTCCCCGCCGGAAACTACTTAATCTCCAATTAAGTACTATATCTAAGAACAATTTGCATATTTCCCTTGGAAGGACACAAGGCTCAAACAGAAGTTTAATCGACTTTAATTAATAATACTAACACCAGGCAATTAAGTGGCACTTTATGCTCTGCAAGGCCCTCTCATGTCCCACCAATTCATTTAATTAAAATGTGAGACGCTTATCCAAACTTTCCTGGCTTATGACAGCAGCTCCAAGTCTTCGGAACTACGGCAAAGAGGTGTGTGCTTCTGTCTTTGGTTGTTTTGCCTCAAAAGACGAGACAGTATCTGGTGACTAAGCTTTCGCACCGCAATTCTGGCTTCTCAATCCGCAATCTGGTCAAAAATCTAGAGGACAATTAAAATCACCTCTTTCACCTGTTCCTTTCTTCTCCTCCGACACGGAGCTCCACTTCACAGGGGATAAGCCCTGCTCAGAAGACCTCTGGTTCTCTCTTCTTCCAGCCCCATCCCCTGTGGATCTTGGCAGGGAAGCAGTGCTGGGAGCTGCAGGGAGAGCTGCCCAGCCCAGGAGGCTCCTGCACTCACACTTATTTTGATGCCTTTTTCTGGCTATTCAAAGGCTTTGAAATTTTCTCCAGAGAAAGTAAAAAGACCTTGACAAAGCATCTCTTTATATCTTATAGCACAATTGCTTCAGTGCTGCTACGAATCACGTCAGCTGTGTTTATGGGTTCAGGATTCTTCCTTTTGACTCTGGTCTTCCTCCACAACAACACTCACTTCACATCGGCTTGCACGTCTGCTCCCAAATCAGGAGCTGGTGTGAGAACTTCAAAAGCACGGTGATTTCCAGCCTTGGATAAGTCAAGAAACACTTTTCTGCGAGGCCGGCCCAGGTAAGGCGAAAGAAATGGCCAATTGTGGTAAATTCACCCATGTCCCGTCTCTTCGGTAAAAATGCTCCACGGAGCCTTAGTCTTTGCTTTTAGAAATTGGAAACAACTTCAGCATCACCCATCATAAAAACCACTCAAATAGTCAATGCAAAAATGTGAATAAATTAAATTAGATGAGGGAATTTTCACTTCGAAGGACTGTGTTTAGACATCAACAAAATGTAAGAGAAACAAATGTGTCCTAAAATATCTACATCCTTTGGCAGCTGTATTATTTGGTTTGTGTTTAAGGATATGTGACTACGTAATTTTGAGGCTACAAATATGGAATATAAAAAAGTAGAGAAGGAATATACCTAAATATGCATCGGACTTCCCACTATGCTTCCACTGACCAAGTAAATCTCAATAGAAAGTATATTTCTTTCATTTGCTTTTAAAAAGATTCTTTCACACCAGAAAAAGGATTTTCCAAGAGCCTTTCTCATCCTCTTCCCTCACTTTCATCCCAACAGACAGCTAGTCTAGTCTCACCTCTGCCTGGCTCAAGTCTTTACAAATCAAAGGTCAGCCCGGTGGCTCAGCGGTCTAGCGCCATCTTCCGCCGGGGGCATGATCCTGGAGACCTGGGATCGAGTCCCACGTCGGGCTCCCTGCATGGAGCCTGCTTCTCCCTCTGCCTGTGTCTCTGCCTCTCTCTCTGTGTCTCTCATGAATAAATAAATAAAATCTTAAAAAAAAAAAATCAAAGGCAGAAAACACTCCCACTTGTATAGAGGACAGGACTGTGCCAACGAGGGAACGAGGAAATGTCCTCTGCCAGAACATGATGTGGTGGGGGGTGGGACAAACTAAAGTAAAACACTAGGCCTCTACTTCAAAAATTATTAAGAGTTTCCAGGTGACAACAGTGGAGCATGAAACCCGGCCCAGGGTTTGCATCAGCACAAGGCCCTACATGACTGCTCAGATCACACACCCGGGAAGTCCCCCTTGCCTCTGGCAGAGGAAGCCCCTGTCATATGGGGCTGGAACCTCAAGGTTCCACTGACAAGCCAGCCAAGGAGAGGCTCTTTGGTGGGAACAGAAGTGAGAAAAGTGAGCAGCTACTCTCCCTCAGCCTCCTCACGTGTTCCTCTTTGTTAGTAGGGAAGGCTTTTTGGACACAAAAAGAAAGGAACAGAATATTGATCAGCATCAGGCATTATACGGGTGCTTATATTTAATACCTACTATTGTATTTAACTCTGCAACAACATTGTGAGGAAGATCTATCAGTTTAACAGATAGAGGAGACCAAGGAATGTCGCTAATGTAACATTCCTTAATTTGGCAACTTGAAGGTGATAGTGATTGTATTTGAAGCCTGGTCTGGCTTCTCCCACAGCCTGCCCCCCCTGTTGTCTTCTGTAGGCTCAGGAAAGCCCATTCTTAGTGGCCCTTCTTGGCACTACAGATAAACTTATTCAATAGAGGGAAGGAGGAACACTAATGTTGATTGAAATAGTATGCCTGTGCTGCCCTAATCCCTTGCCTGCACTCTCCTGTCTTTGGGCATTCACCCACTCCCCAGGAGCCCAGCATGTCCTTCTAGAAGACATCCCAAACCCTGGGCCTTTCCCAAACTTTCTTTCCATCAAAATATCAGTATCTCACATCCCACTCCTGGGAGGAAATATCATCTGCCAAGTTAACTAATCATATCAACACGCTCATGAGTCGATTCCTTAACTCAACCCCCCAAAAATGAGAATAATGTGTGAATTTCAAGGCTTTACAGCTAGGTCGATGAGGTGAACTTTTTTCTTTCCCTAAAGGATCATTTTCTGAATCCCTCAAATTATATCCTCTCGTCATAGTGGTTCTATAGCCAACAGCATTTTTTTTTCCATATAAGATAAATGATCTAGCCATGATTATCAGGTCTACAGGTTAGGTAACAGGTTGTAGAATGTAACTCAGATACCACAGAGCTGTCCCAGGCAGCGGCGATAAAACACTTTACATCTGATCTGTAACATCCTGTATCCTGTTAATGCTAGCCCTGCAGTGAACAAAATTGCCACTTCTGCCAAATTTCATGGTCAGTGATTCTGTGATATAGAGAAATGTTCAGTATAGATTAAAATGAAATCATCAAAGGCCTTACACTGATGACCTATGACAGACTTGAACCGCCTCTCCCAAAAAGTACATTCATAACTGAAACCACTTGACTATGGAGTCCACTAAAACAGTATAAAAGTACTTGAGAAAACAGTCATATAAAAACATACATAGTATCCTCAAACCCTCACTATTGTCCAAATTGGATATGATGTACTTTTATCCTAGGGTTTCCTGATTTTAACATTCAAATGTTCATCTTGGACAAGGCAGAAGGTATACAGTGTATTAAGTCTTGTACATGCCCAAATTTCCAACCATTTAAAAAAAATAAGTCATTTATTTATCATTTGGATTGGGAATTCATGTTTATACTTGGATTGGGAATATAATCTAATCATTCCATTTAAACATGGTTGTGTGATGTATTCTAGGAAATGACTTCTAACAAGATGACCGAGTCATATACCAAATATCTGATCCAGAGGAATCCAGGAGGAGTTTTTGGTCATGTTCTTTTTGCCCATCTTCTGCAGGATTTGCCATTATTTGACCTCTTTTGAAACTCTTTTTTCCTGACTTCCATGACACTGTACTTTATATACAGTAATTAATTTTTTCTTCCCTTTGTCTCTTTCTCCTTTACAGTTCCTCTTCCATCCTTCTCTCTTCCAAAGGTCAACCATAGGTCTCTCCCCACCTCTTCTCTCCCTCCACCATGGACTAGCTACTTGATGCAATGTCACCTCATCTCCTTGGATTCAAATCTTTGTTTCCAACTCTAATTTCTACTGACTTAAAATTCTACATTTCCAGTAATCTGAACAGCCTCTCCTCACCATGAACTCAGGAAATCTGAGACAAAACTCCAAAGGTAGAATGCACTGTTTAAGAGATAGAATGTTCCCTATTATTGGAGATGTCTATCCTAATGTGAATGTTCTTTTGGCAAGGATGTAGAGGGGATCTGAACACTAGAAGTAAGACTGGACTAAATAAGCTTTAGTTAAGGTCCCATTAACAATGAGATTCTGTAATTCATTACTTTTTTATGAAAACCAGCATCTCCTCTTGAATTTTTTTCTGGTCTCCTATATTCAAAATTATGGGATCACCATTATGCCTTATTTTCCTTTTCTTTCCACATTGAATTAGTTGCCAAGTTCTATGATTTTCCTATACCACCTTGTTGAATCTCCCCTATTCTCCATTTCCCTCACCCCCAGGCTCATTTTAGCAGCAAAATTAGGCTGATGCAGTTGATGCCTTTGAGCTGAATCTGGGATGACACTGGAACCAGAACCTCTGGAATAAATATATATATATTGAATATTTATATTATTTATTTATTTATTTATTTATTTATTTATTTTTACCAGCAGGTAAGGACTCTTAGTGTGAGTTTGGATAAAATGAACATTAAAAAGAAGGAGAAAAGATGGAGAAGGGAAGCAAGGGGGCCAGTGGGCTCACAGCCTCCCCTCAGTCCCCAGCCAGCTGCTCTGTCTTCAGAATACGGGACTAGACTCTCTGCTGCTTCTGAGTTTACAGAACCCCTATGCAGAGAGTCTGCTTTGGAAAGTTTACTCCCACTCATCACCGCCTAAGAAAACTAAACTCTCCAACTTTCTCTCGCTGTCCCAAAATTTCTCACATATTTAACCAGATCTGTTTCCCTTCTCACCCAGAAGGAAAGGGAACATCTTTTCACTGTACTTGGGAGCCTCACGTGAGACTATATCAGACTCCATTTTCACTCATTATCCCACCAGACTGATTATCTCATTCTTAGGATACTGCAACTGCCTTCCAGTCTCTTGTAATTCTTAGCCATTGTGTGCACTGATACCAGATTAATCTTAATAAAATATTTATTTGTGTTTATTTTCAACTCAGAAATTCTCAGTGAATGACTTCCCATTTCTCATAGAATAGAGTCTAAAATCTTAAGCCTCCTCACTAAAGCCCTCCAAAATATCTTCCACTGTTTTTTTCCAGCAAATTCTCTGCCTAGTGAAGTTTCTTTTATGGTCCCTGACTATCATAATTGTTGAATCATTCTAACTTGGCGCCACCATCCATGGACCTGAATTTCAGGCCTGCTACCACCTCCAGGTATCAAGATGCTGTGCATTCTTAAAGACCCAACCAAATATATCCTTGTTTTCTAAGCTTCTTCCCCAGTTTCAATCAGAAATGGTCCCTTCCTCTTTGTTTATCTCCTAAGATGGTTATGTTAAAGATATGATGGTGTTTCATGCCTACAGTACCTTCCCACAGTATGATAATTACCAGATTTGTGTGATTTTTGCACATATCTTTGCTTTTCCTATAGTTTACTTCCTGGAGCTCTGACTAATACTTCTTTGTGTACATCACAGTATT
Organism: Canis lupus familiaris; assembly: GCF_011100685.1. Lineage (NCBI taxonomy): Eukaryota > Metazoa > Chordata > Mammalia > Carnivora > Canidae > Canis > Canis lupus. The sequence continues at coordinate 3,141,414 of NC_049223.1, read as the reverse complement.
AAATAGTATCTCACACGCAGTAGGCATTTGAAAGTTTCATTGAGGAACTAAATTAATGAATGAATAAATCTTCCCTGCCAACGACTCTTGCTAATAATAGACTTCTTTCCTAAATAGCTACAAATTTTGTTCTCTCAGTATTCCTGGAGGGAGGTAAGTATTTTGGTTTCAAAAGATTTCTATACATAGACAAATAGAGTTGAGATGTGGTAATTAATTATAATTAATATTAATTACTATCAATTAATTATATTAATATTAATTACTATCAATGGTGAATGCACAGTTCTTTGGTTTTTTTAAGTGCGGTACTTACAAAGAGTGGGTGAAAGCAAGGTTTTCCTTCAATAAATTAATTCACAATTATCTAGAGTTACCAAGGCAGCTACATGTGTATACTTCTATCTTATCATTTCTAGATGCAATTAGTAAGCTTCTCTGCAAAAAATTATTATACTACACTAAGTTTAAAATGTCAGCTTAAGTCTAGGCAAAACAAGATACATGAAGACACACAACACATAAATGAAACAAGATCTCCACAATCACTTGACATGCTAACAAATGCTCATGTACGTTTTTACATCACTCTCAAAAGATTTACCATTTTGGGGGTTTTTTTGCTCTGGCATCCTGATAAAAGAGATAGTTGCTGGCTGAGCAACTCCTTGTCTTCTGTCTCAAAGACATGGAAGTTTATCCACTATGATAATATCAACTTGAAAAGAGATTTTTATTAGATGTTACTTGTGCTTGATAAGTAAAGAACCATCTATCAAAACTGGCATGTTCAAAATGCCAAAAAGTTTCTGTACATTTAAGACCTCAATGACATACAGACCAATGATATTGCTTGAGTTTTTAGAACAACACTGTGGTAATGCCATCCCAGTAGCTATTTAACCAAGCCCGTAAATTCTAGTGTCTGTGGTATGATACCAGTTATTTGTCCAAGCAGTTGACAACTGCCAGATATTGCAGTAAGTTTAAATAATAAAAACATGGACAAGACATGGCCCTGAGGCAATTCTCATCCGAGGCTGAGAAATAGACATCTAAACTAGTTCTTAGCATGAGGGGAGCTGCTTAATGGAGGCATGCTTCAGGTGTGATGGCAAGACACAAGGAGTTAGCCCCAAACTCTGCCAGGGAAGTAGGGAGGGAAGGAAAGAGATGAAGAGGGGGGAAGTTGCACATATTTTCACCCAAGGGGGAGCACAGAGTTGGGTTATGAAAAATGAGTAGGATTTTGTCAAATGAAAGGAAGGCTATTACAGGTCAAGTGACTAAGGCATGGAGAATAAGAGAATGCTTTAATATGTACTTTCTAAATCATCCAAAATTAAATCATGTTTAGTATGCTGGTAATGCTGAATGACTTGTATTTTAATTATTTAGAATTTTTAAATAGTAGTATTCGCAGATAAAGAGATTTTTAAAAATTTGTTGTTCTGTTGTCTGTTTAATTTATTTTGTTGTTGTTGTTTTGACCAGAAAGCTCTAGCAGTTTTCTATGAAGACATAGATTGACTATGACCTGGCAAGTCACTAGTGTAACCTTTACTTATTCATATCTAGAGCAATCATAATGTTGCTGGGGGAAGACATGAACCAAGGTCCATATATCTCAGAGAATAGCCATTGTGTGTGAGTAAACTAAAAGTTTACCTTGTCACTAGAAATGCCAGGAGGCTGTGCTTACTTTACATGGAGAATTCTGGCTGTGCCTGACCCTGGGGAGAGCACTTGCTGCAGCATTAGTCATTCTGAATACTGCTGCAAAGAATACACCTTGGTACAACCTCTCAGGAAAGAAATCTGGCAAGGTGTATCAGAAACCCAAAAACCCAAAAAGAGTGGTGTATATCCTTTGACCCAACAATGCAATTTCTATGTTCAAAATTATTCTTGTGAACTAAGATATCAACAAAAAGATTATTAATGAGGAATATTTAGGGGATCCCTGGGTGGCTCAGGCAGTTTCGCGCCTGCCTTTGACCCAGGATGTGATCCTGGAGTCCCCAGATCGAGTCCCGCGTCGGGCTCCCGGCATGGAGCCTGCTTCTCCCTCCTCCTGTGTCTCCGCCTCTCTCTCTCTCTCTCTCTCTATGTCTATCATAAATAAATAAAAATAAATCTTTAAAAAAAATGAGGAATTGTTATAACCAAACAATATAGAAACAATTAAGAGAAACTCTATGGTTCAGCAGTTAGGTTATGACTGTATAAATTCTGCAACATCTATAAAATCAGCCTTATTTTAAAGTGGTGCCTGTGAAGAGTTTAAGACAAGAGAAAATGTTAATGATGTCATGCTGAATTAAGAAAAAATAAGTCCATGGTCCTGTGTGCAGAGGATGATCTCAATTGGCCAGTGATGGCTCCTGCTGGCGTTGCTCTGTCTCCCTTCTCTCACTCCACACCCAGCTCTTGACAGTAGCTTTATGCCATACGGTCTTGTCTATGTGTCAGTGACAAGTGATTCATGTGAAGTAAGCACTGCATGAGTATTTTTGATGAGCAAATTAAATCTGTAAGCAGCACGTATGTATTTCCTTACTACGCATTTAACATGTGGATGGATTAAAGGTACAACCCATTAAGAGGTGGCTCTGATTTTTAGTTTCTCAAGCACACAGTAGATTTTAGACAATGATGTGCACAGGATTTCTTTCTTTCCCTCACCACCTACAACTCCCTACAAAGAACTCCTAGGGGCAGGGAGTGTGAACATAAGCCAGGCTTCCCTCTCTTCCCCCACCACAAACCCCTGTCTCCCTTGGGGAGTCACTTAAACATGGCACTGACCCCAGGCTCTTCCTCCAAATTGGGTTTTCCCATTTTAATCAAGCCTTAGAGTAAAATATTTATAAGCTAAAAAACAAACAACATAAAATCTTATGAAGTGGACCATCTTTTAGCATAACTCCAATGTGCTAAGAGTCACTGTCTTATTTTTCTCAGTCTTATGAAAGATCTCTTTTTGTCTGTAACTTGTAACCTATATGGGCCAGTGTTCATGTATATGTGAAGAAGGAAGAAAACCCTTCACCATCTGGAATGCAAGTATCTTGTGAAATGACTAGATTTCTATACCAAAATATCAAGAGTGCTTCTCTCTGGGCAGTAACATTACAAATAATTTTCTACTGTATTTACACACACACTTCCCCCCCCCCCCATGTCCTACAGTTGGCATATAAAATTTTAAAAAACAAATATTTTAAAGCTACTTGACTACACTCATTAACAGTTTTCAACATCTTTATCAGTCCACAGGCCATAATTTAAACAAGAAAATTAAGTGGCAATTAAGCTCTACAGAATAGTGTTTTGTTTAAAACCACACCAAACCTGGATGGACTATCACATCACACTGCTCTGTGTGCTTCAATCAGATCATACCTCCTGGATTATTTTGAGGCAACACACAATTTGTATACAGTTTATCAAATGTCGCTTTCTAAAGATTCCTCCCAATGTCTTTTCATTTCCTGCAAATCGACTCCTCTGGAACAGTGAATCTGAAAGCATGCTAGAGCCCTTCTCCTTGAAATTCCAGTTAAGTATTTATTAAGAGACCTGGATCTCGACACTAGGCAGAGAAATCTGAATCTCAGCCTCAATGATGAAAATGATAATTACTATGGTAAGCAAGGCTAGATCTTTATGCATTTTGCTCATTTTACTACTCATTGAATACACACCAGTTTTAGAAAGCTGAAACATTTGGGGGGTGTTTACATATTTGTTTACTTACTTTATTTAGTTATTTATGTTACTATATACAAGTCAGTTAAGCTTCAATCATGTTGCTCATCATTATGAGATAATCAACAAATACATTCAAAAAGAAGACACCACATATGCCTCTAGGGTACAGGACTTTGTATCTCATGAGCGGCCGTTGTACACTATCAATAACAACCATCTTCCCTAGCAACTTCCACCCCTTCAGATGCTCCCTTCACCACAATACCCACACTCTCTAGTTCCTGAAAACAGACTCATTGAGAGAGTGTGCTATGTTACAAAGTACGATTTGCCTAAAAAGGAGATTGCCATCTCACTCATTAATTTTACATTACCATACTGTGCTTCTAAGTGATGTTATCACAATGCTTTCTAGAGCTACTTACTGTGATTGCAAAAATACACAGATTGTTCTGTCATTAAGAAGAGTAAATGACTTTTGAATGATGCAAGGAAAGGAAAACTTTTATGATGATTTTCTCTGGCTATAGCAAACTGTTCCATGCTTACAGTATGTGTTTGCATGTAAACAGTCATGTGCAATATACATTGATGTGCTAGAGCTTCTTCATTGCTCTTTTACTATTGAACTGTTTAAGATGTCTTCCTGTCCTGCAGAATGTTGGCTTAATGGCACATAAACAAAAGAGGCTATTGACATTGTTATAAAGATGTGACTCCATCTCAATTTGTTCTCTTATTCTTAAATCATTAAAAAAATGGATGATAAAGGGTGGCCATGATATACCTACTAGCATAGTTGTTTTCATGTAGGACTTATTAAATCTGTAAATGTCAGTATACAAAAAAAATAACATCACCATGGAACAAATTTTGGAAACAAAAATACTAATTTTCTGTGGGAAAACACTGGACTGAAAACCAGAAAAAGGATTTCAGATCCCAATCTGTCACTTACCTACAAAACTCCATGGGCAAGGATAGTATGTTCAGTTTTCAAGAGCCTGGGCTTAATAAATAGTTATTAATTTATTTAATAAATAAATAGTTTTCAAGGCCTTAGTTTGACCAGAGATTCCACAACTACACCTGTGTGACCCTGAGTAAATTTCCCTCTGTGTACTTTCATCTATAAAAGAGAGACAATAATAGTCTCTCATAGGCACTCATGAGGCTGCTGTAAATATTACATGCAATAATGCATGCAACATGCTTAGCATAATATCTAGTGGATAATGATATCCACTAAAACTCAGTATCATTATTATTATCATTACTTTAAAGATTTATTTATTTTAGAGAAAGTGTGAGTAGAGGGAGGCACAGAGAGGGAAAGAGAATCCTCAAGCACACTCCCCACTGAGCACAGAGCCTGACACGGAGCTCAATCCCAGGACCCTGAGATGGTGACCTGAGTCAGAACCAAGAGTCAGTCGCTTAATAGGCTGAGCCACCCAGGTGCCCCAACTGTATTATTATGACATTTTTTTCTGGGCAGCAAATTCCTCAGATTTATAAGATAATTGTATGAGACTCTATCTGAGGGTTCATCCAGTATAAGACTCTATGATTAAACCAGAGAATGACATTACTTTACAAGAGAAATTCTCACAAAAAAAGTTCAAATGATAAAAATAACATCAATTTATTCACAATAATATTAACCTCTATTTTAGAGATCTTATATGAGGGAAAGATCTGATAGTAGGGATAGCATGTGGGAATTGAGATCATGCTACTCTGTATTTATTTGGTACTCTTTTCCAATAGACTGTAAAGTTTTCAGAGGCAGCGATTGTGTCTTATTTACCTTTGGAACCCCATAGTTAGTGCAGTCCAGGTGGCTCAGCGGTTTAGCGCCACCTTCAGCCCAGGGCATAATCCTGGAGACCTGGGATGGAGTCCCACATCAGGCTCCATGCAGGGAGACTTCTGCCTGTGTCTCTGCCTCTCTCTTTCTCTCTCTCTCTCTCTCTCTGTCTCTCATGAATAAATAAATAAAATATTTTTTTTAAAAAAAGAACCCCATGTTTAGCTCATTGGGTGGTTTTAAACCAATATGTAAATGAATTAATGATTTCATGAAAAGAACAAACAGCTTAACATCTCTACCTTTGTGGAGAATATAGTCAATTATAGATGCTTTAAAAAAGATATGGAAGAGGTAAAAGGAACCTTGGGCTGAAATGTGTAATTTTAGTTAGAATGACCTAAGAAAGCCTCACTAAGAATGTGATATATGAATAAAGAAAAGAATGTGAGGGAGTGACCCACTTTGATGTCTGAGGGAAGAACTCTACAGATGGAGGGAAAGCAGGTACAAGGGCTCTGATCCAGGAGTCTGATCAGTGTGTTAAAGGAGTGAGAAGGAATTGGTGTGGTTGAAATGAAGAAAGCAGCAGGGAGAGAAGCGGGAGATAAAGCCAAAGAGATAACAAGGAGGAAGGACAGGGCATATGATCTTCCAGGGCCTTTCATACACTTTGACTCTTAGTCTCCATGAAGGGAAAAGATTGAGTAGCTTGAGCAAAGAGATGGCATGAGTGGATTTGTTGATTACTTTGGCTGCTATGTTGAGTGTAGTTGGGATGCAGAAGTAGAAGAGGAATATAAAGCATATCTAAGAAGCTTCTTAGATAGAAGAGATAATGGCTTGGATCAGCATAGTAGAATGGATCAGCATAGTAGAATGAATGAGAACTAGTCACATCCAGGATCAATGGTGAAAGTAGAGCTGTAAGATTCTCTTGTGGAACTGGTACAGTCACTCTGGAGAACAGTATGGAGGTTCCTCAAAAATCTAAAAATAGAACTACCCCACAATCCAGCAGTTGTACCACAAAGTATTTTCCCAAAGATACACAAATATAGATTCAAAGGGGTACATGCATCCCAATATTTGTAACAGCATTATCAACAATAGTCAAACTCCAGAGAGAAGGAAATGTCCATTGACTGATGAACAGATAAAGATGATGTGGTATCTATCTATCATCTATCATGTTCCATTATACATATATAATGGAATATTACTCAGCCATCAAAAGGAATGAAATCTTGCCATTTGCAATGACATGTATGAAGATTGAATGTATTTTGCTAAGGAAAATAAGTCAATCAGAGAAAGACAAATACCATATGATCACACTCACATGTGGAATTTAAAAAACAAAACAGAAGAATATATGGAGAAGAGTGGGGGGAGGAGAGAGGGAAACAAACCACAAGAGACTCTCAAAATAGAGAAAAAACTGAGAGTCGATTGAGGGAGGTGGTTGGGGGATGGGCTAGATGGGTGATGACTATTAAGGAGGGCATTTATTGCCATGAGCATTGGGTGTTGTATGTAAGTGATGAATCATTGAATTCTACTCCTGAAAACCAATATTGCACTATATGTTAACTAACTAAAATTTAAATAAATTTTTTTAAAAGGTTTTCTTACAGATAAGATCTGCAATAGGAGAGGAAGAGAAGAATTAAAGAGGAGCAACTGGGAGGAAGCACCCAGTTGTCTTTTGGATGGGATGTTAAGACTGTAAGGAGAATAGGTTTGAAGGGAAATAGGGAGAACTATGTTTTTCACTTGTTTGGTTTTATGTACACAGCAAACATCTAAGTACATAGATGCCAGGGTCCCAGTCCAATTAACATGGGGGCAGTTGGCCCCAAGGGATCCAGACAGGTTCCAGTCATGCAGGGAGCAGGCATGCAAGGAGCAAGCGTTCAGGGTGGAGGTCAGCCTGGGGGCTTTAGTCCTGGCCAGAACCAAGTTACCCCACAGGACCATGAGAAGGCTGCTTTGATCATGCAGGTTCTTCAGCTGACTGCAGACCAGATCGCCATGCAGCCTCCTGAGCAGAGGCAGAGTATCCTAATCTTAAAGGAACAAATACAGAAATCCACTGGAACACCTTCAAAGGTTTTCAAAAATACCTGGCAACAAATCGGGACACTAATTCCATAACTTTGTTGGAACGTTGCAAAAAGATGACTTCTGCATCCTAACCCTTGAATGACTCAAATTGGTGCCAGGTGGAGGATTCACGCCACCTTCTCTCAGAACAAAATCAGTTCATTCTATTGTCTTAGTTTGTATATTTTCTGTGACTTGAAATAAACTTTGAACACAATTTTAGTATACTGCAAAAAAAAAAAAAAATGCTACATAGAGAGCCAGATAGAGAATCTAGAGTTCAGGATAGAGGTTACAGCCGAAGATATAAATTGGGAATGATTAGTGAATAGATGATCCTTAAAGCTATGGAACTGAATGAGATTATAAAGGCAATGTTCACAGGTAGAAAGAATGATCTGGGAACTGAGCCTGGAAATACTTGAATGTTTAAACCCAGAAATGTTTGTACCCAAAAAGAAAGCAGCAAAAGAGTTAGAGAAGAACTGGCTACTAAAGAAGGAGGAAAATCAGTAGTGGAACATGAAAATTCAGTTACAAAAAAACATCAAGGAACAATATAGTCAGCTGTGTCAAATGCTGCTTGTTCATCAGGTAAAATGGTGACCAAGATGTAACCATTGGGATTAGCAACATGGAGGTCAGGTCATTGGTGACCTTGATAATGGAAGCTTTGGTGAAATGGTATGAACAAAAAAGCCTGATGAAGAGAAAATGAATGGAAGGAAATTGCAGTGTGTATGCAAAACTCTTGATTACTTGTTTAGAGAAAAACAGAGCAACAGAGTGGTCCAAATAGAGGAAGTGTTTTCTAGAGAAATGTTTTTTGTTTGTTTGCTTTGGATGTTTTTTCTATGGTGAAATAAATAATCACATATTTGTGTTCAGATAAGAATAATCCACTTGACAGGAGAGAAAGAAAAAAAAATCTTAATTGCCTAGTTTGAGAGAGAATAAGATCTAGTGGACAAGTGGAGAAGTTGGCTTTAGCTGAAGATCAGGGACAGTCCCTCCATAATCTTTAGCCTTAAAGATGAAAGAGAAATGGGCAAGTTTAATCATGTGGTTCTATATTTTCATTATTCTTTAATTATGACAATAGATTGGCTTCTTAAGTTCATATATGACTACCAGAATAGCCTGGAGTTATTATTCTAAAATGCTGTTGTTATGGAAATAATTTTAGTTCAGCAAATAACACTTTTACCTGACTTTTTAGGAATGCATCTATCACCTGAAGTGAATTACTCCTAGACAATATAGCTCACTTCTAGAACCAGCCATGGAACAGTGATTTTTAAGAATTTATTATATAGCTTATGCTCTGCTTATAACAGAAACCTGAATTATCTTTCTATATTATGAAACAGTAGTCTTTAAAGTCCCTTTTGATTACTCTCCATCTTCTCAGAATGCTAATAGTCCCTACCATATATGTCATTTATTTCACACTTTATCAACTGGGACATTGTATTGTTTATTTCATTTTTGTGTAATGTATATGAGTGTGTACACATATCAATGACCATATTATCATAACTAAATGTAGAATATGGTCCACATTTGTCTATATATCTGCTTTACTGACAATGACTGAAGCAAAACCAGGAAATTTCTGGAGAAACATTCATTCTCATATTGTTATAAAATCAGAGGTAGAAAATGAATATAAACCTGAGTCCATGCAGAAATAGGTGTCCTGGACTCCTAGAAACAAATGTCAAGTCTATAGGCATTCTTCAAAGGAGAAGGAAATTTCCCAAAACTAGTATCAGGTTATTTTTTAAAGAGTATCTTTCTTTTAAAAATTGGGCAAAAAAAATGTTTCCTGAGGAAGGGAAAACCTGAAAATAAAACTGCTAGAACTATAGATCTTTCATTATAAACCTCACATAGAAAAGTTGGCTGCCATGTATGCCAACAATGAAAAGTTAAATATGATCCCACACTGTGAGCTGGCACTCTACAGGTTTTCATTGGTATACCACTTCGGATAAAACTTGTATCAACTCTTCCTTTCCATGAGTTTGATCTTCCTCTGCATAGTAGATCTATCTCTCTGCTGTAGGTTTTTCCAGGGAGTCATATACCATCTTATATTATGTATCAGGCCCATAAAAGCACTTTAAATATCCTTGTTAAATTCAATTTTCACATAGAAATCTAGCAATAACAAATATTTTTATGGATTGCAATTTCTAATTATTGGAGAGTGCATGTTAAGGCAAAATTGTGGCCAGTGTTATTTGTATTAATAAACTATACAGTAAAAATTACTATGTTAATCAATAGCTTCTTAAAATGTAGTAAAAATGATATATTTTATTAACATTTATTAGGCTTTGCTTTGTGGGCAAAAGTTACAATTCATTATAGAACACTTGAGAAATATGGAAAAACACAAAGAAGAAATTTTATACCATCATCCAAAGTCCATATCCCAAAATAAATTTGTTATCATTTTTTATGTCATCAAAATAGTAATTTTCTATCTAACTGTGATTTTATAATACCTATTTTATAACATAGTTTTTGACATAATTAATAATACAACTTAAATAGTCTTCCATCTCATTAAATAGTTTCCTAAAACACCATTTCTAATGGCTGCATCAGTATACAGATAAACCATAATTTATTCTACAAATTATCATTGGTCATTAATGTTATTCCTAATTTTTCATTATTATAAATGATGCTGAAATAAACATTTCTATGAATAAATTGCCTAAATCTAAGGCTATTTCCTCAAGTTAAATGATCAGAGTGGAATAGAGTCTAAGCATAATTACATATCTATATACACTGAATATATACACTGCCAAATGGTTTTATAGAGAGATTGAGTAATTTACACTTATCACAGAGTATGAGAAAAACAGTATTTTCTCTGTAATCTGATTATAGCCAGAAAAGGTTTCTTCCTTTAAAAACCAGAACAGTATTAATTTTGAAAAATTTGATAGGTAAAAAAATACCTCTTAGTTTGAATTCAGATTTCTTTGAATGCTGGTCAATTAAACTTTTTTTTCATTTTCTGATTGTTTATCATTCATACTTTGGATTCTTCTTTGAGAGAGAGAGAGAGAGAGCAAGCGAGCACACATGAGTGAGCAAGGATAAGGGGGGAGAAATGGAGGGTGGGTCAGAGAAAGAATCCTAAGCAGACTCCACACCCAAAGTGTAGCCCAGTGAGGCTCAGGCAGGGCTCCATCTTACAACCCTGAGATCATGACCTGAGCCAAAATCAAGAGTGAGATACTCAACAGACTAAGTACCCATGTGCACCCATATTTTGGAAATTCTTGTTTCTATCTTTTGCTTTGGCATGGTTCTCTTTCTACTGATAGCCTCCTTTTACTTTTCATTGTATATTTATATTTTTAGGATATCACATACATCCTAAATGATTTTTATTTTCTCTTTAATTGCATGAAAGGTGTTCTCTGATATATTCATTTTTAATGGCCAAAGTGAGCAAATATTTATATCCTGACCTCCCAGCATCATTTCCTTCCTTGGCAGCACTCCAATTGCCTTTCTTCTCTCCCAAAGGACATAATCTGTGGGACTGTCATTAGAAGCTTCACCTCTCTTAGCCAGACAGTGAATATGTGATTTAAATTTAAAATTAAGCATGTAACTTAAAACTTAAATATTTAGCTGAGGAACAAAGAAACTGAAAAAGGTTAGAGTTCACCCAACTTCAGTGCTCTGACCATACTGCTTCCTTCTACAAAATCATTCCTGTAACATCGATTTCCTAGTCTCCAAAGTTCTTACAGTAACTACTATCTACCAATCCCACCTATTTCTGAGCATTCACTATTATAAACTCCTGATATTAATTCAATGACTATCTTTTTCCTTAATGAACCAGTCAGCCTATGCCAAAGTAACAAAAAAGAACCTGACCCAGTTCATTTCTTACTCAAGTTCTGTCCTGGTAACAAAGTGCAGCTCCTCAGAGGACCCCAACTGACAGAACTTAAATATTTATCCATACTTCTTCTACCTTTGATATAATGTTCAGAAAGATCTTCCTACCACAAAATTATAAAAATGTTTCTTGAAGTTGTATTCTAAATTTTTGAGAATTTTTTAATCCAAATTTCCCAAATCAGTGCTTTATTTGAAAATAAAAATAGTTCTACATAATTATGCCAAATGTTGCATTATAAGATAGCTTATGAATTCACAATGCACATTAACAGCATTTTTAGAATTTTTGCAGTAAAGAAACCAATTTAATTTCATTTAATTTGACACTACTCAAACTTCCGTAGCCAGAGAACTATTTTTTCATGTTAACCTTATTAACAGTCCACAGCTTAGTATTTCTTTGAACACATTTAGAAAATGCTAACTTCTCTTATTTGGAATTTATTTTGTTATACTGATCATAGAATCTTACATTTTTAATCCAGAGTTAAGCAACTGTTCTAGCAGCATGTACTAAATAAATTTCACTTTACCTACTACCTAGTAGTATCAGACATCAAATTTGCCCAATAATAGAGTTTGTTTCTGTGGTTCATATTCTGTTTCAATGATCTTTCTTTCAGTTCTGATACAAGCATTGTAGTTGTAATCTTTACAGTTTTTCCATGTTTACATGTTACTGTAGGTCCTCTGCTACTCTAATAATTTTTTCCATTATTGTCATTCAATATTCCAAAAAACTAGAGTATCTGCTAATGTACAGAATTAGGATAAGCAAAATAACATACAGCTGAAGACGACAAGATTGTCTGCACACTTGAGGCTTATATTCTAGCAGGACATACAGTCCCTAAATGGTTAATTACACCAAATTAGAATTTTGATACGTTCCAAGAAGAAGTATGCAGCCGTAAAATGAAACAAAAATGGGCTGAAATCCTTCTTGAAATACGTGATATTGAACTGGTTCTTAGAGGAGAAGGAAGACATAACCAGAGGAAGAGAAAGAGATTCAAGCAGAAGGAATAGCAAAGACCTTGAAGTGCAAACACATTAGCATTCAGTAAACTAAAATCACTATCCCCAGAGCACGGAATACTCCAAAGAAAGGAGTCGAGATGCAACTGCTGAGGTCAGAGAGAGGGAGCCTTGTTTCAGCACCCTGGGACCCACCCAGCTTCTGTTTTAATAGTAATAGGAAACTATGAAAGAATTGTAAGCAGTAGAGTTACAAGACCAGATATTTCTCTTATTATTGTTTAAGAAAAGATAAAAGATGGAGTCTATGGTAGGCAGTAGTCAAAAGGTGGACCATTTAGGAGGAAATCTAAGAGGTAGTAGTTGCTGAGGGCTCTGAAGAGATGATATGATGTGGAAAGACCCAGAAGATATTTAGGAGAGAAAATCAATTGGATTTGATAACTTATGGGATTTTCCCAGATCAATTCAGTATCCAAAATTCACTGGGATTTGATTAGGATTGAGTGCAATCTCTAAGCAGATTTGTGCACAGGTGATATTTTATATAATATTTAACTCTCTCTAGCCAGAACATGGAGTGATTCACACCTGCCTTTCTGTTCCCTCAGCAGTATTTGCTTGTCTTCTTCATGTAAATCACACATACTTCTTGCAGTAAAGAAACTTCTTTACAGAAGTTGGGGTTCTTTTCTTGCTATTATGAATCAGAATCTTTCTCCAAATTTTTTTTTTCTGATTGTCGCTTTGGTCTATAAGGAAGATTTTGACTTTGGTGATTACTTTGTCACTCAGTACTTTACGATAGTTTTCATTATTACATTAATTTTTTTCCAGTTGATTATCTGGGGGTTTCTGCAGATAATGATTACTTGTTTTCTCCTTTCTGTAGCTATATCTCCCTCTGCCAAACTCCAACTTACTGCACAAGGAAGAAGTTTTAGAGATGATAGCAAATATTTTTGTCTTGTTCCTAGCTTTAAGTGAAATACGAAGTACAGACCTTTCCAAAAAACATTCCATAGGATTCTAATATATCGTTACACAAATAAAAGATTCCAGGGTCAAATAAGCTTAGAAAATAACAGCTTAAGCAAAATAAAACTGATTCATTCATTACATTTGATTTCTCAGAAGCTTTCTTATGTTAGTGTTCTTTTTGAATACCAAAAAAAAAAAAAAAAAAAGAACCTAATATACAGCAGTTCCCAAATCTATTTGGATACTGATACCCTACTCCTTTTCTCTCCTTTTTAGTATCCTTCATGCCTCATGGTTTGTGGGACACAGATTTGAAAAATGTTGCCCAAATATTTCACTACTGCTTTTTTCTAGGCTGCTCAAAGTAGTTCGTTTCCCCAGTCTTGGTCCCGAATTCCTGGGTTGGGGCCATCTATTGGCCCAACTAAAGCCAGGGATTCACTTCACCCCCAGGCCTGGGACAGGTCCTATATTCATGTCTCCTAGGGCACATCCTGAGATTGAGAAGAGTCAGTTCTCAGTCCTCCAAATTCTGTGAAGTCAGGCCAGCACGCAAATCATCAATGTCTGTCTTCCCATCCAGGACATATGAGGGTTACTCAAGAGATGTCTAGAAAAATCTGCAGTGGATTGCCTGGATATGCCCCTGGATACCTCCAAACCATTCAATGCACTTAAAAACTAAGGATTAAGTAACTTACCCTCCATTTTATCCAGTGATCTATGCCTCTAGCATTATCTAACCACTTGATATATGCCTAGGGCTGAGTGACACTTGCATAAGTAAGAATAATAAACACTAGTCTTTTTAGTGATGGCACAATTCTAGTGTAGTCCTTTCTACATATGACAGTTTTCCAAAAATTTAACCTACTCTTTCAGAATTAAACAAAAACATATTATCATCCTTCAGTTAACACGGCATTTAAAAAAATCTCATATCAAAGCAATTTATTCACAGTACCAATGGTAACACAAGTTGAATAGATGTGTTAAGAGGAAAATACTCACCTCCACCACTGCCTGATGAGGAAACTTACAGGTAAGTGGTCAGGACTGGCACTGCAGTGCTTCAAAAGTGCAACCTTCATATACAAAGGGCAGTGCTTTTTAAGACATTAACCATCTGTAGCAGTGTTATAACAGCAGCCCTGGTCTTTTTTCCTAGCTCCTAGTGACTTCCTATGGTGCATGTTCCTGCAATTACACTCAGAACTCAAATTGTTTCACATCCAGAAAGCCGCAAAATACGAATACATATATATATGTGTATATATATATATATATACTGTATGAATTACCAAAGACTTTGCTTGAATAAAGATATTTTTATTGCCACTCATTAAATTGCTATGTTTGAAATGTCTCAAACAAATGCTTTGGAACAGTGTCATGCCAAACGTTACCCACACAAACAGAAAGGCAACTCGGCTTAAAAAAACAAAGTGCTAACAGCCACCATGCTCTGATTGGAGCCACATGGTACTCTGGGATGCCATGTGCTGCCTTTTCCACCCAAATTAACTTGGAACATTTCCTCCTGAGGGCCCCCTCTCCCATTTCCTTCCCCCTCTGATTTAGAACACATTCCAAGAAACTTGAATGCTCTTTATCCTTTACGCAAGCATAAAGGACAATGCAAAATGATTACAATCAAATATAAAAAACTGGTTTATTTTGAATCCCTGAGCTATCAAGATGACATTTTACCTGTTCAAATAAAGACCCACCCGGCTACCAGCCACAATCAGTATAAAGTTAATTTTCTGGAGGATTATGTGCCCATCTGAGGGCAAATAGCCCTGGTGGCTGCTGGAGTCCTGGATGTGGGTTTGTAGTCCTCAGTATGAATGCTCCGGCTGCTTGGGGCTGCCTGGGGCTGCCGAAGCAGGAAGCCTCGGGACACTTCTTACTGGAAACACAGTTTGGGATAGCACAGCCCCAGCCCACAGAGGAAAAAGATGGAATGATGAAAACACATTTTACAGAGAAAGAAACTGAGATGTGAAGTTGGTTTAGATTGTCTGAGATCTCACAGCTCCTAAGAGGTGGAAGAAAGTGTAAGATGAGACCTAACCAACCTGGAAGCCCCAATTATGTCTGTTCCACCACTGGGAATCCTGAGGGCTGCTCACAATGAGGTTTCACTTTAGCATAAGAAAATAGCATATTTCAATCACACAACAAAACATTTATTTCATTAGATGTCAAATTTGCAATATTTAGTAGTTTAAAAGCAGAGTTTTACTTTATAAAAAAAAAAAATCTTTGCCTTCGACCTGACTTGGACAAAGCCTCTGTTTGTTTCACCACACAAGTACCTCCTAAGGTCACTACGTGGATCATTGTGACAACCTCGTAAGGTATTTTCGCCGTGGAATAGATGAAAAAACCGTCTGAGGATAACCAAGACACCCACTTGAATGCCCTGTAGCTTGGCAACATTCGCTGCAAGTGAGCATCCTGTAAAGATGGTGCCCTGCTCCTGAAGCTCGTGAGTGTAGATCACAAAGCCCTGAGATACAGTAAGCTAGGGCCATATACTGAGCGCTTGCAGGAGCATGCATGACATTTGCACGTCAATTCTCACCATATTGCCTCCCTGCCCCTTGGCCTCCTGCAAATGCCTGGACCTTTCCTGCACTTCAAGTGAAGTTAGAAGCTGCTCATCTGTTGCGAAAGAGAACTCAAGGATAGCTAGTCCAAGCCAAGAAAACATATGGTCTAATTTCCTGGAAGAAAGAATGGAAGGAAAGGGTTCAAAGGGTTCTCGATTTATTTTTAGAGGAAAAATGTATTGAACAGGGTAGTGAGTTGGCCAAATTGTTTTAAAGAATAATTTTAAAAGACAGGTGTGCTGGACCAGGTGCGATGTTTCCGGAAAGCAGATCGCATTAAAGAAAATCTTAAAAAGGAAATGCATGTCAATGTGCCATTCCCTTGACATTGGAAGTGATAAGGTGGTGCCTCACCACCTCCTTTTCCTTACCCACCTCCATCCCCCACTGCTACAACCAGGCAGAAGGTAGGACAGAGGTCTACAAGACGAACAACACTTCTCTCCATTCACCCAAAGGGATGAGCTTTCAAACTCTTCCCATTACCAAAGCTTAACATAAAAACACAAATGCTGTGGACAAAAACTTAGAGAATACTCAGAGAGAAAGAGCAAGCAGCCAGATGGAGCACATAGAGAAAGAAGTTTCCAGGCCATAATCACTGATGGCAGGGATACTGAGAGTGGGTGGGGAAAGCAAAGCCTCCTTGAGAGGGTATTTGTTAAAGATCTGGTCCTTAAGGGGAACCTGGAATAAGAGCAGAAGCAAAGGATAAGATTTCCTCCAGCTGGTTCTAAGGACCCTGTTTCCTGAAGCATGCATCCTAGGACCAAAAGCAGAACTATGAAAGACTCAGAGAAAAACAAATCTGGGGTGGGGGTGGGGGCTCAAACAGGAGATATATAGGTTAAATTCTAACAGAGCTTGTTCTCATACCCAAACTAGGCTCAGTATTCCCACCAATCCAAGCTGAAAAGAAATCGGATGGGAAGGATGTGGGGGCAAAATCCCGGGGAATGGCAGTATCAGGATTGGAACACAGATCAACCCATTTGTTGCATAATGACATGACTAGCTATATAGAATTGCGTAGCATCCTCATTCCATTAGTGGGTTCAGTCATCAACTGGTGCTGCTGCTATTGTCTGGAGTCGATCGAGATGGCCATCTCACTGAGAAGGCTGGCTCTCACGACAGAGATTTTATGGCCCCAGTGGGGAAACCAGGTGGGTAGTTCTGCTGACAGGGAGCCCAGGCTGACTTTAGTGTGCAGGCACTACACCTGATGTGTAGACAAATGGGAAATGTGCATTTTTAATAACTACATTGCATGTTTATTGCATTTTTAAACACAGTCTTAGATCATGGCCTTTCTGCCTCAGCTGTCACCCCAAAATGGCCTGACGCCCTTAACTATGACCACTACATGATAAGCACAGTTCTCAGAGAGAGACCTCTCTGGGGGTAGACACCATGGCTTGTTCATCTTTGTAGCTCAGACCCTCCCCCGAGCCGCTCCCCAGTTCCCACAACAGTGGCTTATACAAGACTGGTGCTCAATAAATATTTATTGAAGTCAATCTGCCATAACCTTCTTCATGCTAGCACTTCGACAGCGCTAAACATCTAAGCCAGTCATCTTGAGAATAACAAAACTGCTTTCCTAAGGAGGATGCATATTTCCAAATGACACTTGTGAGGGTTTTTTTTTTCCTGATGATAAAAGTGATACATATTCATTATAGAAATTTGGAAAATTCAGAAAAGCATAAATAAAAAATACAATAATTAATAATTCCATCATCTACAAAAGAACCGCTGTTAAAATTTTGATGCTTATTCTCCCAGGTTTCTTAATAATATGCCTCTTTACACATATGTTACAAAATTGAGATCACAGAGATTACTATTTTTAATCTTTTTAACATAACTTATGAGCTTTATCATGCATGTCCTTAAATATTCTTGAAGAACGTGATTTCTAATGTTTGCAATGTGTTCTACCATATGGATATTCCAGTATTCTGTAATTTAACCAATTTCCTTTGTTAGGTATTTTGGTTGTTTTTAATTTTCCACTATTATAAATAAAGCTTCAGTGAACATCCTAGTACATAAATCTTTGCATCCATTTTAATTATTTCCATACGTAAAATTTCTGCAGGTGGAATTGTTCAGTCAAAGACAAAAAGCAAGACAATTTTGAAGATGAAAAATGATATGCAGGCCCATGAGGACCAGGTAACAAACAACCTCTTGGCCCCATGGCATGACCCCTTTGAACCCTGACTTTTTTTGGTTTGTGGATCTACCTACCATCTTCCACTTTATGAGAAAACTGTCTTCTACTGAAAGTCATTATCACATCATGAAAAGAGGCTTGGCCCTGAAGCCAGACAGGCCATTGTCCTAATCCCCATATCTCCATTTGTTCTCCACACAACTTTAGCCAATGCACTGAGAATGGAGTCTTGAAGAATGCTAGTTAACTACTCAATATTTGTTTTTGCCTTCATTCTTCTGGCAGAGCCCTGGTTCTTATTTGGAGAGGCATTGTACTCTAGTGAATTTCTGACAAATTCTCCTTGCAGCTGGGTGTGACTTTATATAATGGTACTTAATCATAAGATGTAAGGGAAAATTGGGGACACCTGGGAAGACTTCTTTTTTCCAGCTTTACTGATATATAATTGTCACATAACATTGTGCAAGTTTAAGGTGTATAGCCTGATGTTTTGGTACAGGTACCAGTCATAAAATAATTACCACAATAAGATTAGTTAACACATTCATCACTTACCTTTCTTTGAATTTGTCATAAGAACAACTGAGATCTACTCTGTTAGCAACTTTCAACTCTACAGTATTGTTAACTATAGTCACCATGTTATCCGTCCAATCCCCAGAACTTAGAACTTATTCATCTAATAACCAGGAGTTTGTGACTTTTAACTAACATCCTCCCAGCCCCCCTCCCCCCTTTCCTCTACTCCCCACCTCTGGTAACCACCAATCTGTTCTCTATTTCAATGATTTTGGAATTTTTAGAATCCACATGTAAGTGATATCATACATATTTGTCATTCTATATCTAACTTGTTTTACTTAGTATATGCCTTCAAGTTTCATCCATGATGTTGTATGTGGTAGAATTTCCTTTTTTATTCATTCATCCTTGGTTGTACATGGATTGTTTCTGTGTCTTGCTTGGCTACTATGAATAATGCTGCAATACTTTTTTAAATGGCTGAATAATATTTTTCTGTCTGTGTGTGTACACAAAAATGTGGCATTGAATAAATCATATATAGACATATATATGTCTATATATAATTTTCTTTCTCCATTCATCCATGGATGTGCACTTAGACGGTTTCTGTGTCCTGGCTCTCATGAATAATGCTGCAATTAATACAAGAATGCACATCCCTCTCTCTCTCTTCATTTTTTTGGTTGAGGTATAATCAACATACAACATATTAGTTTCAGGTGTACAATCAAATGATTCAGTATTTGTGTATATTATAAAATGATCACTACAACAAGTCTAGCAAACATCTGTCACCATGTAGAATTTTTTTCTTATGATGAGAACTTTTAAGTTCTACTCTCTTAGCAACTTTCAAATTTGCAATTCAATCTTATTAACTGTAGTTACCATGCTGTACATCATATCCCCATGACTGATTTATTTATGGCCATAAGTTTGTATCTTTGACTCCCTTCACCCATTTCACCACCACCACCACCACCACCACCACCACCACCCGCTCCACCTTACAGATAGCTCTTTCAGATAGTGACCTCAGTTTCTTCAGCTAAACATCCAGAACTGGAATTGCTGGATTGCATGGTAGTTCCACTTTTAAAGGAAACTCCATACTGTTTTCCATAGCGGCTATACCAAATTACCTTCTGGGAAGGCTTTTTAAAAACAGGAATAGTTGAAGAAAACCCCTTTTGCATCCCTTATTTCTGATGCTTAGAATTCAGATGTGATGGCTGGAGCTCCAATAGTCATCTTAGAATCTTAAAAATGAAGCAACACTCTAACATATTAGGGGAAAAAAAATTGGTACCTTACTCACTTGTGATACCAAGGAGTTGCTGCACCTGCCCTGGACTGCCTCATTCACACTGTTTTAACTAAGAGAATAAGCCTTGTTTGGTTAAGTCAGCATCCTTCTGAGCTTTCTCTTATAGGCAGCCAAGCCTAATGTTAATTGATGAGAGTACCTCCGTTATATAGTCATTGTAAGGTTAAAACAAAGTAATTTATTAATATGCCTGACAATATAGCAGCCTCTCAGTAAAGGTTAGGCCCTTTTTATATAGTAATATCCAGTTTCTGTTCCTGGAACATGCTAACCTTCTGCTGACCCTCTCTCCTTTTCCCTCTTCCCTCCCCATATGAAACCACCAAAGGACCTCTTTCTCTGACTTCCAGTTGAGAATTCCTCCCTGGCAATCTCAGCAGTCTAGTTTCTGACATAAATTTCTATGCCTCTCACCACTTTTTGCTTCCTTCTTTAAAGCCTAGCTTTCCATTGACTTACTGGGATTTCTGGACTCACTTGCCTCTTTTAGAAATACAGAACCCAATTCTGATTTTCCAGCAAGTAACCCCAAAATTTTACTTAATATTTCTCATCAAGACATAATCATTAATCATACACTGCTCCAAAAAGCTATCACATACTGAGATATATTTGTGCCTGAAGTTCTAATTTATAGTTGAATTACTTCACAGATCATATCTGACAGATTGCCTGGTCAGAAGAAAGTCAGAAAATTTTCTCCTTAGTTTGGAAATCAGAAATTGTGCATTTTGAGGTCCTACGGATCCATCTACCTATCTATACAACTTTCTCTTAGTAGACTGGGGATCTGTAACTATAACCTGGGTAGGGCTTAGTTCTTGAATGGTTCAAATTAAGATAATTGAACCAGTCAATAAAGTGATTTGACCAAATTTGATCAGTTGTTAAACAAAAAGCAAAATGACTGTTTGGATTCAAAGATAGACTTCAAATTTGTTTGCAAATTTGTGTACAATTAGAAAAAGTACTAAATTGTATTTGCCATAGCATTAATTTTAATAGTGAAAAATTGGAAACAATTTAAATGCAGCAAGGGATAAATAAATTATGTTCCAGCTATAGAGATCACAACCTGATCACCTTTATGTTAACATAACATAAAAGTTATGTTTATACACTTGATAATAACAAGAATAATGTTTGTAATATTAGGAGAAAAATTAAAAACACAGATGGCATAAGCAACGTGATCATTCTGTCCATCCTTATCACTTTATCTGCTGCTTTTTCAGTTAGTCTCACACATTTATGGAGCATGTTGGCACCTCTCAGTCTTCCTGGATGGCATGACTGTCTTAGATTAACATTCATCCACTAATCTGGTATATGGTACTTTGATTTCTGGAATTCCATGACCCTCCATCCTACTTAGCAACCTACTTACAGCATCATCTGGATCTTACTTACAAGAATTTTTTTTTTTGTCTTCCAAATATGATACTCCATTTATTGACTAAAATCTCCTATTATTATGATTTTCTTATATATTCTTACTACTCACACATCTATTCTTTAAACCAATTTCTCCTCTGGTCCCCTAACCACTCCATTTTACCCCCCATCAATTCTTTACTATCCTTTTTTCCCTCTCCAGTTCCTATATCCATTATTCTCCAGCAATCCTTCAGGTTTCTGATCCTTGTCCACCATCCCTCCTCTCCTGTGAAACTCCAGCCTTGAACTAATCCAAACATCAGAGTCCTTTGATTCTACCCCTGGGCTGTGAAGTGCTACTAGAACAATCTGCCTAGTCATACAGACTTTTACTGACCCATGGTTTCCAGCCTCCCCTGAATCCAGTGCTCTTCATTGATTCCAAATGCTTCTCCTCCTAATTCTCTCAGAAAAAAAAAAAAAAAAAAGTTCCTACATTATTGGCGCTCTCTTTTTCTCCTCCTTTGCTGGCTTCATTGGAAGCAGAGTCCTTCCTCTTTCTCAAGCTCATCCCTCCCTCTCTCAAGCCATCTCGCCGTACTCCTTGGGATGCTTCTCTATCAATTACTACCCATCTTTGGAGCTTTAGTCTTTTTTTGTATTCAATCTCTTTCATCTCAATAAAGATGCTTTATATTGCATGTTCATTCTGGCTGCCATCCTTTGCTTCCTTTCAGAGCCAAGCTTTTTAAAAGAATAATCAACACTTGGCCCCAGTTTTACCCTTTTATTCTTATCAACATCTCAAATCTGTACTTTCTAAGATGACTAAGTGACCACCTTCTTGCTAAACTCAATGGAAAAATTCTCATTTTATTGACTACCATGTAGACATTTATTATTTTTTGGTTGGTTGTTTTCTTATTTTGTTCTTGTTTCTTTTGATAACAGCTTTATTGAGATATTATTCACATGCCATGTAATTTGCCCACTTAAAGAGTACACTTTGATGATTTTGGTTTACTCTGAGTTGTGTAATTCATCACCACAATCAATTTTGAGACATTTTTGTCTCAAAAGAAGGCCCGGACCCTGTAGCTGTCACCCCTTTCCCCTTCATCCTTCCTACTCAGCCCAAGGCAACCATTAATCCATTTTCCATCTCTATAGGATTCACCTTTTCTGGATACTGCACATCACATGAAACAATAAATCATACAATGTGCATCTTTTTGTAACTAGCTACTTTCATTAATTAACTCAAGGCTTCCAATAGTCATCCAAGTTGTAGTATGAATCAGTATTTCTTTCCTTGTTAATGGCCAAGTAATATTTCATTGTATGAATATACCACATTCTTGGAAGGAATGTGGATTCTATTTATTCATTCATCAGTTAATGTACATTTGGGTTGTTTTCACTTTTCAGCTATTATGAATAATGCTGCTATGAACGTTTGTGTACAAGTTTTTGTGTGGACTTACGTTTTCTTTTATTTCAGTTGTATACCTAGGAGTGTAATTGATGGGTCATATGGTAACTCTGTGTTCAACCTTTGGAGGAACTGACAGACTCTTTTCAAAAGTGGCTGCACCACTTTACATTCTAACTAGGAGCATATAGGATTCCAGTTTCTCCACATTCTCACCAGCATTCAGTATCATCTTTTTTATTACAGCCATCCTACTAGGTTGAAGTGGCATCTCATCATGGTTTCAGTTCGCATTCCCCTAATAACTAATGATGCTGAGTACCTTTTTTTTTGGTAGATCTTTTTATTATTGAGTTGTAAGATTCTTTACACATTCTAGAACCAAATCTCCCAACAAATATATCATTTGCAATTTTTCTGTCCTGTTCTCTGGATTCTGTTGTCACTGTTTTCATGGTATCATTTTAAGAACAAAAGTGTCTAATTTTGACAAAGTCCAATGTATCTTTTCTTGTTTTGTTGTTTGTGCTCTTGTATCCTAAGAAACTACTACCTCATCTAGTGTCATAAAGATTTTCCTCCATATTTTCTTCTTAGAGTTTATACTTTGAGCTCTCACATTTGAGGCTTTGATTTATTTTGAGTTAATTTTTATATATAGTGTGAGGTAGGGGTTGATCTTGACACTCTCAGTCTTGAACTTTCTTTTCTCTTGGCTTTCAACATTAGCTTTCCTCTAGTTTCTGCCCTATCCCACATCACATTCATTCTGTTTCTATAAAAAAGTTTAATTTCTTCTCCAAAAGTCTGCATTATAATTATCGATTCAATTTGGACTCCCTTAATGGCTCTAAGTTTGGAAACTGAAACTTCCTTATTGACTATATACACCAAAATCTCTGGCAACACCTGAAACTCTCTGGGTTTCTGTAAAAAACAAAGATGGCATCAGGACAAAGGCCTGAAAGTAAAATATAGAATAGAATAGAATGTGTGTTTGTATATATGTATGTGTGTGTACATATATATATGTGTATGTATATGTGTGTGAGTGTGTGTATTTTGCCTTAGTTTCTATTCCTGGTTTTCTATAATAAAGATACATGGGAAATCATAGGAAAATATTTCCATGTAAGGAATAGAAAGAAAGGAGCTAAAACTTTGGACAAACAAACAAAAAATTAAGATACTATACTGACAACCTCACTAGATTATGAGATCAAGTGAAACCATGTTATTGAAAACAACTTTTATGAAAAGCACTATACAAATACATGGTAAAGCTCTGCACAATGCCCATCTATTGATGCCCTGGTAGCTATCTGGCAAAGTCTGAATTCCTTTAGGGCAGGATTCATTTCAAGTATATCTCCAGCCTAGTGCAATGTCTGGCATATAACACCTCTAAGTCCCTTTGTTTATTTAACTAATATACCTGAGTAGCTACCATGTGCCACAAACTGTGCATTGTGCTGGAGAATATAAAAGCAAGAGAAGCATGGTCTCTGCTGGCATACCCTATCATGCAGTTGAAATAGGGAATAGATTCATACTAAGCAAAATTAAATCTGCTTGTGTTCTTCACATGTTGTCTTAAAAGTTTTAATTATAATGACAACATAGTTTAAACAATTTTTAAGAAAGTTGAAGAAAAAACAAGGAAATATCAGAGAACTAAAACCTATTAGACTTTTATATAGTATCTACTCTAAGAAGACCTCCTAGAGTCTGTGAGTGAAAAATGTGAGTGAAACCTGGCTCCTGCTCTGTGAAAGTGCAGCTGAGAGAGAGGTAGACAGGCAGATAGCTTTAATTCAGGGCAGTCTATGAGAAATGCTGTCACAGTGGGTCAAACAAAATACTGGGGTAATTTAGTGAAGGGCAGGATTATAAGGAGAACATCATGTTATGTTAGGGAGGTTTCTGCCCTTGCTTGCCTGTCTGGCAACTTAGGCTAGGACAGTTTTGCTAACCCATTTGAATATTTGTGTGCCCACAAAGTGTTTTCACCTCCCTGTCCACACTGCTGGGAAGATGGCAGCTTTAGGAATGATTTGAATGCTGGGCTCCTATGAATGCATAAGGCCTGGGTATGGATGGCCTTCCCATTTCTGGTGATGGGTGGGTTTTACACTTCTAGAATATATGAGATCAACACTATAGGGCAGGAAAAGAAGCTGGGGACCATCTATTCCAAACTTCCACTCAGTGCATCATTATTTGTTTGGTTTTTCAATCTCTGAGCCTATGCCAGTGCTCAAGGACAAGTGTCCTTTCTACTGCATCTTCCGGTAGATCCTTGGATTTTTTAAGTTACCCATACTTAAAGGAGAAGTAGAAGAAATGAGCATTCAACTAAATAACTCAAACAATCTGTTTTATCAAAGCAAGTTGATCATAAATCAGAAGAATAGGTGCAGTCCAAATTACATAAACGAGACAGGAACTTGGCAATGGCTCCATCTTGGCAAGCTGTCATCCCAGGTCTACATAAGGTCAATATGGTAATTCATTTCCTGAAATTACTTAATTTTGCTGTCTGTAACAAAACTGTTATTTATCTTCAAGCACAGAAGCATGTCATTTCAGGTAAAATTGATATTTGGAAATCTAAGTTTACACTCAGGTGAATTATTACTATACCATAGGGCTGACTCCTTTGCAGAGGAACATTTCTTAACCATTCTGAAATAGGATTCTATTTACAAAGGAAAAATAATTATTTTACATCACCTTTCATGGAACATAGTAATTACATGGAGAGGGATGTATCTCTGCAGAAAAACTTCCCACTATGGTCGGCAGATATTTGTGCTAAGGTAAGTTCTAAAAATTTGAGTGATAAAAGTCTTGATACTGCCAAGTCAGATTGCTGGAGATCAGTTTTAACTTCCTTTCAGATTATAGTAATTAATAACAGTTTTTTTTTTTTCTTACTATTGACCCAGGTATAAAGGCAGGCTTGAAAAACAGCCAAAACAGATCTACATGATGCCCTAAAAGAAAGCTTCCCTCTATGGCACTGATATAAGCCTTATCCAGATTTCTGGCAAAGCTTGTCAGTTGCCTTCCTCCAGCAAAGTGGGCCTACGCATACTATAAAATAAACTCAGAGAATGTTCAGCAATCTGCTGGTGGAGGTGCTTGTGAAGTGAGCATCTCTCCCCTCCGTAAGCTGAAGTGTGATCATTTCTCTGTTCACCTCATTTGCATTATCTAATGAAAGATGCACAACACTGGGATATATTGGAACCTATGAATTTATTAGACCTCTGCAACAAAAAGCCAGACCCGGTCTGGATATCTTCAACCATATATACATTAAATGAAATAGTAAGCATATACATTATGTGAAGGTGTTGATGAAATGCTTTATCTACTTTAAATAGTCCATGCATTTATTCAATAAACACTTAATAAACACAAGACAAGGTAAGGACTTACATTTTGGTAGAAAGATGTAAACTTGGAGTAGAATGGAGGGCCAGACATGCTCTAAGCTCTCAGGAGAGAGGTTGATTCTATCTTGGGTCAGAAGCTAGATGAACTCTCAGTATGTTTAATGTAAAAAATTGGAAAGGTCACCTAACCAGGTGACTCTACAGATGTCATGCCTTCCTTATTCAAACATGAAAGCTTTCAAATGATGGTATCATAGCAGAGATACAAATATAAGGGTTTTTTTTCCCCCCTAAAATTGAAAGTAGGTTGGAATAACTCAAGTGATGAGTTACACTCAATGAAAAATGAAAAGTCATTTTTCCAAAAAAGAAAAGGAGATCTTATTTTATGCAGATGCATTGCGTGAGACAGACTTCCTTCTTATCTGCATTGTGCTCACCTTTGTCACGTAAGTCTTATGCTGCAGGTGAGCTGACGATACCTTCCCCATTTCTCTTTTGAGAATAAAAACGACAGCTGTACCTAGCACAAGGCATTGCCATCTGTATGCATTAAACTAAGCCAATTTAATTTTTAAGATAATAGGATTTTCCAAGCCTTCAAAGCTAAAGACAAGAAAAGGAAAAAAGACCATCTTAGGCTTGCTCAGATTCTGGAAGTGATTTTTCTCTCTTATGTGAACTATTAAGGTAATGGAAACTATCAATATAGCTGTATTTATTCCATAAGATCCTGTCTTGTAATTGTATTTGAATATATATTATAACAGAGGAATAATAAAAGGTACGGTGAGATGATCTGTCAGTATCAGAGCTAAAGAAAACACACACCTGACTGCAGACTGGGCTTCTGTGTGGAGGGTTGTGAATGTCAGAACATACCAGAGGGATCCGGAGCAGTCAGCAAATCCAACATGTTGCAAATGTGGGAAGTTGTTCTGTGTTTCCTATGGAAAGGCACAAGCAGAATCAATCAAATTGGGCTTTAATTAGGACACGAGTCAATCAGGAGACTAAATTCTAAGGCTAATTCTAGCACTGTCCAAAACAAAAACAACAAAAAAAGCTCAATTAGACATTGTCTTCTGGTCCTCAGCTAAAACTAAAGCATCTGCCTAATTGGAAAAAGGCATCATTCATCCAACACAAATTAGGAGACTCGTCCATGAAGGTTGCATGCAAAATTACAAGAAGATGGGTAAGAATTTCTATAACTCCCAAGAACATGTTTACAGAATTACACAGCCTTTGATGAAATTCTCATTGCATCCTGCTTGCAGGGCTGTGTGAAGGGAGTTATCCTTATCTTTAAATGAACAAATGCCAAGAATATCCCACCCCAATAGCCTCTCTCAGCAGAGCAAGAAAATGTGTAATTTTTTTGACTGAATGCACATTTAGCTTCCTTTTTCTGAGTTGATTATATTTTCAAAATTCATTTTTATTGAATTGGTCCAGCTTAAAATTTAATTGGCTTCATATAAGACAAAAATAGGTCTTATAACAGTTGTGCTGAATTTTTAAAATGCAAAATTAGGAAAATAAAATAATATAAGCACATTTATTCAAGGGTGCCAGTTCTTTCCCACATTCTATCCTATGCAGTCTGATCTAGACTGCATACCTATCATTTTAAGGTGCCCAGTAAATTATTACACATGTGACCATATTAAGCAACTTATCATTTGCTTTATAGGAAGTAAGGTTATCTACATTACAACTCTGCATTTTAATATGAAGAAAGCCAGGCAGTGTATACAGTTACACATTTAGCAATAGAGTTCCTCACCTAAGAACATCTATTAAGAATCCACCTGCACATATGGCTGTCTGGAGTGCTGAGCAGAGTTCACTTGTGTCAGAGGAAACTGAAATGTCAGTGCCTGAAAACAATATACCAGGCAAAGATCGTATTTTGTTCACATGGAATTCAGTTTTCATGTGCAGACTGAATTTTTAACGAAATATTTTTTCATTAAAATCTTTTGGTAGGAATTTTCTCTACCAAAATATTATTCCCAGAATATCCTGAAGAGGCAAAAAGACATATACTATTCAGACTTATCCATTGTTTAAGCTTAAATTGCACTCTTTTATCAAGATCTTAGGGCTTTATACTAATAGAATGACTATGTGAGAACTTATGTCTTAGTTACCTATGATGGGTTGGTTAAAGTTCTTGTACTCCTTAATTATGAAAGATCTGTCCTCATTTGAGAGGAAGTCAGGATAGTTCATTGAATCACAGCCCCAACCTAGAGAAGGGCCCAACATGTGAAAGGTTGTGGGAATGACTCAATCCACCACACCAAAGAAAATGGTAAAAATGGTCCACCCAAAGAATCTCTCCTGCTCATTTCCAATTTCCTTTCTAGAATATAGCTGCAAACCCTTGAGATATTTAGAAGTGAAAATATTCACTCTCCACTATTTCTGTGGAAGATTGTTATAGGGCAATAAATCACCTGCCCTTGTAGGCACTCATGGCAGGGAATGCAGTAGAGACTAAATTCTCCATATGTACTCCAGAGAGGACGTAGCATCCTTCTTTGCTCCTAGATCTCTAAGCCTCTCTCTTGGTCTACATGCCTCTCTTTTCTTGGCCTCTAAAATATACCTCAAATCCCCTTCTCCAGCATGGTCGAAACTCCCCTTTCCCTAATCTAGAATGTAATTCAACCGTTCCATGCAACCATCTTTACCTCTTCCAGAATATGCCTCAATCTAATTCTTCATCTCTTTCATTGCCAAAACTTCCAACATTGACTCCTTTGACACAAATATCTCAATGCCTGCTTTCTCTCCATTCTTTGCTTTGTGTGATACATTGAACATCCACCCCGAATTAAACAATGTTGAGGTGTTGAGAAAGCCAGTAGAAGCAGTGTTCCACCTGAAACTAACTGCCCCACCCTCAGCAGCACAGCACTTGGACTGCTTTTTATCCAGAGATATCCAGTCATAGGACTGGATGAAGGCACACACATATAGTCCATCCAGAGTTCAGCTTTGTGTCATGAACACCCCTGACCAACAGGGTCTGTGGTAAATAGGTAACCAGACTGGTTTGAGGGATTTGGGCTGGACATAAAGGAAATGTTCAATGAGTACAGAGAGTAGAATGGAGCAAAAGGAAGGAGATACATCATGACAAAAATACTGTGCATATCTCAAGAGAGCACCTGATCTATCTCTAATTCCATAGCATTGATACGAGCCAACATCCATCTAGAGTAAGTCTGTTTTTAAATTAGAAAATTCCTAATTAAATATGCACTAACCTATCCATTTTGTTTCACACCTTGCCACTTCTTTCTTTCCCCTACATCTGAAAATCACAACAGTGTTGCTGATAATTCTAGAAACTTCTCCCCCTCACTCTACCCCTGCTCCTTCAGCAATGCATCCCCCGCCTCACCAACCATGGAGGTTGTTGGACAGCTAAAGGCAACAGTTGTATTCCATCTGCTGAGCACAAGAAATGTTCTAAAGACACTTTAGTTAAAAAGCATTGGCTAGCTGAATATATGTGAGAACAGTTGGGAAAGATGTGTATGAAATATATCAAGGAAGCAGTTTGGAGAGGCTGTACCTAGGAATGCAGTGAAGATCAGAACAAGTAGACATGTATTAGTGCAACCAGTTTCAGAAGGCAAGTCTAAGCAAAGGAAGAAGACTGGAGGTAAGAACCAATGATTAAAATCTGGTTCAAAGTACTATTTGTAGTCCTGTGGTACACAGGAATGATAATTTAAGTACCATTTGGGAAATGAGATACACACGTGAATGAGGATGGCTTTAAATGATAATTTTCACCTTACTGAGTTTAATTGGCAAATATTTCTTTCCTGGAAATCTTATTTTTATGTTTATTCCTGGTTCCTGACATCTGATTAAAAGCAATGGAATCAACCAATCTTAAGTTGTGATAAGTACTGTTTAGCACTCTGCTGGTGTGCCATTTATTATCTGAGCCCTCTTTACCACACCCCTGACAAAAATGCAGCTTGCTCTGCTATTAACATTGTAGTCTAGTCCATTTTGATAAAGGATAGAGCCTGTAATGAACTCAAAAAAGGAATGAAATTTGTGTTTTTATGGTAAAATAAATGCCTTTTTTTTTTCAGCCAAAAAGGCTCTTTCCCAAAAACCTTTTAATTTGATTCAACTCTGAAAAATTATCCCATTTCCTTGTTCTCACTGAAAGATGGTATTTTTATTTAGAAGCTAATGTAGGGGGGATCCCTGGGTAGCTCAGTGGTTTGGCGCCTGCCTCTGACCCAGGGCGTGATCCTGGAGTCCCGGGATCAGGTCCCACGTCGGGCTCCCTGCATGGAGCCTGCTTCTCCCTCTGCCTGTGTCTCTGCCTCTCTCTCTCTCTCTGTGTCTATCATGAATAAATAAATAAAATCTTAAAAAAAAAAAGAAGCTAATGTAGGCACTTTGATATCTCAACTCAAGTTCTTATATCCTATGTCCCAGCAAGCAATGCAGTACAGTTCCAATGGTTACAGGGCTGTTCTTCTCTTTCCCATCTACTACATGACCAGTTGTCAGCTCCTCCAAACATCTCATTGTCAGCAAAATTCATGGATACCAGGAAGATCTCACAGATTAAAATTCACTGTAGAATGCGGATGTGTGAGTTGAAGAGAACCAATCAAAGTGGATTTGGCATTAAAATTCCCATAAAGGAGAAAACCCTACCTATCGACATTAACTTTGTGGTTAGGAAATATTCCTTAAAATCAATCAAACAACAGCAGTAACTACTTGATGATGCTTGAACTAAATGAAAACACCATTGGCTCTACTCAAATTTTGTAATTATCTCAAATCTCTCAGGACAAATTAATTTTAATGTGTGTGTGTGTGTGTGTGTGCATGTACAACTATTGGTCTCACAAAGCACCTGCCAAAAAAAAAAAAAGAGTGGCATGAAAAGCATCATGAAGCCAAAGAATGCCAGAAATTTTTTTTAGAATTTGGAAATTACTGGACTAGACAATGTGCAAAAATTTTATCTTTTACTTTTTAAACAAAATGCCACTCTACCCACATACTACCCAGTTCTCTTCTTTCTTCAGTTCTCACAGGATCACCTCATACTTAGAAGAGTACAACTTCAATATGAAATAGAGCAAATCAACATGCAGATCATCCTGGCTCTCTTTAAAGATTGCCTCAAGCACAGGGTCAGTGCCTGGCCAGGAGGGAGGAGTCTTGTCAGGCTCAGACATCAGGCCGCAGCGGGTGGCCCTGCTGCCTCCCTGGCCACTGTACAATCCCTCTGAAATAGAGTTATCCTAGAAAGTGACGGATTACCAGCCCTAGAGGCTACAGCCCAATGCTGCCTCCAACAGACAGCCAAGAACACGCAGAGGTAAAGGAAGCCACAGCACCTAATCTATGACCCAGAGAAGCTACTCCAGGGAAAAGGAGCAGCCACATTTCAATTGGATCAATATTTGGTCTTTGTTTTCAAAGATGCCCTCAGGCTACAATAGTTATACTCATCTTTACTTCTGTGTGGGCTTTTGTGGAATAAAAAGTGTGGCCATTTCCTACAAACTGGCTTAAAATGATAGGTACTTTCAAACCATCTCAGCTGACATCAGTTGAATAAATATTTCTCTGATAAGAAACTTTGCTTTCCATTCCAAACGATGAATTGTGTTCACTTTAGACTCAGATCCCTTTTAAAGAATACATTCTCTGTTCTTGGCTCCATTTACCCCAACACAGAAAATAACAAAAAAATATCAGGATAAGTATGTTATCCTTCTCTAATCATATTTTTGGATTTCTTAAATATGAAGTGTTCTGATATCTGATACATACAATGATTATTTATAAGAAGAACTAGATCTAGCCCCTGGATACAAGTAGCATTTACAAAATTAGTTGACTTTATCAACTATTTGCATCTGGAATCAACAACTCTCCCGTTGGCCCTCCCTCCCAGTCCAATTACCTAGACTGTAAATTTACAGACACTGTCGACATTATTACCTCTAATATTCTGCCTTCAACATATAAGATGAAACAAGGTGGTCTTTTTAAATTCTTTTTGTTCTAAGACAATCCATGCACTTGTGTCTTAGCCAAAACTGTCTTCCAAACACCCATCTTAAGAATCTTCTTCCCATTTAGGCCCTTAATATGTTAAAAAACAAAAAATCAAATCTTTGCATCAAATATTTATCTGAGTTTCACTATGTGAATCACTGAGGCATGACACCATACATTATTCATCAATCGTGTGTGACCCAGGAAGGGTCTCAATGACACAAAGAAAAATTGTGAACGTTATTTAGGAGAGAAGTGATATGCACTTAAATGTCTAGGACACAAAAATATCTCGTGTCCTTTGTATCTTGATTTCTATCTTATTTTACCCAGTAAGATTGATTTACTGAGTAAAAGAACAAAGCAGCTTGCCACCTTCCTCTACCATGATGGACACACAAGCCAAGACCATTACTTTGTGGTTCTCAAGTTTCATAAATTTTGGCAAATGAATCACAGAAAACCATCTCCATTATCTAGTTGCTAGTGCTGGGTCCTTTCAGGAAATGCTGAGAAATGTTGAGAAAGAAGTCATAGAAAATGAGCACTGCTGGGGAGGATATTTGGCTATCAGCTTATTAAACTGCATTGCACATGAACTTTAAAAAAAAAAAAGGATGGAAGGAAGGAAGGAAGGAAAGAAGAAAGAAGGAAGGAAGGAAGGAAGGAAGGAAAAAAAGAGAAGGAAAATATGCCCAATATTTTTGCCATAAGTATCTTTGCCACAGACATCTTTGCTGCAGACATTTTTTTTTTTTACTTCATAACCAATTGGCCATTTTGCCAATCGATGAAAGGTAAAAAAGTAGCTGGTTATCTGTTTGGTTAACAGTTTGGTTCCATTTGTCCATTGATGCAGTACAGCCATTTTATATTATATAAATCCCAGTCTTCATAATGGTCTATACAGTGGCTCAGAGGTTTGAGCCCACACTTCCCAGAGAACTTTAGAACACCAATCAACAAACATGCCACGATATGCCAAGAACAGACAGTATAGGAGGGTTTCACATAGGAGGGTTTCTCAGCACAATACAAAGCACACCGACAATTATGCATCTTAGTATTTGGGAACTGATACCTTCCACTATGAAGAAAATTTTAGCGGAAAAAGAAAAAGTGTGATGCTGAATGAAGGGACAAATCAACAAGCAAAACAAAACAAAACAAAACAAAACAAAACAAAACAAAAAAAACTATGATGAAAGCCTGAAAACAAGAGCTTAGGTACAATCTACAAAATGAAATCTATTTGCCCAATATTGCCATGAATCTACACTGTACATTTTTAATGTCTTCAAAACTTCACAACAAAGTATTGTTATTCATTTTTCATATTTCATTAACGTCCTTTTTCATGAATGTGCCTCTTTTATTTTCTTTGATTTTACCTTTTACAGCAAAATTGCCATACGGCCAATTAGTTATGCAGCAAAAATGCTTGTGGCCCAGATGTTTATGGTAAAACTCCCTGCAACTGAAATAAACACCTTTGAATGAAATAAGCCACGTCCAATATGTCAGACAAACATAATGCATTTTGTTCATATCTTTTCTTATAACAGGTTTCTTTCAAAGGTAAAGTATATTTTTTCACAGAAATTCTTTTTAAGATCAGTAAATGCAGAGTTAAAAAAATCTGCAAAGTACCTAATTCACATATGGACATTTTAGGAGGGGATGGAGTTGGTTAGACTCAGAAGACATTCAGCATTTTCTAAATGCATACCATACCAGTTCATCACTTTCCTCAGGAGGAAAGGTGAAAGCTGGCTTGCATTTTCCCTTGCTGTAAACATCGGTGTATTCATTTTCTGAACATAAAATAATAATGATTTATAATAGCATCCCCTCCTGGTGTAGAATCTATTGGCTAGCATCATGTTACTAATGGAATTTAAGCTATTTTCACTTATTATTCATAGTAATACTCAAGTTCAGCTCCAGGCAAAATTGTTAAGCAGGCAAAACTTATCTTTGGTGCCTTCCTCTTCAGTAGACATTTCCCCTGGTGAAGAAAGCTGGACCCATACTTACTAAGGCATTTATAGCTAATGCAGCAAAATATTCAGGATTGCTTCTTCCAGGAATATTTGCACACTAATAAGGGATTTTTAACAATCCAAGGGGAGAAAAAAAAAAGTGCCTGTAAGTTTGAGATGTAAGGTCCTAATGGCGGGCCAGAGGAGAAGTATTTGGTCCAAACGAACCCCTTATAGCACGTTTCATTGTCCACTATGCTTTCCTGTCAATATGGAGACTGACTCTTATGAAAACAGCAAAGCACTCCATTTTAAGCATAAATCTAGCTATTACTTATAGGTATATATTTATTATTTTAATTTAACATTGTAGAACAGAACTTTGCAATGTGTTATGCAATCTAGGGGCATCTGGGTGGCTTCATTGGTTAAACGTCTGACTCTTGATTTTGGCTTAGGTCATGATCTCAGGGGCATGGGATGAAGCTCCATGTCAGGCTCCATGCTCAGTGGGGAGTCTGCTTGAGGATTCTCTCTCTCTTCTCCCTTCCCAGTTCACACACTCTCTCTCTCAAATAAATAAATAAATCCTTTTAAAAATGTGGTGCTATTTGGTTATGAATGTACATTCTTGTTCTCTATGCTTTTCCAAAATACAAAAAACAAAATGCTTAACACATTTTGTTCTTTATCTTAAAGGAAATTTCCATGAACTAAGGAAGAGAAAAAAAATTGTAGACTACAAACAATATCACTGATCTCTTACCTGATCTACAGATATCTCACTGATGAAAAAGAGCAATACAATTTCCACAGGCCTGACAAGGTTGCCAAGTCAACCTTCCACTTTCAGAATCATCCCTGGAGAAAGAAGCCGGTAGAATGGAATAAATGTGGACTGAGAATGAGAGTTCTAAGTTCAAATCATGGAACTGCCAGCACTGAAAAGCATCTGGAATTTAAGAACCCAGTAATAGACAAACATGAATAAGAATCGACCTGAAACCCCAGCTTGGAGGTACAAAGTATGACTTTAAATATTTGAATTACTTGAAGTAATGAATGACATTCTTATTTCCTCTTCCACATGTTCACACTTGCACCTAATACAGCCCTCCAATTATGATTCATTAAGAAGGAAAAAAATATTTCTTCCTGATTTTGTGAAAGGCTCATTTTAAATGTAATTCAGGTCAAAGTTTCCTTTTCTGTGTCGGGTAAAATTACGTAACTAACTCAGAAATAGGATTAAAGAATGGCTTAGATAATAGCATTTCCAATAATTAATGATCTGGTTGTCTTGTACTATGCAGTGAACATTTCATACAGATCTGTATTTATTCTGTAGTCCAATACAGGCCAAAAAGAGACAGATAGCTGAATACCAATTTTGGTTTGTACATCAGAGTAGGGGGAAAGCCCTGCCAATAGCACTGCTTAGCCTTGTTTCCATGAATTGCTTAATAACACTTAAGTGGCTTTTGAGAAATTGAATTTTCCCCACTCTCCTTGGGCAGGAACCAGAAACAGGAAAGGCTCTGAATACAGTTAACAGGACCTTTCCTCCAGATTATTTCCTGAAGCTGAATACAGATCATAGGCCAGATTGGTTCCTTTATTTTTCATTTAACATCATCTTCAGATGAACACTTTTTAATAATAGACTACACTTTGAGTCTCTGATTTAAGTAGTGACTATTGATTGACTATTTAGAACTTCCATGCTTTATGAATTGTTCTCTAGAGGTGATGAAATGAGGAAATCAATGCTCTTATTTGCGTTTATAGTCAGTCTACAGAGTGAATTGGATTTTCAAACCAAAGGATATTTTAGAATGCCATTAGTTAAGGAATAAAAGTTTTAAAAAGGCTAATTGTTGTTCAAAATATTCCTAAATATCCTGAAATGGGTGATTAATGTAAAGAGAGCCAACCCTCAACCACTTAGATATAACTTTCTTAAAAACGGAAATTGTCATATTCATCCTTTCCCCCTTGCTACTTAACATTTGCAAAGCAAAAATATCCAACAAGTAAAAGCATGGGCTTGGAGCCACCTAGAATCAGTTTGGTCCCGGCTGTGTGGTCTGGGGCAGGTGGCTTAGTTTATCTAATCTTAGTTCCTCGTTCTATCAGATGGAATAATAGTAGTTCTTCTTCCTAGGAAGTAAAGAGGATTAAATGAGGTAGTGTACAACATGATGTCTGGCTTACAAAAAGCGACATCATAAATGCTGAATTACTGCTGCTACTATCTCTAGTACTACTACTAGTAGTACACGGTAAGTAGATACTCAATAAATGTTGATGAAGTGCACTTTGGAAACAAGTTTTCAGAGGTCTACTGCTCCCTGGCCTGTTCCTGGTATCTCTCCAGCATCCCATCCTCTCCCCTACTACTTCATCTTCAAGTATTTAGAGCTTGGTAGTCTAAGCCAAAACCCTTGTCTCTTCCATTTGGACCTTTGATGTTAGTTAACTGTGTATGTTCCTCCAACTGTGTATGTTCCTTCTCCTGAGCCCTTCTTCATACTCATCCCCTATAAACTAACACTTCTCAGCTGACCTCATCTCTCTGGTATATGACCATCCATGAGCTAGATTTAAACTCTGCTTTGATGTGAACTTCTGTGCTTAAATCCTAATCATGCTCATTTTAATCCCCTGAAGGCTAACTCCATCCATATTGGCTAAGCCCTGGCAACCACTTCTATGCTTGACCTTCTGGCTCAAAATCCTCCTTTCTGTTCCTCCAACATAGCCACTTGACAATTCCTCAGTTCTTCAACATTCTTAATGTTAACAATATTTGTTCACATCTACTATGCAGACTAGGACCACA
This sequence comes from Canis lupus familiaris, assembly GCF_011100685.1. NCBI lineage: Eukaryota > Metazoa > Chordata > Mammalia > Carnivora > Canidae > Canis > Canis lupus. The sequence continues at coordinate 3,104,125 of NC_049223.1, read as the reverse complement.
TCAATACTCTGAACCCTCCCTACAAGTCTCCATTTATGAAATTCCTGTCTTCCTGTTTCCCATATACCTCTTTCCTTTAGTTATAGTAACTTGACTTTTACTCATGAACACTAGTATCTAGATTTTTCCTTTTTCTTCCTGGTCAGCTGCTCCTTCTGTTCTCCTTCATCTCCTTCTCCTCTTCCCTCTCCCATTATTTCAATGAATTCATTTTTGCAGAATCTTCAGCTCACTTGTTTACTTGTCCTTCTGTCTTCTCATGTTGTAAATTCCTAAGTTTAGATAGATCCCCTGCTTTTTTTGTTTGTTTGGTTTTGTTTGGTTTTTCAGATCAGAGGAATCTACTGAGAAAAGTATTGAAAATGCATATGATTTCCCTTTATTTGGTATCTGCTTTGTTTGGTAATGTTTATTTATCTTTATTTCATATCACCTTTCCCAAAGTTCCCATTGACATCCCTTCTGTTGTCCTCAAACCCTACTCTGGTAGTGACATTTGTAAAAATACTTAGGCCTCTTCTTAACACACTATGCACACACACATTTTTTTTAATGCTTCTTATTTTAAAAGAAGTATTTCTTTGCAAAACCAATCCCATTTCTCATGATCCTAACCAATCCTTTCTGCTTGTTGGTTCTATCTAAATTCATTATTTTCTTTCCCTTATCTATATTTTTTCTCCTGCCAGGATCAATTTCCTTACTTTTTGCAAAATATGCCCAAATCTATTATATAACTTTTCAAAAGTTAAAAAAAATTATCTCTTCATCTGCCTACTTTATTTATCTACCATCATCAATATCTACCAATCATTCATTCTTCTATTCTTCCTAAAACTGCCTACATCTACCATTCCCAAATCACCTTCTGTCTGAGAGATAATCAATGAGCCATGAGTTCTCCAATTCCAATTCCCAACCCCTTGATTTCTCTGCAGCATTGAAAATGCATATCCTTCCTCCATAAAACATTCTCTGCCACTTGCTCCCACAGTACTTCTTTTTTCTCCACATTCTTCTCTGTCCACACTTAGGTGATTTCTATTTTTTGGCAGTCTCCCAAAATTTTATTCTTGGCCTTCTTATCTCTCTTATTTCTCTCCTTTGGCCATTTAATATACTTCTGCAACATCTTTGAGAGTAAGCTCAAACAAAAGCTTCTGACCATAAGGCATATCCACAGAGGTGTCCCCAAATCTCCTTATTCACACAAAAAAATTCCAACAGCTGTATTCATTTATCTATTTATTTGAAAAAGCTGATAAGAAAGTCCAGATATTTCTCCTTGGTGCCAGTGAGAAGTTCAAACCCACACAGAAAAATCCTTTCCATTATCCTACCCCTTAATCACCTTAAAAACTTCAAGTCAGGTACACATGTCCTTTAAAGCTGCCCTGCTCCCCCTCATAAAGCCTCATTATGTGAGTAATGAAATTTCTTATACCCCATGGTGTGTGTGTGTGTGTGTGTGTGTATGTGTGTGTGTGTGTGTGCCAGCATCAGTCTTGACATCAAAACCAAATTTTGGATGAAGGTCCATCCTGGTTCTGCAGAGCAGTCCCATTTACTTTATTAACTTTCTACATCTTATTACAAATGTGTGATTACTCTGCTCACCCCCAAGTATTGCCTCATGAAATCCACCAACATTCTCCATGAAACTCAGATACATTTTTCCTCGCTTATAATATTTCACTCTTGTATATTGCCTCCCCAAAATTTTTGATCAAGAATTCAAAACCTTCTACAACCAAATCCTAACCAAAACATCTATATTTCTATTCTCTTTCAGGTATCCTAAAACTCCACTCTATTATGCCATCTCTCTTTCCTCAACAATCCTTGCATTTTCTGCAGTTGGCATTTTGTTTTCATTTTGTTGCCTTAGATTAGATTGTCCTCATCCTTTTGCTTCCTCCAAATCCTAGCTGAATAGATTAGCTAAGATATTTTTTGGTTTCAAGAGACATAGAATCCATCCCAGACTGGCATCATTTATTGGCTCAAATAATTTTTAAATCCAGGAGTATTTCAGACTTTGGGTGAGGCTTGATGTAGAGGTTCATATAACATCCTTCAGACCCAGTTTTGCCCCTCCAACTCTAAGTTCTGTGACAATTCCAGCCTTATGATTTCATAATACTCAGATCAGTGAAAAAATAGAAGGTCTTTTCCCAAAGTTCCTGAAAAACTCTTGAATTCATTCTCATTGGATCATCATAGGTGACATGTTACCCTGGAGCCAATAATACCTAAGAGGATGCAAAGTACTAAATGGCTCTAGCTGGAGTTACATATTCCACCTGTGGAGCAGGAGGCAGAAGGCAACCCAGACCACAAGGACCAACAGTGGAAAAAGGCTGGATTACTCCAAGAATCCAGAGGTGTTACAAGAAGAAAGGGAAATGGATGCTTGGAAGGAAAACAATAAATGTCCACTAGATTATCTGTCCAGACCCAGCTAACACAAGGAAAAGAAAAATTCCAATTATGTGTGGGGGTGGAATTTAACTAGACTTATTGTGGTGATAATGTTGCACGTATCAAATGATTACATTGTACACCTTAAACTAATAGAATGGTATATGTCAATTATACATCAATAAAAAAAGACACAGCTCAGATTTCACTTCCTCAATGTATAAGTCAATTTATCCACATTGAAAATAATTTCTGTCCCTTCTAAACTCTCATCATACTTACACCTACATTTCTGATAATATTTGATAACACTGTGCTTTTTAGAGTGTCATTTCTGCAAACTCCAAGGGCAGAGACCACATTACACTATTCTTAGTATTTGCCACTTAGTGCCCCATTATAGTGTCTTATGTTTATCAAAAAATAAAGCTCCCAAATAAATAAATAAATAAAGCTCCCTAATGAAAGTATTAAAATCAATAATTTTCATTATAATAATGATTATTCCATTTTCATCTTATAATTTTTACTAGTTATTCAACTTTTCCGTTAGTCATCTCCTCTGAGAAAAGAATAAATAATCACTTGCACAAGCTTGAATGACTAGACTAAAGTGCAGATGATATATACCTAAGGGTATATATCAAATGAAGTTTTCTTTTTCTTTTTCTCATTGTATTCACTGAAGGACGATGGACTCATCTTAATGGACATGTTCACAAGTGAAGGAATACTGCTATAGATTTACAAATAACACTAACTAAAAATATACTCTTGAAAACTTCCTTGGTCACTCTCTGAGCTTAGTGGAAGTGGAAAGCAGGAAAATGTTAATAAGCAATTAGCTATAAGATACTTCTAGTAGGCATACTTTCTACCTGGGAACAAAATCTCTCCTACGCTCCGAAGTCTACTGAGTATAGGGCAGACTAGGGAGGGAAGTAGAGAAAGATGGCTTCAGGAGAAGCCCGGGAGAGCACCAAGGAACTGAGACTGGAAGTGATGTCCTCCAATTTGCTGCCATTCCTCTTTCCACTGGGAGCGGACATGTCCCACATGGTTGGGCCAGCAAGAACTAAAGTGGGAGGGAATGCAAGGTATAAGGAAGAGAGATGACCAAAGGAAACAAGTGCATGTAACTAAAGTTATCTTCTTTAATTATCGTTACAATTAAATGTATAAAACAAACCAAATTAAACTATAAACTATCCAGGAAATCATTGGTGTATCTCCCCATCCAATGCTAAAATAGCCAATAAACCTTTATTTTTTTCTGTAAGATAAACATGATTACTATACTCATTAATAGGATCTTTTAAGTGGCTGGTTTTAGTTCTCTAGGTAAATATTTAATCACAAAGGTGTATTTCCCATTCCATCTTGCCTTATAATAAGTTGATCAGAGGAACATCACTTAAGAGTGTGTTCGAATTACTCATTCAACCATTAACACACTCTAACACATTTTCTTTTTTTTTTAATTGTTTTTTATTTATTTATGATAGTCACACACAGAGAGAGAGAGGCAGAGATACAGGCAGAGGGAGAAGCAGGCTCCATGCACCGGGAGCCCGACGTGGGATTCGATCCCGGGTCTCCAGGATCATGCCCTGGGCCAAAGGCAAGCGCTAAACCACTGTGCCACCCAGGGATCCCCTCTAACACGTTTTCTAATTTTCATTACACACATTTTGAATGAGCTTTCTCCACAACTGAAAACTCCATGTATTGTATTTTACAAGATCCTTCCCTTATATCTACTCCTATAGGAGCTACTTCCAAATAATGTGAGCAAGAACAGACTAATCAAAATCTTTAAACAGTGACTGTTTCAGTTAACAACCTCTGTCCACCTAGGTTATCACAACAGATCCTCCAGATTTTTGAGGATATCGTTATTCTTTGAATTACTGGGAGTATAAGATAGCATTCTGTTAATCTTCTCTATTACTATTTTGGTGTTATAAATGTTATCAGTTTAAATGACTAAATCAGTTCCAGCGAGGAGAGAAGAGAATAAGACTTTTATGGACAGTTTTGTGGTGTTGTTTTTTTTAAATTAGTTATAAGGCTAGTAAAATATATGCTCAATGTTTTTATTTTAATCAGAAATACAAGTTTCCTCTCATCACTGCATGTCAGTATTTCTTAGTACAGTCAGCTTTACAGAATTTTATTTCGTTTAAAATAATCTTATCTTACAAGTAAAAATGACAGTTCTGAGTGAAATAAAGACATTTCCTTGAGTAGAAGCAGTAATTATTTCCATTTTTCATTAAACTAACCCATTCAGTAATAAGGATCAGAGGAAATAATTTGAATTATAAAATAAAATTGCCTTTAAGGCAGAAATGAACTAATAAGGATATATATAAACAATATGAATACATTCTGAAAAATAAAAAAGTAAGCAATGATAAACATTAACAATAAACACTGCATTTCTAAAATACTTCATATTTAGAAACCCTAAGAATCAAAGGCAAATGAACAAATATTATAATAAAGAAGAAGGAAAGCAAAATAAAATAGCATTCCCTCCAACCTTTAGCAAAGGGAAATAGAATCAAAAAGGAAAACAAAAATTCAAGGAGATTTTTGTTTGTTTGTTTTTCTGCTGCACTCTTCTGAGACTTTAATGTTCTTCTGAGACATAAATTTTCTTCAAAGATATTTTTCTCTCAGTGGGTTTTCTATACTCCACGAACTCCCTTGGATCGCAGAGTAAGATAGGTTTGATGTGATGAAGCCAAGATGGTAATGCGTGTGTATTTTGGAAGGAACACATTCCTTTCTTGCTCTGTTCCATTTTCCTCCTGCTATGGTGTTTCTGAATGGAGGGCAAAGACAATATGGGAAGGCAGGAACTAAAATCTCTCAGTCTAGCTATGAGTCCTTTGGAAACCTGCCATGAGTGACTTAAACCCATGCCAAGCTCATCTGAAAATGGACAGCAGATCTGGAAACTATAGCATTGATTGGTTGTGCCAGGTAGTAGCTCTATAATAACTCAGTCTTCATGTGGCATTTTCTCTACATATGCCAAGACACACCTTTATTCCCAGAATAAACTGTGGCTATACTTTTTCCCACATGCTAGAAATTCTGGAAAAATCTTAATCCCAGATTAATTTTTAAAAACAAAATTAAACAGGAATCTTTTCTTTTAATCTCAAAATCCTCATTCGAGATTATAGAAATTTTACCTGTTCTTCTGGGTAAATACACTTTTAAGGGGGAAAGAAAGTTAAAGGAAACAGTTCTCAAAACAAAAATGAATGCTGCCTTTGAGCATTTCCACCATATATGGCACATGCTCAGTCACCATCACAAAGCACTCCCTCATCCTGGCAGGCTGGAGTTGTGGCTGAAAGGCTCTGTCAGGCACTAATTCAGACTCGAGGGTCAGATTTCTCACATGCAAGCTTGGGAAAGTCACTCCCTTCTCTAGGCTTCAAGTTCCTCATGGAAATTAAATTAGATAATGTGACCTGGCACATTGTCAGTGTTCAGAAACTCTTCTATACCAATTATCAATCCTAGCCAGCAATCATTAAGAAAAATGGAGGAACATTATCTGTTAACTATACTGAAATTAAAATTTAAAATTTAATCTAAAAACAAAAGAAAAAAGGAAAAATGGAGGACTAGAGGGACATATTAGTAATAAAGACAGACGCAAGTCTGTCTTAGAAACAGTTTTAAGCTCACAACAAATTTAAATTTTATAATGAACAGTTGATATCCCTCAGCTCAAGAGGTAGCCAGATGTAATCATTCTACTGCAGTATCAGGTAAAAGGGGGCATGATAACAGGCATAGGTTTGAAGGCTTTCTTGACTTCATTTTGAATTCTCCCAGATTCTGAAAAACCCATGAGTCTTCTGCATAGCAAAAGAAACAATAAACAAAAGAAAAAGGCTATGTACAGAATAGGAGAAAATATTTGCAAATCTTATATGTGATAAGAGTTAATATCCAAGATGTATAAAGAACTTATAGGACTCAGTTTTCAAAATAGAAAAAAAAGAAAAAAGAAAAAGAAAATCCAATTTAAAAACGGCAGAGGAACTGAATAAACATTTTTCAAAAGAAGACACACACATGATCAGCAGGTACATGAAAAGGTGCTTAACAGCCCTAACCATCAGGAAAAGGCAAATCAAAACCACAATGAGAGATCACCTCACACATGCTAGAATGGCTGCCAAAAAAAGACAAGAGGTAACAAGTGTCAGTGAGGATGTGGAGAAAAGGGAACCTCATGCTCTGTTGGTGAGAATGTAAATTGGTGCAGCCATATGGAAAGTGGTATGGATGTTCTTCAAAAAATTAAAAATAGAACTAACATATATACTCCAGCAGTCCCACTTCTGGGTATATATCCAAAGAAAATGAAAACAGGATCTCAAAGAGATATCTGTACCCCCATGTCCATTGCACTACTTTTTTATATTATTTATAATAGCCAAGATATGGGAAGAGCCTAAGTGTCTACCATCAGATGAATAAATAAAGAAGATATGGTATGTCTGTATGTATCTATCTATATACACACACTATATAATGGAATATTATTCAGTGATTAAAAAAAGGAAATCCTGCCATTTGCAACAACATGGATGGACCTTGAGGGCATTATGCCCAGTGAATTAAGTCAGACAAAGAAAGATAAATACTGTATGATATAACTTATAAGTAGAATCTAAAAAAGCCAATCTCGCAGAAACAGAAAGCCAACTGGTTGGGGGAGTCCAGGAGGGGTGGGAAGATACCAGCTCAAGAGTACAAACTTCTAGTTATAAGATGAAAAAGTCCTGGGATCTGACGTACAGCATGGTGACTATAGTTAATAATAATACTATAAGTTAGACAGAGAAAGATAAATACCATATGATTTCACTTTTATGTGGAACCAGAAAACAAAAATCAACAAACAAGTAAAGCAGAAACAGACCCATAAATACAGAGAATAAACTGATGGAAGGGGGTGGGAGGTTGGGCAAAATGAGTGAAGGGAAGTGGGGAGTACAGACTTCCAGTTATGGACTGAAGAAGTCATGGGGATGAAAGGCATGGCATAAGGAATATGACATTGTGATAGCCTTGTATGATGACACATGGTGGCAACCCTCGTGAGCACAGCCTGAATCATCCAATCACTATGTCATACATTTGAAACTAATGTAACATTGTGTGTTGATGGTACACCACCAACAACAAAAATATGGTATGGTACACTTGAAAATGGAGTAGATCTTCAGTGTTCTCACCCCACAAAAGCAATGATAATTATGAGATGTGAGGGTGTTAGCTAATGCTATGGTGGTGATCATTTTATGACATAAGTGTATCAAATCAACATGTACACCTTGAACTTACACAATGTTATATGTCAATTATATCTCAGTAAAGCTGGGAGGGAGAGAAACCCTTTGAGTGCATCCCCCAGATGCTTCTAATGCCTGTGGAAGGCTCTAGTGAGGAGTGACATTATCTTTTCTGGACAGGGAAGTACCCGACGAGAAACCCACTGAGAAAAGCATGAGGATTGCAGGCATTCTGCTCATTTCTTTCATACATCTCTGCAGCCTTGGGCACGTCACATAATTTTTTTAAGCAAGTCTCTGCTTCATGATCTATAAAATGGTGATTTTAGCAGGATCTACTTTATCAGTTATTTCAAAGAGCAATGTAAATTCCAATGTTTGGCAAATAGTGGGTTTTCAATAAATAAATTCTTTATTAATATTATTCCTTCTCTCCTAAAATAAAAAAAAGTTAGGTAGACTTAAAAATTATTTTCCTGGGGCTCCTGGGTGGCTCAGTCGGTTAAACATCTACCCTTGGCTCAGGTCATAGTCCCAGGGTCCTGGGATGGAGTCCCACATCAGGTCACTCTCTGCTCAGTGGGGAATCTGCTTTTCTCTCTCCCTCTGCCTGCCGCTCTGCTTGCTTGTGCTCTCTCTCTCTTATTCTCTGTCAAATAAATAAATAAATAAATAAATAAATAAATAAATAAATAAATAAAATCTCCATATATATGAATATTTATATATAAAATATATATCTATATATACATATTTTTTCCCCTAATGAGGTCACTTCAAGGTGCTGCTCTTGGCCCCAAGCCTCCCCTCCCCTGGACCTAGCACAGCACAAGCCCTGTGGTAGAGTGGTCAGGTTCTCAGTACTTTCAAGTAGGAGATCAGTTGCCTTCTATGAAATCTGAAAAATGAATGAGCTCCTGGGTTTTGTTTGTAAAAACAGGGGTGCCTGTGTGGCTCAGTTGGTTAAGCCACTGACTTCTGGTTTTGGCTAGGGTCCTGATCTCACAGTTGTGAGATCGAGCCTCACATGGGCTCTGGCTCAGTGCAGAGTCTGATTGGAATTCTCTCTCCCTCTCTCTTTGCCCATCCCACTCATTCTCTCTGTCTCTCTCTCTCTAATAAATAAATAAATCATTAAAAAAAAAAAAGACAAACGCTACTCACCCTGTTCATTCTCATACCCCCTCCACAGACCCCTCCACAGACCCTTCCCTTCCTTGCTGGTACTGCAACAAGGATGACCCACCGGCTGGTAATACCTGGAGCCCTCATGACTTCACTTCAAAGTGAGGAGGAAAGCACTGCAGCTGGAAGCTGCATTATCTTTTAGCAGATGACTAGAGTCCAGAGGTGATAATCATTTCAAACTAGCCAGGAGAGGGAAAGAAAGAGAACCATAATAATGCAGTCAGGTAGCAGGTTTCTACCTTATCAGTCCCAGCAGATGCAAACCTGCACTGACAAATACTACACCAGAGGGTAGGATAAAAGCGGAATTAGAAAACAACTACCTTCAGGAGATACCAGGCTTCCAAATTCGATATGCAATTGTAATATAGATAACATGGAAAAACAGATAATAAGTAAAGCTTTTAATTCAAACATGACCTTCAAAGAGCTTTTCCCTTAGAAACACAAATGAAAGGCCTCAAACCTTTGAAAGGGAAGATCCAAATAATAAGCATCCTCGCTTGTCCCCCACCCCCCCCCCCCCAACTCAGAGCACATGGAAGACTGCTCTTCTCAGTAATGGCCTTGCAGCGCGCTTTTATCACATTTCATCACATATTCTAGAGTTCTTTATCACATTGGAAAGATACACTTCCTTTACCACATTTTATCTCATTCCAAAGGTATCTTATCAATATTCACTGGGTGAGCCTGTGAGTATTTCTAAATGACAGCACAGAACAGTATATGATAAAACAGGAACATTGCTGCCACTCTGATCAGCAGGCAAGATAAAGAGGATGTGGCCAGCCAGAAAGATAAGCTGGGCTTGGCTGAAGTGTCAGGATCGTCTGTAAAGCAGCAGAGGATGATGCATCCCTGAGCCCAGAGACCCTCCTAAAACTGAAGAGGACCAAGCAGTACAAGGTCAGAGTGGTCAAAGTTCCCCGTAGAAGTGGCTTCTAACCGCAGCCAAGTGAATGCTACCATTGTCCTTGAGAGGTGAGTGAGCCTCCGCATTAAACTATTTCTCTCCTAATGCCATATTTCATGGGTACAGAGCATTTTAATTGAGCTGAACTACAGAGTGTGAGCCTCTCAAGGATCATGCGGGTTCTTCTCACCATGACATTGAAACAGAAACTCTTTCTGCTCCTGAACAGTATGTAAATCACATAGAAAAATCCTGTAAGGATGGAGGCCCCTTCGGTATCCTTGATGTCTCAATCCCTCTCTCTTCCCTGTCCCATTTGTGCCATGTTTAGAAAACTATCCCTGGGATAAGACGGGTAGTAGATATGCAGCTTGCTTTTTCAAACCAGCATTCAGACGTTCAACTACTTTAGTAATTTCCAACAGTTTTATCAAATATAATTTTTCAATGAAATCGTGTGAATTGTCTGGTTAAGAAACAGTTACACAAAGGACTTAAATGCCATCAAATATAACAAGATGCACATTCTCATTTCTATTCTTAGGACCTAAAAGGCTTTCTCTGATTAATAACAAGGCAGAAACTCAATCTGTAAAAAGAATTCGATAGTAATAATGAAAATACCAATTGATCCAAATACAGATGAAGTAATACGGCTCCAAAAACTTCCAGATCTTATCAGTCAAGTGCTCGTAGACCAGGTGCAAAACAAGCCAAAAAGTTGTAATGTCACAGATAACCTAGAAGGCAGGTCAGTGACCCCAAAAGACACCAGGATCCCTTTTGCTAGACAGAGGAATAGCAATTCACAAGCAATTGAGCGGAAATTATTTCCTCTCCGGGGCAGTTGAACTAGCATAACAAAATCATGAAGGCTGCGACTGGGTTAACTTAGATGTTTCACAAACAATGCTAATGATGTGAGGGTTGCAGGGTCAAACCCCAGATGGGCTCATTGTCTTTGGAGAAGGAGAAATGATGTTCTATGGCCAGGGTGGCTTCAGGAGCAGATGTCTCTGGTCATTGGGGACCCAACACCAAGGCTTCACCGAAACTCATCAGTACTACTAGAAAAGCAAGTAGTTCAAAGTACAGTGTCTCTCTTCCTAATTATGCCAAGTAAGTGTGATCTCTGAAAAAAAAGAAGACACAGGTCATGATAGAATCTTGTCAAAAAGAATGCAAAAAGACAGGGCAATGATATGATTTTATCTTACATTATCAAAGAAATCAGAGAAAAGAAAATTGAAGAATCAGGGCCAGAAGACTGACTACTTTAGGAAAACGGTCTCTCAAAAAACAAAAATCTGATAGAATGATCACAAATGGTCCCAAAGGGGAGAACAAGATGGACAATTTTAAATGGCCAGTGTGGCTGCACAATTTGCTCCAAAGAAAGGAGGAGAGTCTCACAGAAGCTCTGAAGACTCAGTGAAACAGTCACTGTAAGGGTCCAGCCCCCAACCTCAAAACCTCAACACAATCTCCCCACGCCACCACTGAATTGCCTCACCACTTTGCAGGATAAAACAATTTTAAGAGACACAGTTCTTCCTTTTGGATGTGATGCATTCTGAGTATAAAGCACAACTGCCATTCAACATATGACTGAACATTTATGAATAAACACTAAATTCTAAAGTATCTTACTTATCTTCTTTTTCAGTTTTGTTTTTGCATCGTTGCTAATTAAAGATTAACTACCACTTCTAAACAGACATTTGGAGAGTCAGCTCCTGGAAAACAAATTATTTCAATAGTGGCAACATCAAAGAGCTGACAGATAAGAATCACCACCAGTTCAGAATTCAACCCTTTTCTATAAATATGTTTAGACCTTGTTCTCCTGCCAGGCTGCTGTCTGTGCCAAAAAAAATTCTCAATTCCATTAAAAAAATGAGATGATGGAAAGGGACAGGTTAGTTGGCGAGTCATTAAAAAAAGCTAGGTTAGATTCTGAGCCCTAGCATTCATTCCAATACAACCTTTGCCAGCAGAAGAAGGCCATTCTTAAAAATGTAAGATACAACTGGTGAGGATGTCAGAAATTAAGCAGTGGATGTAAACAGGACTGAGATTTGATAGCTAAGCATAAAAAATCTGTTAGGTATGTCTGTGAAAAGTCAATAATTTAAATCTCAATTTCTCTGAAGGATTACCATTGTCTTCAGTCCTCCAAATAAACTCTGATATTTTCAGAGCCTTTATGATCAAGATGTATAACTGTAGGAAACAGCTCAAGTCCTTCTCTCAACCCTGGGCCATTTCATGGCATCCCCTTCAGAAACAAGTAGGGGAACACTACTTTCAAAGTAAGCAGACCTTTAGGACATACTCCCAGAAAGCAAAACCAACAGAGAAATCCAGACACATACCCTTATAAATTGAAACTATGATTTGATGAATATTCTTCCAATTGCCTTCCTGGAGAACATATTTCTAAGTCTAACTGATGAGGAGAGAAAAGTCAACAGCCAAAAAGACAGTGCTGACGTCAGAGGTTCTAAATAATCCACTTAAAAAAAAAAAAAAAAAAAGCCTGGGTTTAATGAGGAAAATGAGAAATGTAATTAAGCCTTTTCTGGTTTATTGTAAACAGAACAATTTACTCTCTGAATCTTACTGACTGTCTGTTACATACCTGGATGGAGTGAGGCTTTCTACGTATGATTTGACCTGGGAAACCTTATCCCATGCACATTGAAGCACCTTGTCCATCAAGCATTTCTTCTGACTCATTGTGTCCCCACCATCTGATTTCTGCCTCAGCCTTAACTCTAGTCCCTCCTAGAAATGTGTGGTTGTTGACTTCGTGCTCAGGGAAGACTGATAAGGAGCAGAGGAGTTGATTCTTAGTCTGGCATCCTATACAATGAAATCTATTAATAATCTTCAAGCCTTTTCCTGACCAGCTAAAGTCTCTTCTCTCTTTCCTTCCCACCAGCTCTTATCTCTAACATTCACTTGTATCTAACTGATAAACTTAGTTGTCTGCTTATGTAAATGTATGATTTTTTCAATGTGGACAATAAACTAGTTGACACAGGAACCATTAAAATGAGATAATGTAAGTGATTGATGTCATTCCCCAACTCCACCTAGCACAATACTTCATATAGTAAGGAATCCGTAAATATCTACTGATAAAATAGATGTAAAGCCTTTTGTTAGGTAGGCAGAACTTCATTACTCAACTACAAAGTTGGATATTTAAATTAGGTGATCTTTAAATTCCTTTCATTAATTTGCAATCAAACATGCTAAGGTTTATCTTTGCACAGCTATAAAGAAAATAGTGTTTGTTGACAAAGTAATAGACAATAAACAACACTCAGAGAAAATAAGTGAAAGTTTTGGGTTTTTTTTTAAGATTTTATTTATTTATTCATGAGAGACAAAGAGAGAGAGAGAGAGAGAGAGAGAGAGAGAGAGGCAGAGACACAGGCAGAGGGAGAAACAGGCTCCATGCAGGGAGCCCTATGTGGGACTCAACCCCGGGTCTCCAGGATCACACCCTGGGTCGAAGGTGGCACTAAACCTCTGAGCCACTCAGGCTTCCCTGGTTTTTGTTTTTATACTTCTATTCGGTTCAAATTGAAAAGTTAATTACAAATGCTTCTTATTCGCTTTGAGAATTATTTCCTATGATGCTTTAAAACAATATTTATTAAAAATATAATCTGTGGTTCTGTGTCTTGATTCATAAAATGGATTTCACCCCACCTAATTAGTGGCAAAGTCAAGCTTCAGTCACTGATTCGTTTCCCCAAGACCCACAATCCTTTAAAAATATTTCAGGGGGAAATATCCAAGCCACCCCATTAAACTGGCTATTCAAGTCACCATTGTGTATCTGTAAAATCTAATAGTTCATTCATAGCCAACTTCATAAGTAATAACTAAGAGGCTATTATCTTTAGGCAATGTATGACACAATAGATTCAAGAAAAATAAATATCTAGATAACAATTCAGGAGAGTTAGGCAGAATTATACAAGCAACTATGGCTCAGTGGCCACATGATAGAGAAGAGTCTGCAGAATGCTCTCCTGGCTTCAGGAAAATTTCCCAAAAGAGAAGCTATCTAGCTGAAATCAGAAGTAGTAGCAGCATCTAGCAAGAAGTAATAGTTCTGTGAAGGTATACTTTCGAGGCAGAACTGGTCATAAAGAAGTGAGAAGGTAATAAAAAGTAAATTGTTAGAGGAACAGTTTCAAATTTTAAACCTACTTGGAGTATGAGGGTCTAGAGAGGGAAGTGAAGAGGAAAAAAGAAGGAAACGAACCAGAAAGATGAACAATTGCAAGATCATGCCAAGATCTTGTAAGCTATATTAAGAAGCTTAGACTTTATCTTCTGGGTAATGGGAAATCCCACTAAAGTAAAATGATCAAATGGTATAAAGTTGTAGTATGGAGAATAAATAGGAGATGGTCAACATTTGGCATCAGGAAAGAGGTTAGACCAGAAGATGGTGATCTGAGCCAGAACAGTTGGGGAAATAGAGAGAAGTGGTCAGACTTCCCAGACATTGAAGAAACATCTGCAGGCATTAGTAGTTGGTTGAATAGGGAGTGAGCAGGTGAAGACATTGGAGATGATGCCCAGGGCTCTGCCTTGGGTAACTGGGTAAATAGCAGCAGTCACTAATGAGAGGAAAGGAAGTTTTGTGAGGGCATGAAGAGGATGAGTAGGGAAGGCAAAGTGATAATAAACTGAGTTTTCATGTCGTTGAGTTTGATATACTGGTGGATCAACCATTTGGAGATGTCCAGATCAGACAAGAGCTCCCACTTGGACAAAGAATCTGGGATTCATTAACTTATAAATGGCAGCAGAAGTCATGGGAGGACAGAAACAGGAAACTAAGAAGAGAAGAGAACAGAAACAAAAACATAATTAACGGTAATATTTAGTAATGGTGGGAAGAGGAGGACGTCAGAAAGAGGACTGAGTGGGAAGAGCTTGAGAAGTAGAAGGAAAACCGAGTGAGTATAGTCTCATAAAAGCAAATGAAAAGAATGTTTCAAGAAGGAGAAAACTGTTGATAATGCTGAGTGTTACTGATAGATGAAGATTAAAATACAACCATTGGGTTTAAGGACAAAGAGATCACAGGCAGCCCGAGTGAGAACAATTTAGTAGAATGATAATTAAAGACCAAGTTGTAGTGTCCACCTTCCAGACCTCTCTGCGAGTGCTTGGAGCAGCCAACCACCGTCACCCCCACAGATTTCCATTGGTATCTGGGTTCTGGCATTCTGCTGGCTTCCTTCTTCCATCCCACATGGATCATTTCTTCTACCTTTTTGCTTCTCCTCACATCCACTGATAACCAGTACCCTCCAAAGTCTATCTAGCCTTTCTTCTCTCCCCTACCCTTCCTCTCCTTTCTTCAACCCCAGACAGGAAAGGCATCTTCACACCCCTGTGGTTTCCACAGCCAAACCTTATGTCTCATAGTTGCCTCCCAAGCCCCTGGCTCTCCCTTCCTCCCTCCCATCCCTTCCTCTCTCTCCCTCTCTGTCTCTGACGGTGACCTGTGCCTCACACCACAACCACAGCCACCTGCGCACTTTGCTTCCATACCTTCATCAACTGAAAGCATCTTAAACTCAAGATAACTCAACCAAACTCTTCACTGGCTGCCTTCTTCCCACCTCCCAGTTCCTCTCTTCTCCAATGTCCCCATTTCAAAACAGGGGGATACTTTCTTAATTTACCTTTGGTCCCTGCATCCAATCTGTTGAGAAATCACATCTATCTTATCTTCCCAATTATACTCACATCTTTCCCTCCTTCTGCCACACATCTACCATCTGGTTCAGGCCATTCTTACCCTTTCCAATACTAAAACAGATTTTGATTCAGTCTTTTTACATTCTGCCTCCTGAGTATGCCGTACATTTTGGCCTGAGGTCCAGCTCCAGTCATGTTTATCCTGCTTAGAAATGTAATGACTCTCCATTGCCTGCTGAATAAACATCTCTGCTGTGCCTTCAGAGCCCTCCATAACTCGACATTTTATAGCCTACCTTTCCATTTACTGTGCTGCTACCTGCTCCATAAGTCCCAAGCCATGAGGCTACATATGCTTCAACACATCAAACCCACATTTCTCACCTGGCCTCTGTCCATTGTGTTCCTCCCCAGAAATCCTTCCATTCCATGAGGCTCATCTTCAATACTATCCCCACCCACCATAAACCCCCTTCCAACAACACCCAAAAAAACTCCCCCATCAAAAGAAATTTCTCATAGCATTTTTATTGTACATTTCCTGTGGTACTCACTATTTTTATTTGAATTATAATCATTTGTGTCTTGAAATCATCACCCTCTACTCAATCCCAAATGCCTGTAGGTCAAATCCATGTCTGCTAACCTGTGGCTTTGGGTGGGCAGTGACTGTCTGTTGGCAGTAATTAATGAGATTCCATACCATATGTAAGCATTTATTAATAAGAGTTAATTTTTCCTTTCCTAGTGGCATCCAGAACAGAGGTCCCAAATTGGCAGCTGGAGGCTGAGTCTGGCCCACAGATGTGTTTTGTTGAATCTACAGTCATTTTTTTAATTGAGTCAACATTTTTAAATGGAGTATTTTACATAAAATGCCAGATTTTCAGTTTCTCTGAAAGTAGACTATTCTGGCAACAGTGAGCCCATATTCACTTCTGACAGTAAGCAACTGAAACTGGGGCCTATCTTCTCCCTTTAGACAGAGTGTATACCGCTCACTTCATTTCACTCCCCAGCCTTCCCTGGTCCAGCCTCCTCATCGATGTTATCAATGTGTCCCATGTAGGCATTAGAGATTGCAGCTCCTGGTCTAAAGTCCTTGCAAGGCAATTTGTAAAACCTACGTTGACTCATGATAGTCTCTAGTTTAGGACTGTTTCTGGAATCAGATTTGAGGGGTAAATGAATAGAATCATGGCATTCATTCTGCATTCTGTGACAGCTCTCACCCTCATCTATACCCTACAATGCCGTCGGGTGTCCAGCTGGAAAACCCTTTGTCTAATGTGTTATGCTCCTTTCTCATCAAATGTACCTGCTTTCTAATGCAAGCTGGATGATTAATATGTGTTCCAATGTTAATGAATTAATAATGATATTTCCTGCATGAGTATAAGTATGACAAATCTGTGTCAAGAAAGATGTAGTGTGCGCGCGCGCGCACACACACACACACACACACACACACCGTGGCAGACATCACAAATCACAGTTCTTTTCCAGCTATTCCAGACAGGTCCTCAGAAATTATTTCAGTACAGCACTTCAGGAAGCTGCCACCAATGGCTTGGAGCTTGCTCTAAAGTAGGCACAATGCATCCTTCACATATATCACATCTTTACTTGCACAGCAAGAATGAGTGGTGGAAAGAAGAGGTATCATCATTTTCATTTTGGAGAGTGAAAAAAAAAAAACTGATTCCAAGAAATCTGTTGCTTGTTCAACAAGATAAAGGTATTTGAAATAAATTTAAAATTCTGCCCTAGGAAGATTTTTCGCAATCAGCTCCCCTGTAGGAACAGAGAAGACTGACGTCTTCTTAACCAGGAAAAGACATAGAGCCTTTAGCTGATTTTAACTCAAAAAGGAATAAAATTATAATGTGGCTTCCCAAAATTTCATGCAGACTTGGGCACCCCTATATCAAGAGTAGTGATGTTCCCACCCTCTCCCTGCTTCTTAGAGCACCTGTGATGAGCACCATAAACATCCTGGTTGCTTCCATTTAATAGAAATAAATATATGGGGGACAGACAGCAGGGCACAAAAAGAAATGTTGAAGGGATTGAGGGTGTCTCAGAAAAGAGAAGGCACAGTAATCATGTGAAAGATACAGGAAAGCTGACCTGGAATCAATAAAAGAAGAACACTTCAATGAATAATGTTGCTCACTTTGTGATCCTAGTTACTGGAAATATTCAAGATTTTAGGAAAATTTCATACAGTGGTTCCATGCCTGTAAGATGCCTATAAAAGCTAGTATTCTGGGTTTCCATGGAAAGGTCACTTAGCTAGGAAGGGCTGAAGCCAAATTTGCTGATTCTTGGTCTGGCATGCTTTCATCCATACTATAAGCCTTGTCAGACCATATATTTGCATTTTAATGGAGAACATCAGTGCCTCAGAGCAAAGGAATGTATAATGTGGTAAATTTGAACAACATGACATGCCAAAGCAGTACCATTTCTGCCCCCTTATTGTACAGGGTAAGTTATCCTCAGTCACCGTATCATACCTCATAGCATTCTGTCTTGATGGATACATAAGCTCCATCCTGCCAACAAGACTATAAAATGCTCAGGGGTATTTGCCTTGCAAAGGACTCACAAAGTATCAGGCCACTAATTGCAACTTTGGGGGCCTGGTCCTGAGTTTTGTGTCAATAAATAACCCACTTGGGAAGCCCTGCTCTACCTTTGTGGTACCTGGGTTCAGAGGAGCGAACCCACAAACTGACTAGATGAGCTGTGCAAGGTGGGGGTGAATCTGCTAACAGATGGTTATTGTAGAGAATGGGGTCTGCAGACAGAGGAGCAAAACCAGGCCTCTCTAACTTATAACTTACATGCTGTAAGATTGGGGTCCAGATTCATCTTTCTTGCTGGTTTTCCCAGTACCATTTATTGAAGAGACTATCATTTCCCCATTGCATATTCTTGGCTCCTTTGTAATAAGTTATTCAACCATATATATACATGGGTTTACTTTCAGTATCTCTATTCTGTTCCATTGATCTATATGTCTGTTGTTGTGCCAATACAATACTGTTTTGATTACTATAGCTTTGTAATATAGTTTGAAATCAAGAATGTATGATGCCTCCAGCTTTCTTCTTCAAGAATGCTTTAACTGATGTACCAGAAAACATTTGGAATTGTTCTTTTCTATATCTGTGAAAAATGCCATTGGCATGCTGATAAGGGAGATGCCTGGGTGGTTCAGCGGTTTGGTGCCTGCCCTCTCTGCCTGTGTCTCTGGCTCACTCTCTCTCTCTCTCTCTCTCTCTCTGTGTCTCTCATGAATAAATAAATAAAATCTTAAAAAAAAAAAGGAATGCTTATAGGGTTGCTTTGAAACTGCATATCACTTTGGACAATATGAACATTTTTTTTAGTATGAACATTTTAACAATATTAATTCTTCCAACCCATGAGTACAAAAATACCTTTCCATTTATTTGTGTTTCTTCTGCCAATAGCTTATGGTTCCCAGTATACAGATCTTTCACCACCTTGATTAAATTTATTTCCAGTTATTGTATTTTCTTAAGAGTGAGAGAGTACAAGCAAGGGGAAAGGGGGAGAGGGAAAAGGAGAGAGAGAATCCCAAGCAGGCCCTGTGCCCAGCCTGGAGCCCAAAACAGGGCTCAATCTCATGACCCTGAGATCATGACCTGAGCTAAAACCAGAGTTCGATGCTTAACTGACTGAGCCATCCAGACGCCCCATAGTTATTTTATTTTTGATGGATTGTAAATTGGAATTGTTTTCTTAATTTCTCTCTGATAGTTCATTTTTAGTGTATAAAAATCAACTGATTTTTGTATGTTGATTTTGTCTTCTGCAGCTTAATTAATTTGTGAGTTCTAAGTTTTTTTTTGGTAGAAATGTTAGGGTTTTCTATATGTAATACTTTGTCACCTGCAAATAGAGACTGTTTATTTTTTCTAATTCAACTTGGATGCCTTTTATTTCTTTTTCTTGTGTAATTGTTCTGGCTAGGACTTCCAGTTCTATGTTGAATATAAGTGTTGAGAGTGTTTTTGATTTGAGAAAAAAAGCTTTCAGTTTTTCAGTAATGAATATATTAGTTGTGGGCTTCTCATATATGGCCTTTATTATGTTGAGATATCTTCCCTATATAGCCAGTTTGTTGAGAGTTTTTATCATAAAAAGGATGTTGAATTTGTCAGATGCTTTTCCTGAACATGTTGAAATGATCATAGGATTTTATTCTTCATTTTGTTAATGTTGTGTATCAAACTGATTTGTGGATGTTGCACCATCCTTTTATCCTTCAAATAAATCCCACTTGATTGCACACAATTCTTTTAATGTATCACTGAATTCAGTTTCTAATATTTTATTGAGAATTTTTTCATCTGTGTTCATGAAGATATTGGCCTGCAATTTTCTTTCCTTGTAGTTTTCTTGTCTGGTTCTGGTAGCAGAGTAATGCTGGCCTTGTCAAATGAGTTTGGAAGTGTTCCTTCCTTTTCTATTTTTTGGAAGAGTTTAAGAAAAATTGGTATTAATTCTTTAAATGTTTAGTAGCTGGTCCTGAACTTTTCTTTGTTGGGAGATTTTTAAGGCATTTTTTTGTTTTTTTGGAGTTTTTTTTTTTTTTTTTGAAGATTTTATTTATTTATTTATTTATTTATTTGAGAGAGAGAAGGAGAGAATGAGAGAGAGTACAAGTAGGGGAGAGGCAGAGGGGGAGGGAGAAGCAGGCTCCCTGCCAAGCAGGGAGCCCAGCACAGGGCTTGGTCCCAGGACCCTGGGATCATGATGTGAACCAAAGGCAGATGATTAACCTGCTGAGCCACCCAGGTGTGCTGGGGGGAGATTTTTGATAACTGATTCAATTTCCTTATCAGCGATTGGTCTGTTCAGTTTTCTTTTTCTTTATGATTTGATCTTGGTAGGTTGTATGTTTCTGGATATTATCCATTTCTTCTAGGTTCCAATTTTGGCATAATCACTCCAAAATTTTGGATGATCTTTTACATATGTGTGGTATTAGTTGTAATGTCTTCTCTTTCATTTCAAATTTAATTATTTGAATCCTCCCTCTTTTTGCTTGGCAAGTCTACCTAAAGGTTTGTATATTTTGTTTAGCTTCCTCAAAAAATTAGCTCTTAGTTTCACTGATCTTTTTTTTTTTTAGTCTTTATTTGGGTTATTTCTACTGTGATCATTGTCATTTCCTTCCTTCTACTAACTTTGGGCTTACTTTGTTTCTCTTTTTTTCTAGTTCTTTGAGGTGTAAAGTTGTTTATTTGAGCTCTTTTTCTTAATGTAAGTACTTATTGCTATGAACTTCCCTCTTAGAACTCCTCTTGCTGCATCCCATAAGTTTAAGTATGTTGGATTTTCATCTTCATTTGTTGTGTTGTTTTTTTCATTTCTTTTTTGATTCTCATTTGGCCCAACGGTTGTCCAGAAGCATGATGTTTATTCTCTACATAATTGTTAATTTTTCCAATTTTTCTTGTAATTTATTTCGAATTTTATACCTTCATAGTCAGAAAGATGCCTGACAGGATTTCAATCTTCTAAAATTTATTAGAAGTTGTTTTGTGGCCTAACAGAGGATCTATTCTGGAGAATGTTCATGTGTACTTCAAAGAATGTATATTCTGCTGCCATTGGATAGAATGTTTTGTAAATGTCTGTTAAATCCATTTTAAGCACAAGATTTCCTTATTTATTTTCTGTCTGGATGATCTATTGTTGAAAGTAGAGTGTAGAAGTTCCCTACCATTATTAAATTGCTGACTATTTCTCCCTTCGGGTCTGCTTATAAGTTTAGGTGGTCCTATGTTGGGGGCTTAAATATTTACAAATGTTGTGACCCCTTTATCATAATAACAACCTGGTCTTCTCTTTTATGGCAGTCTTTGTCTTAAAGTCTATTTTATCTGAAATAAGCTTAGCTACCCCTGTTTTCTTCTGGTTTCTGTTTGCGTGGACTATCCTTCTCCATACCTACACTTTCTGTGTATACCCAAGTATCTGAAAAGAGTCTGTTATATACAGTTCCTTTGTGCATAACAAGTTGTTTTTCTTTTGCTGCTTTTAAGATTCTCCCCTTGTCTTATGCTTTTGACAATTTAATTATATTGTGTCTCAATTGGGGTCTCTGGATTCAACTTTTTTTAATTATATATTTTTTGAAGTAAAATTAACAGTGTTATGTGAGTTTTAGGTATACCATATAATGATTCAACAATTCTATATATTGCTCACTATTCATCCACATAAGTGTACTCTTAATCCCCTTTATCTATTTCATCCCACCACCTCCCCACTCACATCCTGACAACCACCAGTTTGTTCTCTGTGTTTAAGCACCTGTTTGTTTGTTTGCTTTGTTTCTTAAATTCCACATGTAAGCAAATTCATATGGTACTTTTCTTTATCTGATTGACTTTTTTCACTTAGTGTTATACTTTCTAGGTCCATCCATGTTGTTGCAAATGACAAGATCTCATTTTTATGGCTGAGGAATATTCCATTATATGTATATAATGGGATATT
Source organism: Canis lupus familiaris (assembly GCF_011100685.1). Taxonomy (NCBI): domain Eukaryota; kingdom Metazoa; phylum Chordata; class Mammalia; order Carnivora; family Canidae; genus Canis; species Canis lupus. The sequence goes on along the minus strand of NC_049223.1, from coordinate 3,081,988 downwards.
ATGAGTATATAATATTATATCCATATACATATTATGACTATATAATACTCCATTATATAAAATAGAATACATATATATCACCCCTTCTTTATCCATTCATCTATCGATGAACACTTGGGTTGCTTCCATATCTGGCTATGGTAAATGGTGTAATAAATGAATATAGGGAGGCAACTATCTTTTCGAATTAATGCTTTCATTTCCTTTGGGTAAATTCCCAATAGTTGAATTACTGGATCATATTGTAATTCTATTTTTTAATTTTTTGAGGAATCTCCATACTTTTTTCCACAGTGGCTGCACCAATTTTCCCTCCCAACAGCACGATTTACATTCCCTTCTTCCACCACATCCTTGCCATCACTTGTTACTTTTCATTTTGATTTTAGCTATTCTGACAGGTGTGATTTGCATTTCCCTGATGCTTAATTATTTCCCTGATGATTTTCATATGGCTGTTTGCCATCTATGTCTTCTTTAAAAAAAAAAATGTATATTGAGGCCCTCTGACCATTTTTTGAGTTATTTGCTTTTTGTTGGGTTTTTTGTTTTGTTTGTTTGTTTGTTTGTTTGTTTGTTTTTGTGTGTTTTTTTGGCATTGAGTTGTAGAAGTTCTTTATATATTTTGGATATTATCTCCTTATTGGATATATCATTTGCAAATATCTCTTCCCAGTCAACACACTGTCCTTTTGTTATGTTGATAGCTCCTTTTGCTGTGCAAAAATTTTTATTTTGGTGTAGTAGTTTAATTTTGCTTTATTTTCCTTGCCTGAGGAGATATCTAGAAAAATGTTTCCACAGCCAATGTCAAAGAAATTGCTGTCTATGTTTTCTTTTAGGAGTTTTATGGTTCCATGTCTCACACTTGGGTCTTTAATCCATTTTTAGTTTATTTTCATGTATGGTGTAAGAAAGTAGTCCAGTTTCATTCTTTTGCATGTAGCTGTCCAGTTTGCCAACACCATTTCTTATAGAAATTATCTTTTCTCCATTGTATGTTCTTGCCTCCTTTGTCATAGATGAACTGACAATGCACACATGGGTTTAATACTGGAGCCTCTATCCTATTAATCTATAGATCTATTTTTGTGTCATTCCCATACTGTGTTGATTACTACAACTTGGTAATATATTTGAAATATAGAATTAGTGATTATCTCCACCCTTGTTTTTCTTCCAAAGATTGCTTTGGCTTTTTAGGATGTTTTATGGTTCCATACAAATTTTAGGATTATTTGTTTTAATTCTGTGAAAAATGGTGGCATTTTGATAGAGATTGCATTAAATCTATAGATTGCATTAGGTTGTATGAACATTTTAACAATATTGGGTCTTCCAGTCTATAAGCATGGAATAATTTTCCATTTATTTGTGTTATCTTCAACTTCTTTTATCAATATTTAATAGTTTTGGAATACAAGTCTTTCACCTCCTTGGGTTAATTTATTCCTAGGTATTATATTATTTTTGGTGTAATTGTAAATAGGACTGTTTTCTTAATTTCTCTTTCTGACCCTTCATTATTAGTGTATAGAAATGTCACAGATTTCTGTATATTAATTTTATACCCTACAACTTTACTGGATTCATTTTTCAGCTCTGGTAGGTTTTTAGTGGGCTCATTAGAGTTTTCTATATATAGTATCATGTCATCTGCAAATAGTGAAAGTTTTACTTCTTCTTTATCAATTTAGATATATTTTATTGAATTTTTAATCTAATTGCTGTGGCTAGGACTTCCAGTACTATATTGAATTAAAGTGGTTGGGATCCCTGGGTGGCGCAGCGGTTTGGCGCCTGCCTTTGGCCCAGGGCGCGATCCTGGAGACCCGGGATCGAGTCCCACGTCGGGCTCCCGGTGCATGGAGCCTGCTTCTCCCTCTGCCTGTGTCTCTGCCTCTCTCTCTCTCTCTCTCTGTGGGACTATCATAAATAAATAAAAATTAAAAAAAAAAAAAATAAAAAAAAAAAATAAAGTGGTGACACTGGACAACTTTGTCTTCTTCCTGATTTGAGATGAAAAATTGTCAGTTTTTTACCATGGAGTATGATGTTAGCTGTGGGTTTTTCATATATTACCTTTATTATGTTGGGTTATATTTCCTCTAAACCTATTTTTTTGAGAGTTTTTATCATGAATGGATGTTATATCTGTCAAATGTTTTTTTCTGCATCTAATGGGATGGTCCTATGGCTTTTATCCTTTCTCTTATTAATAGGATGTATCACAATTGATTGCAAATGCTGAACCTGCATTCCTGAAACTTTGCTCCCTCTTCTATTTTCTGTAATAGTTTGAGAAGAATAAGTATAATTCTTTTTAAAATTTTTTTCAATCTAAATTCAATTAATTAACATATAGTATATTATTAGTTTCAGAGGTAGAGATCAGTGATTCATCAGTCTTATTTAACACCCAGTACTCATTACATCATGTGCCCTCCTTAATGCCCAGTTATGCCATTCTCCACCTGCCTCCCCTTCAGGAACCTTCAGTTTGCTTTCTATGATTAAGAGTCTCTTATGATTCATCTCCCTCCCTGATTTCATCTTGTTTTATTTTTCCCTCCCTTCACTATGATCCTGGAATAAGTTCTTCTTTAAATATTTGTACTTATTCCTCTGTTCCTTTCTTCTTCACTTGGTCTCTTCCCTTGTGTGGATTCATCTTATTTGGAACTCTCTGGGCTTCCTGGTTCTGGTTGTCTGTTTCTTTCCCCCCAAGTTAGCCATTATCTCTTTGAATAAGCTTTCTGTACTTTTCTCTCTTTTCTCCTTCTGGACTCCTATAATGCAAATATTGGTTGACTTCCTAGTGCCCTGTAAGTTCCTCAGGCTGTCTTCACTCTTTTCATTCCTTTTTCTGTTTTTTTTCCTCTGATTGAAGAAACTCCATGGTAAGAAACTCCTATCTTCAAGTTCACCGGTTCTTTCTTCCATTTGATCTAGTCTGTTGTAGATCTGCTCCATTGAATTTTTCATTTCAATTATATTCCTCAGCTCTGTGATTTCTGTTTGATATTTTCTTATATCTTATCTTTACTGAAATTCTCACTTTGTTCATGCATTCTTTTCCTGACCTCAGTGAGCATCTTTATGACCATTATTTTGAACTCTTTGTCAGGTAAATCACCTATCTCCATTTCATTAAGATCTGTTTCTGGAGTTTTATCTTGTTCTTTTGTTTGGAACATAATCCTTTTTTTCTTCCTTTCCTTTTACTCTCTATGTTGGTTTTTGAGCATTAAATAAAATATTCACCTCTCCTAGTCTTGACTCATGAACCTTATTGTTCAGCCCAGCCCTAGCTCTAGGGTGTCTTTTACATTTATGATGGTCCAAGCTGTATTCTTTGTGGTTCCCAGTAGTTGAGGGTATGCCAGAACATGACAGTGTCCCAAAGGGGAGACCCTTAGTTGGCACTTGGATGTATGCTTATTAGGAAACAGACCTCAGGCAGCTGCATTTAAAATATGCAATTATACCTCTTTCAGGGAAGACTAGGAGGTGGTGTTCCACCTGCTTCCTCTGCATTAAGCCCTGATTAGGGGTAGCATTAGCCAGTTAAGAACTCTTTCTTTGCTTGCTACAGTCCTGTGGGATTTATAAATACAAGCCCTGCTGGTCACCAGAGCCAGGTAATCAAGGGCTGTGCCCCTTGGATGACAGCCACAAAAGCTGGGGCACCAAGTGTGTGCATAAGCTTCTTGCAGAACAATGCCAGCTACCTAGAGCAGGGAAATGAGAGAACATGGAGATGGCTATCACTGGCTTCCTTCATCTTCACAGTTGTCCCCTAGATGTATAGTGAAAGTAGGAGCCTGACCTTCAGGTCACAACTTTTCTAATATACAAATAGGGCTCGTTCAAAGAAAGTCTGAAAGATGGGCATTTCTTTCTGATCCCTCTGCACTGCATCCTGAAAAGACAGCCATGGCAAGAATTTGCAAGCCTATTAAGAACTATTTCTTTGTTTTCTATAGTCTGGCAGATTTCTCAGATGCAAGGCTTTCACATCTAGGTACACTGGAGGCCTATCCTTCAGGTGGAAGTCTTATAACTAATGCCCAAGCAAGTCCTAAATGTTGGATCCAAACTCTTCATTCTTTAGGGAGAAACTGTGAGTTTGAGTGAGTTGTGAGTTTGCTTCAGACTATATGTCACTATGTTAGGGGTGGAGTATACAATGAGAGTTGTGTTTCAGCTTTTTCTATTTATTTCAACGTGGGATTTCTTTTCTCACTCAGTTGATGATGCATAGGAGTCACTTAGCTAGTTTCTGGATTTCTTTCAGAGAAAATCCTATGTATGGCTGTAGGAGAGGAGTGGTCATGAGAAGAGGGGAGCTCAGAAGCCACCTGTTTCCATCTTGGACCAGAGCCCACAGGAATGTTTTAGAAACCATGGTCCTGAGTCATTTTAATATCTTAGAGGAATACAATTATTCCATTTAAAATATGTTGTTTCAGTAGCCTGTGGCAGTCCTGCGCTATCCTTGTATTGCTTGTTCTTATGTCACAACCAAGGTACATGATGGTATATAAATGATGAAGCTGGAGCCAAGGAAGACTCAGAAGGGCTTTAGAGAGAGACTATCACTCAGCTTGCACCTGCAGACTAAGAGGAGGCTCCAAGAAATCAGACATTAAATAATGGGACATGCCACTCAGAAAGACCTCACAGAAAAGACACTTCACAAAAACAAGATAACCAACTGCAGTCCAAAAGGAGCATAATCAAGGAATTATAGAAAAGAATCATCAGTGGAGCAAGGCAGTTAGAGAAGAAGGAAACATTAACATATATTATTGCCTTCCTGTTAACATTAGGGATGGCACGATGGGGATGCTCGAGAGTATAGAGTTTTCTGAAATAAGATATGGTAGGTAGACCTGACAGTCATCCTGGGGAACCAACACTGATCTGCATATGGAGGCAAAGTTCTGAGTCAGCCAAGAGCTTTGGGTGTGCTTCCTTTGAGGTCAGGAGTCAAACTCATAACAATTGTAGCTCAGAGTTTAAAAAGAGCAGTAAGAGAATATATCCACCAAAAAAGAGAAAGAAAGTGACAGCTCTAGAACAATTCTGACCCATCATAATGGAAATCACCCCTCAGATTCAGGGACCTTCTTTTCAGACTCCTAGTCATACAATGTGTTGTCTAAGGTCTCTAGAATTTATTTATTTATTTATTTATTTATTTATTTATTTATTTATATAAGTCTTTTAAAAAATTTATTTACTTATTCATGAGAGACACACAGAAGGAGGCAGAGACACAGACAGAGTGAGAAGCAGCTCCCTGCAGGAGAGAGAGGACCCTCGATCCTAGGACTCTGGGATCATCACCTGAACCAAAGGCAGATGCTCAACGACTGAGCTACCCAGGTGCCCCAAAGGTCTGTAGAATTTAGTTTGGAAAATAGAGATATAGTAAATGCATCATGGGCAGTGTACATGCACATGATCATGTGGGGATCCACACATATTAATGCAGAGACAGAAAGACACATACACACACGCACACACATCAATACATTTTGCTTCCTGGTACTCTAAACCAAAATATGGCTCAACTGCATAGTTTGACAAAGACACGAATTGGGAACATTAGAAACAGAATATTCCCACATATCATGATCTGGCAATACTAATCTTACTCTGGTCTACCTTTTCAGTGGAATGTAAGCCCAACCTTCTGGCTAGATTTTCAATAGTGGCCAAAAACAAAAAAACAAAACAAACAAACAAACAAAAAAAAATTCCCAAAAAGCAAATACATGTCCTACGAAGAACCATATGCAGGTGATTGTCTGTTAATGCCTATTAATGATTCTGGTGACATAGCAAGGATCACACAACAGTGCAGAAAGGAGGTTTTCTGGTTTGTGTTCCAAGATGCAGAGTCCCTTTAGCACTTTAGGCTTAATCCATGAGAGAGAATGGATTAATGGCATCTACTTTCACTTGAATAGTTAACCAAATGGCTTTGTTCAAAGGCAAACTATAAAACATAAAAGAAAAAATTTTGCTTGTAGAAAATTTTAAAAATAGTGATTAATGGATATACTTAACAGAGTATTGCCTACATTCATCTCTGTCATAAGTTGCCTTGATAGCTTTTGGAGACCTTTATCTGTGTTAATTTTGAAAGAGATTATAATAAGAAATATGTTTTGAGACGTCACCTTTCATTTCTTAGGACTAGGTGGTAAGCTCTCTAAGAGTGTAGCCTGAAGCTTAATGAGGACGCCGTCTCTGTGCCACTGCAGCACAGAGGGTTGAAAAACATTATCTGCTCTTTGAGCAGAAAATGCCACTGTTTCTTCCAGTTGCTACACTCAGAGGCAGGATCAATGTCCATTTCTAAAAGTCAGGCTTGGGTAATAACTCGATATTAAATGCTTGACTGAATGGAGTTCTTTCTAATCAGCTGTAGTATATAATCTAAATCTTCTTTCAAGGAATACAGAAGAAAAGAACAGGGTCCCAAGCAATCCATACACTGTATAAGAAAGGAACATAAGGTCAGCTGTTAATAATTTGGTTGGATTACCTCGGCATGACCCTAGAGCCCTATAACTCTCTGAAGCTCTGTTATAATTTGGGGAACTGCTATGAAGTGACAGAGAACTCAGGTTCAGCAGCTGGAAATCTTGATTTTCTTTCTGAGTGTCTTCTAAAGTAATGCAAATTTTGGTATACTGCAATTCAACTTCTCTTGTAGAAGTAATCTTATGGACCAAAATGTTCAACTGAGTTTCGTTGGCCCACTACCATCTATAAGGAAGTTAGAGTAAATAAGATACAATTTTAAAGAAAGAACTAAAAAGGAAAGGAAAGGCCAAACATGTCCAAACTCTTCCTGATGCTTGACATCAGTATCTGCTTCCATCGCACTCTTTGTTTGATGGATGAACATCCAGTAGGCCTACCCACACACATCCATCACCACACCTACAGTCACCATGCTGCTCAGACCAAATTCCTGGGTCATCATCAGAGGCTGGCTTTGTAGAAACAGAGATTCATCATTTCCCTAGAGGGGACATTTAGGAAATGGCAACATTTTCCATCCAAACAATAAGTGGCTATTATACAAATCTTGATTTAATGTGAACAAATCACAGTTATCTTTACCTATATTTTCACTGTTGGTTCATAGATTCAGGCCTGTAATGACATTTTACCAATTATTGACCCAATCCCCCAATGAAAAGGCATGGTTATGTTTTGCTCACTATACGCAAAATGCATCTATGAGCACTATGACTGAGCTAAGATTTTTGTGACTTTTCTTATGAAAGAACTGGGGCTCCGATGGGGATAAGTAACTTATCCAGGGCAAGGAAGCGGCTGAACAAGGATTCAAATCCATATCTGCATGATTGCAGAGTTCATGCAATGCTCATTGCCTTCAACTGGTTTACTCTAACTTGATCTCTCTGAATGGGGAAAAGGCTAGGAAAAGAGAATGAAAAAAGATAATGAAAAATAAATAAGATCAGGCAGCAAGGTGTCTAAGACTGAACAATCAGACAATGTTCAAGATGGCAGTTGGGAAATTCAAGTCAAGACAAGAAATCCAGAAGCCAAACAAAGATTGTTAGGGATTGCTGGCAGGGTCGGTCATGAAGAAACATGGCAGACAAAGTGTTGGCAGCCCATGTCCTTTCAAGGGTGAGCAAGAACAAGGTTAGCCAGAAACTGGACACAGAGCACAAGGGAGAGACATAACCCTGATGCCCAGACAACAGACTGCCCCTGAGACCAGATGCTTTGTTCTCCTCTCACCTCAGTCACACCAGCCTCAGTAAGTCTGGCCTAAAGCCCTAGAGGTGAGAAAAATGGGAAACAGCTGACGGGCTAGTGCGTGAGGGAGCAGGGAGCAGACCTGCTCTGGCAAAGCCATTCCCCAGACAGGTGGCAAGAGAAGAGCCTGTTCCCAATCAGAGTTGGATGGAAATAGCTAAGATGAAAAACAAATTCGATGCCATCCCTTCAAAATCTCCACATGCAGTGGAGAGTGGCTGCTGAGCTGGACCTTGGTGGGAGAGAAGGAGACCTTCCCAGCTGAGAACTGACACATAAACACCGTGGCCAGCTCCCTGCAGGCTGGAGAGTCCTAGATCCAGATGAAATCCTTGACTCATAGAATAGTCACGATAATAATAGCAGCAGCACATATTGAAATCTCCTTATGGCCAAACACAGCACATGTGTCTTTGTTTTGTCACCCCAACAATGCTGGGTTTTCCCTATTTTCCAGGTGAGGCTCTAGTAGCATTCAATGGTTAAGTGACTCACCTACTGTAAGCAGGAGCATATACTGCTATAGAAGAATGTCCCAAAGTGTGACTAGAGTGTCAGATTCTAAAGCCTATGCCCTTTCTACTACTGCCACCTATGAAAGTATTCTTCCTCAACCAAACAGTAGAACCTGGGAGCCAGGGTGAGAGGGGAACAGACCCCCCATTAGTGCTGTCTGCTCACTGGGAAGGGTCACACACACACACACACACACACACACACACACTTTTTATATCAAACTTTACAAGTTTCAAAGGCATTCCCAAATCCTCTTCTTATTTTTAAAATGACCATACACAACCCTTTTCCTCCCAAAAGATATATCTTAAAACATATTTAATTGGAAACACAGTTTTTGAACAGGAATATAAAGTAGTTCCTTCCCGTCCCCCTTAAGGACAGCTTGCTTAATAATCCTTTCTCAAAATTTAACATTTTTCAAAATGGAAATTTTTTTTAACTTCAAAAGAATAATACACACATTTTGTAAGATTTTAGACAATATTATTTATGGTTACTAGATCCAAATTTTTGAACCAATGTTTCTTAATTATTCTAGCTGAATTCTATAATAGTTAAGGGACTTGGGAGTATTTTGCAGAGATTCCCAGCTAAGCAGATTTGATCCCCTCATTTGGAGCTAGGAATTGTGGGATCTACCAGTCAAAAAAGAAGTTACTTCTGCACAAGAAAAAAAATTTAAAGACATTTTCCCCACACCACTAACTAAAATGTATACTATTCAGCACTTTGGGCATGTCAACAGGACAAGAACTAGAAAGCTTCACATAAAAATAAATATATTTCGCTAGTTGATCTGAAAGCTCCATTTTTAATTTTAAGCGCACTACATCTTTAGAAAATCTGTTTTATGGAAGCTGCTTCGAGGGCACATACACATTAATTGGTTGCCCTTATCTCTCATTTTACTACCAGCACCAGCAAGACCCTTCAAAGAAATTCCCAGGGACTGTTGTACCTAAAAGAGCTTCATTTACTCAATTGCACTGTCTTTGTTCCCAAATGCTCCCCCTAACAAGCACAGAAGCTGAAAACAACATAAGAAAAATATCTTGGAAAATGGTTCACAACATTCTAATGGCTTACAGATGGGTTGGGAACCTTCCTGCCATTTTTATTGTTTGCTTGCTTCCTTTCTTCTGTCTGGAGTTTTATTGCTTGCTTTCCTTGTTTGCCCCCTGGATGCTTGATTGAACCCACTGAATCTTTCCACACCAGTGGACAAGGCCAACAACCCTTTGCCCTCCAGCCAACTGAGAGGGTCCTCAGGCTTCGGATTGTATTTCCACAATCTGGAACAGAGGATACTCATACTGGTCAGGCCCAGCAAGGTGGTTAGAAAATATATTTCTGCAAAGATATTAAACTTACTTTAACAACAAAAAATTTTTTTTAAATCCCCACAGTTAGAATAATGTCCTTGGAGACCAGGGAAGCTTATCCAGATCAGCTTTATAAGGTCGAATATCAATCAGTAAAGCTCAGGCTGCCAGAGGATTATTATGTTAGTAAAGTAAGTCAGCATGTTAATGGTTCTGCCTGTTAGCCATGCTAACTGGTTCACAAGACTGAGAAAGATTACTACCCGACACTTGGGTATCCTTACAGAATTTGGAATGCGACAGCTCAAATCCAACTAAAAATGAATTACGTCGGATGTCGCGGACGTGGAAATAAAAACTGACTAAGCCAAACCATAGGAGACAAGATGGAACTTGGGAAATGTGCTAGATCAGGAATCAAAAACCATGAATTCAGTCTCAGTGGCCTCCCCCAGGTTTGCAGGAGGCTCCTACATGGTGTTTGCCAAGCTCCACCCAGTTTCTTTCAGGAAATGCTTTTCTCTCCACTCTACCAAGTGCTTCCATGTGGGGCTGGGAATCAGATGCTCAAGAAACATGACACAAACCACCAGAGCTCTGCCCTCAGATTTCTCACTGAGAAGTTGGCTGTCTGTTCTCTGCAGCAGGATCTGGGAGCCACCCATGGTCCAGTTTCCTCCACATGGAAGCAGCAGTTCTGCAGAAGGGAAATAGGGTAGTGATGCACCAAGAGCCCCAAAACAAGAATCAGAGTATCCAGCAACTGCCCAGCTCCAATCCCATCACCCAGAGGCCTCAATTCACTGTTGCGCTTCCCATAGGTTGAGTCCATGAGCCACTACATTCCCCTCAAATCTGAGCCCACTTGATGTGGGCTTCTCTCACTTGATATAAAAAATGCCTGATGGACAAGAATGCTATGAATTAATCTCTTTGGGCCTCAGTGTCTTTGAAAAAACTTTAAAAGCACTATATTACTGGGGATGTAGGTCTCTCTTCTGTCAAAAAGACCTGAAATAACAGTTTCTTACTCACAGGTAAAACTTCAAAGCTGGCTTGCCAGTCTGCTCTGTGAATTCATCAGGGGTCCAGGCTCTTTCTCTCCAGAGGTGCTGACCAAGGAAATTACTGCCCAGCTAGTGCAGGGATCTGTTGCTATTTCTACCTGACAGGATTTGATCATAGTCAAGGGACTGATGACCATGCATGTTTCCTGTTTTTCCCTCTTACGAATAGGAGGTTTTACTGCCATTAATCTAATCCTGCATCATCACTGTATGCTGACTGTAAGGAAGAAACAGATGATTTGTTTTTACTATGAAGAGGAACCTCATCTAGATGTGACAGAGATGATCACACATCCCCCAGATATCCTAGTATTTGATCTGGGTTCAGTGACACAATGGGATGTTAGGATGGTCTCTCCTGGGTAAGAGCTCCTAGTCTATGAGAGACAAAGAATGCATATGGATATTTGAGTGACCAAAATGAGTATATTGACACAGACTGCAAATTATTCCCAAATATCTCCTTCTTAATAGAATACCCAGATTTTAGCTGGGTGGACCATTGCAGAACAAAGAGTGTGTATCCCTGGCTCCATGCAGCTGGGATGGCCAGGTGACTAAATTCTGGTTAATGGAATACAGCAGAAGTGACATGCTCACCTATGGATCAGGCCCCAAAAGGGAGAAACATGGCCCCCTCTCCCTCTTACCCTCCCTCCTGATAGCTGATATGCCGACTTAGTGGTAACCATCTTGGACAGTGCATATGTGACCAGTCCCCTCAGGATGATAAGCAAGTAGACAGGAGGTTCCTGGGCCCCCAACACATATCAGCCCTGGACTATTCTATAAGAGAAATACTTCTGTCTGGTTTAAGCCACTATATGTTGGTCTCTGCGAGGGCAGCTAGATGCTATTTCCTAATATCACAAGTACTATGTAAATGCATATCCAAGTAGGTACTCATCTCAAATCGAAGTTCCTAGAAGTCAAGGACTAGGGCCACTCAGTTTCCAATGTGAATGTGAAGTAAATGTGAAACTGTGATACATGCTGGAGACAAGAATTTGAGGCAATTAAAATGGGTAGCAATGCTTTTGTCTGGCCTTCCTTCCCTAGGTCCTTGGGGAAGCCATGTGCTTGCTTTCTTCTTGGAAGCAGCCCCTTCCCAGAATCCCCCTCACTCTTACAAGGGCATGAAAAGCACTGGCTGCCTTGGTCTCACTGAGGCCAGGCAAAATTTGAAGTGAGCTTTCTCTCATGAAATCAGATCACTAAGGGCACAGGTAAGGCTGGGACATAGTAAGATGATATGACCTCTGTGCCACTGTGGCAGGAGTGAACCGGGGGCAGTCCTAGGACCAGGACTGACCCTTGTGTCCCTATACCCTCATCTTACCCCACAAACCTATTATATAGCAACTAAAGGATTAGTATCTGAGTCATCTGATTAGCAAAGTTTACCAGGACCTGCTCTATTTGTCTATCCACGTGCATGATCCAGCCATTCAAATGAGTTTCCACAACGGAGTGTCTGCTTAGTTCACCTGCCTGGTATTCCTTATTTCCATTGTAACTAGAGCTTTGTTTTCAAACCCATGGTGTAATACTCTGCCACATTATTATAAATTCCTTTCCTTTTTAGTCTAGTTCGGGTCCTGCTATGAATGGAAGAGACTCTAATGCCACTTCCCTGCCTGCCACCTTGACTCCTTTTTTTTTTTTTTTTAAATTTTTATTTATTTATGATAGTCACAGAGAGAGAGAGAGGCAGAGACACAGGCAGAGGGAGAAGCAGGCTCCATGCACCGGGAGCCCGATGTGGGATTCGATCCCGGGTCTCCAGGATCGTGCCCTGGGCCAAAGGCAGGTGCCAAACCGCTGCGCCACCCAGGGATCCCGCCACCTTGACTCCTATGGCCATGTGTAGCTCACCAAATGAGAGCCCCTTCACAGACACCTACCTAACCACACTTGCGGATCTTATATAGATCTTATATAGTTGAAAGCCTTGAAATCAGGACATGTGAGTTCAAATCCTAGTTCCAACACTTAAAATAATGAATGTGGCCTTGGGAAAATTAATTGTTCTAAGCTTCAGTAGTTCTATCTTCAAAGTGAAAAGTATAGGAGTGCTTTGGTGGCTCAGTCAATTGTCTGGTTCTTGATTTTGACTCAGGTCATGATTTCAGGGTCCTGAGATCAAGCCCTTCAGTGAGCTCTGCACTCAGTGGGGAGTCTGCTTGAGATATTCTCTCCCTCCCCTTGCCCTTCCTCCTACTCACATGCTCTCTCTCTCAAATAAATAAATACATACATACATACATACAAGAATTGAATGATACATTGTAAGTAGTCAAGAAACGGTAACTGAACCATCATAGCTGAGCCATCATAGCTGAGCCATAACTGAGCCATCATAGCTGAGCTCACCATCCACTTGGCTGTTACTCTTCAGCCATCAAGCTGCCTCTCAGCAGTCAGAATCCACAGGTGAGATATTCTCCTTGATCCATCAAGTCCTGGATTCCATCCCTATCGTACTTGACAGCATTGCCAACCCCAGGTTAATGTGCTCAATCCCACTGAAAGCTTGTGACCTTGTTCATGGTAGGCCCTCAGCACATGTTTATGGAATCAATGAATGAGTGAGCACATGAATTAAATATGATGCCAATATCCACTGTTTCCTAAATACAAATGAAATGTCTACTGTAAGAAAAGACCTGTTCCAATTGTTGTGGGGAGCACATGAATTTGATAATCATGCTGGCTTTACCCAAGGTGTTCATCCTTTGTCCCTCAGTGTCATTGTCAGGAAGGACAGAATGAGTCAGTTGACATAGTATCTCTCCATTCTCCACACTCCCATCAATATCCTAGAATTCATAGGAAGAGAACAACCACAAAATGCATTCATATCTGCTTCTGAGTTCCTGGGATTAACCTAACTCTTATGCTCTGGTGGCCTCTGTGGTAGACATGAGTCAGTCAGTGCAATCTGTGCTCCCTCTCCTAGAGAGGGACTGCCTCACTGCACACACTCATGGAGCCCCATGAGGGGCTAATCAGCAGGGAAGAAGGATGTGAGTGCCACTGTGAGTTCCCTGCAAGGAAGGAATTTCCAGGCTCTGGCACAAAAGCCAAGAGCAGCTGCTCCTGCCCTGGGAACAGTGCTGGCCTCTGGTAGTGATAAAACTGAGAAAACATCAGAAGGGGAAAACTTCCCTGCTTTGGGACTTACAAGTATGCCACCTGCTCCATGAATTGGGACAGGTACCCACTTCATCACCTCAGAGCCTCACCCCTCAGCACAGCCCTAGCACTTAGAACAAAGAAAAATGTTTATTTGGCTTTGCTCCAATGATGATCTCAACCCTGCCTTGAGGATCTGTGTGCAAAGATGAAAACCATCTCTTTCTCTTTGTTCTCCATTCTCAAGTATATGTATCAAGTTCTGGAAAATATTTACATCATTTTAGAAAGGGTGGGAACAAAAATAATGTTAGGAAGGGCTGGAGTAATGAAGGAAAAGAAAGCAATTTGATGAGAGAAGAGTAAAGATTGGGATAAATGGAAGAAATGGAAGAATTACTCCAGAAATTGGTGCTTTTACATAATCAGGAAAACAGACCAAGGACATCCTGTTGGACTTATGGTTGTAAGAACCCATCTACCTGTAGACCTACAGACAACTGAACTTAGAGTCTGAGTACATCATGGAAGTCAGAAATGCCATCACAATGATTTTCCTCCTCCATGGCTACAAGCAGAGCAGTGTCCAGGGAGAGATTCCAACCAATTAGGCCTGTGGCTGCTAGTTCAGACTTTCCCTGTGGATGCTCTCTCCCCTCTTTCTGCTCACACAGCCTGTAGCCCCTGGGTTTACTCTGGGCAGAGCCATGTTCCACAGACCATGGCCGGCAACGTGGCCCTCCAATTTGGCCTAGAGGGCAAGAATGTGTGGTGAGCAGAAAGGAGATTAAGGCTAAGGAATCCAGTGAGGCTTCCCTTAGGCTTTGTCCACCTTAGGCCCAGACCTACATTTCAGTATATTCTTCAAGCCAGCTGAGTGATAAAACAGAAGGGACAGCCATTTATCCTGGCACTTCACTTTATTCATTGCAATAATTGATTAATGGCTGTTGCATAGTAACCTTTTCTCTGCATCAGTTAGATAAAAAATTTTTTAAAGATTTTATATATTCATGAAAGATACAGAGAGAGAGGCAGAGACACAGGCAGAGGGAGAAGCAGGCTCCCTGCAGAGAGCCTGATGGAGGACTCGACCCCAGGACCCCGAGACCACGACCTGAAAGAAAGACGGATGCTCAACCACTGAGCCACCCAGGTGCCCCAGTTAGATAGACCCTTTAAGGATAAGGACCACGTCCTAGTCACGCTGACTCTCTGTACAGTGTTGAGCAGAGTGGCAGCTATGTGTTGATTATGAGTTTGAAAATGGACACCTGGACTTTGATTCTCTTTTCAGGCCTAGTTCACCATTCTAACTGTCCTCTATGTATGGAAATATGACTTCCATCTGTGGCAAAGGAGCATGAAAGCTTGCCAAAATTTTCCCAGCTGCAGAGCTTCTCTCTGGCCAAAAATGACTCAATCAGGTCTTAAGCAAAAGACCTGGAACGTCTGTCACTTCTAAGGAGCCTCATGCCAAGCACAGGATGTAAAAGCTCACTTCTTACTCTTGCTGCCCACTTCTTATTCTATACAACATAAATCTCCTTTCCATTCTCAGATGACCTTCCTTTCAGAAGCACAAAGGCACTAGCTCACTCTGGGCTCAGCTTTGCCAATAGTCACAGATTTCTGCACCATGGTGTCTCTTCTCTTTCCCTGGAGAACATCCCAAACTTCCTCTCACCTTGGAATATTTTGAACATTCGGAACTGGATAGGGATAACAAAAAGAAGGACTCAGGGTAGCTGAACTTCCTACATTCCCTTCTTCCTTGCTGCCACTTGACTTTTCTTTGGCACACTGAAGTAGAACCAAGGGTAATCGTGGACAGTATCTAGCACATATAAGATATTCTATAAGTGGCTACTGATATATTTGGTACAAAAACACAAACTCTGATGGATTTTCAAGCATCACTGAAAGACTGTTAGGGAAGTACCTTCCCTACAAAATATCTCCTGGAATCCTGTTAATTAGATTACTCTTGAACCATGTGAAAGACTATAAGAAGTATCTTCTAGGGATGAGGGATGCCTGGGTGGCTCAACAGTTGAGTGTCTGCCTTAGGCTCAGGGCATGATCCCAGGATCCAGGATCAAGTCCCACATCGGGCTCCTTGCAAGGAACCTGCTTCTCCCTCTGTCAGTGTCTCTGCCTCTCTCTCTTTTATGAATAAATAAATAAAATCTTAAAAAAAGAGAAGTATCTTATAGGAGTCATATATCCATACAAGTCAGTAATCCTCAAAGAGTTATTGTCCTATTACTTCAGTTAGATTCAGCAAACATCTAGAGGTGGACCACCAGGTACAAACCTCTGTACCAGTTGTAACACTAGAATGAAAAGGACACAATATTTGACCTCATAGAGCACAATTCTTTTAGAAAGATGTGTTGAGACCCAAGTACTGTAATGCCCACTGCCATGATTCTCCTTTGAGGTGAGATTGGTGGATGGAGGCAGGGCAAAGCTGACTTAAAAAGTGTGGTTTCCCAGGGCTTGGAGGGAGGGCTAAGATCTCCCCTAACTCTCAGATGTGTACATGGCATGGCTAAGGGTGTTGGGATAGAGGTTGGTTGGGGCTGAGTAGGGTAAGTGAGAATAAGAAAGAACCAGCTCTCCTGGTGGAGGAACACCATGAGAAAAGACATGGAAAGCAGAGACACATGGACTCCTGGGGAGCAGAAGCTACTCTAACATGCCTTCAGTGAAGAATGTGGATGTGAGGAGAGGCCAAAAGAGCAGAAATGATGCAGTGGGTTGGACAGTAAAAGGCACCACACTCTGCACTTGGGAGACATCCTAGAGGCCCCTAAATGATTTTGCATTGGAAAAGACCTAATTACAACTGTGTTACAGAAAAGCTAACTCTAGCAGAGGGGTTTATTTATTCTATTAATGAACTACAAGAGATTATCTACTCTCACCTCCCATACCAACATATTGGCACACAAATGGTGCTATGACAAGGAAAATTAAGGTGCCATCAACGCACCTAAGTAATAGGGTTAATAGGGTGTGTGGGCCACTGTCTTGGCCCAGGGCTGTCCGAACCCAGCAAGTATGGATGTAAGGTGTTCCTTTCCCTTTCATTGCCCAGCTAGGTGCCAGAGCCCCACAGCTTCTCTCCAACATATTTAGGGACATTTTAGGGAAGCACTTCACCTGGGGTTAATCAATCTGGAAGGCACTGGTGAGGGTGCAAGTTAGCCCACCATCCTCCAAACAGCTGGGGGCGCAGCTGGCTGGGGCTTGTCCCCAGTGAGTGTGCTGCTTCCACTGCCATCTGCCTGCTCCCTCCTGCCCTCCTGGGCCCTCCAGCCCTTCATCCACCATCTCCTCTCTGGGTGTAGACATCTGTCCTGGTGCGGGAGGCTGAGGGAGAGGGAGGATGAAGCTGGGACCTTGATCTTACTCATGAGGTCTCACACAAAATCTTGCCTTGGTCACTTCCCTGGAGAGCATCCCAAACTTGATTTGCCCATTAAAAGAAAAAACAATCCAGAGAGGTTGCTTTTTCGCTTTCTACTTTTATTTCCCCTTCAAGAGCCAATGGTCACAGAATAGTCCAACAGCCTGGATGGGGACAGGACAAAATAGGAAAGGGAAAGACTAGGAGAAAATTTGTTCCATTGTTTCATATCTTAAAAGTATCCTACAGCAAAGGGATTCTTTTAATGTCATTGGGTTTTATTAATATATTTATTATATGCATGCAATGCAAAACTCTTGAAATGGATCAAATACTTTCCTATAGACTTACAAACTTACCCAAGTTACTGGAGCATAGGTATTTATAGACCAGTAGATACTAGTAAATCCATATGAATCTTAATTAATACAGTTATATTTTCACACAGACAAAACTTCAGAGTGCTTATTATAATCATTCAATTAGCTGGCTGGTTCCTCCTCAACATCATCACTACTCTGAGTAATTGTGCATAGAAAATATTTTAGCAAATCATTAAAAAAAACTCAAGATAGAGAGATAATTCTTTTCATCCCTCATCTGTAAATCCTAATCCAGTGTAAGTATATTCACATCTCTTTTAAATAGTCTCTAAAGGCCCCTTAAGCTTTCTAATCTCTTCTTTCAAAAAATTGCTCAGTTCTGAAAAATGTTTCTCCTGGCATAATACCTGGTCCCGTGATTCCTCCCCTGGACTCCTACCAATTCTGGAGGCCCCACCACTCGAAACCACATCCCTGAGGAGCCAAATCTGTTGGTAAAGTCTCTGGGATGCCATAATACTGTTCTCACACCATATTTCACCTCCTGAAAAAGTGCCAGAAGGTTTTATTTCTGTTCTGCTAAGTGACATGGTCCAAAATGTTTGAACAGGATCACCCTAAGTGTGGTCCACCCAGGAACTCACCCCCTACAGTAACACAAATGCATTCACAGCATGATGAGGGTTTTTTTTTTATCATCTTTGGAAAGATCATTTTTAGATAGACTTTGGATCCTCTCCAGGCTCAGAAGAAACTTTTTCAGGAGTAAATGGGAGTCAGTGAAGTAATCTATTGAAGAGTCTTACCCTGGCTTTATTTTGCTAGAACTAATAAATATATTTTTGAAAACTTATCCTTCTGAATGGTCATCTGATCCAGGCTTTTGTTTTGGTGATCAGAAGAGAATACTCTGAGAAAGACTCCCTTGACTTGGTCTCTTTTCATTAATTGAAATTAAAGAATGCTGTATCTCTTGCTATTTTTTTAGTATGTTTGATTTTCATTTTATAGTGGTCTTTCCAAAATGATATGTAAGTGGAGTAGTTATTCACATGGTATGGTGACAGGTAAGAAAGCCCATAATCACTTCAAAACATTATTTATGTACAAGTGAGTAAGTGCCTATGTGTGTGTATGTGTGAGTGTGTGTGTGTGTGTGTGTGTATATATATATATATGAGCAATTTTTTGCCTAAAAGCCCATCATTAATGAATCACTCACTTGGAATTAAAAATGTACATTCTTGACTGTGAAGAAAATTTTTTTTCTAATAGGCCTAACTGATTAAGTCATTCTTTCTTCAAGTATCAGAATATCCTGGAATGTTCTTTAAAGCTACAGCTTTGGGGAAGAAAAAAAAAAAAAAAAAACACTACAGTGCTGGGGCCTTATCCAGGCCCGTAAAAGCAGAATCTCTGGTGAGAGAAACCAAAGATCTATGCTTTTAACAAGCACTCTAAGTAATTTTAACAACCCTAAAGTCTGAGAAATAGTAGATTAAATAAATAGTATGGCTAAAATTAACAACTCAGGAAACAACAGATCCTGGCAAAGATTTGGAGAAAGGAGAACACTCTTATACTGTTGGTAGGGAATGCAAATTTGTGCAACTGCTCTGTAAAACAGTATGGAGGTTCCTCAAAAAGTTGAAAATAGAGCGTCCCTATGACCCAACAATTGCACTACTAGATATTTATCCAAAGGATACAAACAAAGTGATTCAAAGGGGCATATGTACTCCAATGTTTACAGCAGCAATGTCCACAATAGCCAAAAAAATGGAAAGAGCACAGATGTCCGTTGGCAGATAAATGGATAAAGAATTGGGGGATATATATATACACAATGGAATATTACCCAGTCATCAAAAAGAATGAAATCTCGCCATTTGCAACAACACAGATGGAACCAGAGGGTATTGTGCTAAGCAAAATAAATCAGCCAGAGAAAAACAAATACCATATGAATTCATTCCTATGTGGAATTTAAGAAACAAAATTGATGATTATAGGGGAAGGGAAGGAAAAATAAAATAAGATAAAAACAGAGGGACACAAACCGTAAGAGACTCTTAACTGTAGGAAACAAATTGAGGGTTGTTAGAAGGCAGGTGGGTGGGGGGATGGGGTAACTGGGTGTTGGGCATTAATGAGGGCACATGATGTAATGAGCACTGGGGTGTTATATACAACTGATGAATCACTAAACTCTACCTCTGAAACTAATAATACACTATAGGTTAATTAATTTATTTTAAATTTTAAAAAAAGAATAACTATTCTATCCTAGCTTATGTAATCTCTCCACAAATTAAACAAATTAAAAAAAAAAAATCCTAGGGTCTCCCACGGGTCTCCTAAACCTCCCAAGACTTAGCTTTCATGAAGACTTGCATTCAAAGAAACAGTCTGCTATCAGAACCCACAAAAATGTTTTACAACAGATATCATGATAATGGCAGGGTGTGAGTCTCACAGAATAATTTACACCAGAAATATTCCCAACTACCCCCTTCAGGCATCTCTCCCTTTCCTCCAATTTTTCTACTCTCAAAAATACATATATCCATTAAAAATCTTTCCCTCTTATGCACTGAAAAGCAAAAGCTACAATAGAAATCTTTGGATAGTTGAAGAAATATGAATATAAGCTATATGTAGCTCATATTATGTTATTATAGAATTGTTAGTTTAGTTAGGTGTGAAAATAGTGCTATTGTGTAAGTAATGTCCATAGTCTAAGGAGTTAAGTATCATTACATCTTCAACTTACTTTCCAATGGTTCAGAAAAGTTTATGCACACATATACACACATATATGCCTACATATACATGTGTATGTGTCAGTGAAAGCAAATATGGCTACTGATAATGACTGAGTTAATCCAGAGTAGTCATTATATTATCTTCTATTTTGCTGATTTAAAATTTTTCAAAATAGAAAGTCAGAGAAAAACAATTTTTCTTCTGTTTTTTTTTTCTTGCTGTTCTGTCCCTTCTCCCATGCCGCACCACACTCAGCCCGCCTTCCACCTGGATGTGACTACCATGTCCTTGGCCACACCAAATCACAAACCTCATACCTTCCAGGCTTCCCTTCCAATCTATGGAAGCAACTTGAAGGATATTTGTCTGCTTTCACTCTAATTTTCTTTCAAGAAATCCCAGCATATAAAATTCTCCACCTACTAAAGCACGGTATGCTTATCACTTAGTTTCCAACTAACAGCTAACTGAAAATCTCTTAAGTGTATAAAGGTCCTAAGAGCCTGGAGAAAGAAAATCCTGTGCCTAGTCCAGGATACTATTGGGTCTGATGTGTAGAAGGCACATTGGTATCTCTGGTCTAGACTGGCCAGGAGAACTCTCAAGAACAAATATTTTCCATTTACCACTAAACCTACTCATCACTGAAATCCTTTCTCCTCCAACCACCATTCTCTAGTACATTCTTAGTCCTGAATTAGTTCACAAAATCCTTAGCATGGTATAACTAAGTATGACCACCCTCGAATGGCCAGAGAGGTGGCTTCACACTCTTTAGGCAGTGACTTGTCATTCACATCTGCCAATTGCAGCACTTGAGAAATCTCAAGGACGACAAGCGCAGAACCCTCCAAATCAAGGGAGAAATGAGACGCTGCATCCAGAAACCATTCTAGGGTGTGACATTAAGCAGGCAGATAGAATTCTGTGGAATGCATTGGAGTGGAGCCGAGCCTCATTAGCAATACCATGATAAATATCACTGTGGTTAAATGCACTCTGATTATGTGTGTGATTCCAGAAAGCAACACCTCAAAGGAGAACCTCACTGGAGGAGCTGGGTTAAGGAAAGGGGGGCTGGGAGCCCTCAGTAGAGGCCACAGAGCAAGAATCAAGATGAGACACAGAACCTTAAAGAGATACTGCCCTTGGAAGAACAGATACTGCCCTGAGCCATCCCACCAGTGGCATTTCCTGTTTCCATAGTGAGGAGGAGTTTAGAAATAAGTACCAGAAGCCAGCTGTGGTGGTGTGAAAAATTGGCCCCCAACGATATCCCAGAATCTGTGAATATTACTTTTCATGGCTAAGAAGACTTTGAAGGTGTGACAAATCAAGGATCTTGAGATGGGAGGATTATCCTGGATTATCTTGGTGGGTCCTAAATGTGATCACAAGAGCCCTTCTAAAGAAAGGCAAGAAGATCAAAAGAGAGAGAAGGCCCCTGTGATGAAGGTGGCAGACATTGGAGTGTTGCAGCCCCAAGCCACGGCAAAAGAATGCCAGCAGCCTTTAGAAGCTGGAAGTGACAAGAAACAGATTCTCCCCTGGAGCCTCGAGAAGAAACCAGCCCTACTCACACCTTGATTTTTCGATTTCTGACCTCCAAAACTATAAGAGAATAAATTTGCATTGTCACTAAATTTGTGGTTAATCTGTTACAGTGGCATGAGGAAGCTACTGCATTAATTGTAGAGTTACTGTATATGGTTACGTTTAAGGCAGCTAAACAGCAAACCGCAGCTCTCATTTCACAGTGTAGGTTGAGTATATCTCATTTACTTATGCTTTCTGTATTTTCATAAAATTTTGCATTAAGAAATTCTATCAAGAATATGTCAGAGCTCTCTCCCGTAGGGGTCCCCAATCTGACAACTGAGCCCACTTCTTTTTCCAGCTCCCATCTGACCACAGCACTCAGGATGCCATGGGATTCTGGAACTGAGGAACCCTAGGGCTGTTTAACAACAGGACCCCAAACAGACCAGTAAGAGACAGTCCATGTCCTAGGAAAGGAACAGTCACACCTACATTTGAATCCTAGCTCCACAGTGACCAGCTCTAAACTCTGAGCTTCTCTTTTATCTGAAAATCAGAGACAGTAGCACTTGTTACTGACAAGCTTTCTTGTGCAGATGAAATCAGATTATGGAAGTAAAGGCCCTAGCACAGTAGTTGTTCAGGCTTGTGATTAATCACAGGAAATGACTTCCCCACACTCACCCCGAGCAGTAAGCCAGGAGGACCGCCTCTCGTGTCTCTCAACAATGCCACTCCGGCTCACCAAACACGACAACATTTCAGGAGTCTCAGGTTGCCTTGGACTACTTTGGAGCAACTATGCACGCCGCCTTCCATCAGTTTTGCTGGCCACCTGCAGCTGCTGCCCAGACAGCCCTCAGTTCACTGAGGTAACATTTGCACAGCACCCTCTGTGTGACACAGGACGGTGGTTCAGGCTCGGCCAGGGGTACTTGGATGAGCCAAATGATGCTCTTTCCTCAAGAAAATTATATTTTAGAGTGTCTGGACTAGAACAGAGTGAGCAGAAAGCCAGAAGAGGGGCAGCACAAGGTACCATGACCAGTTCACGGACAGATGAAAGGCTTCAGGAGGGCTGTGATTTATGTAGGCCCTGGAGTCGGGTAGGACAATGACAGATGGTAGAGGGACAAGGAAGGAGCAGGAACATCTGGGGCTTTCTTAGACAATGGCAAACAATCTGCCATGGGTGGTATTTAGGGACAAGAGACATGCTTATACACATTGCACTCCAAATGCAAACACCATTCGGCAGTCAGGAGAGTTCTGCTTTATTCGTTATGGTCTGCGCAGGGCACTGAGAAGGGCAGAGTGCTTAACTCAATACTCAGCTGCTTCTCCTTCTCTAGGTATAGCCAACAGGTAGGTTTGGGGCCGTTTTTCACTCTCTGGGGAAGAACAACTTTGCTTCTCTTAAACAACTGTACAGCCAGCAAGTACCCACTACCATGAGGAAAATCTGCAAGAGACATGAGTGGCTGGAAGAAGGCCTCCTGGGAACTCCTTGATGGAGAGTTCTGCAGACGGGCTGTGCCAGTTTCTGGGAGATCCTAGGCCTTTGTTTCCTATTCTGGGAATCAGAGCAGCCAGCTGACACAGAGTAGGGGCCTCTGGCTGTTGTCTGAGGCCAGAACAGAAGCCAAGGATGCCAACAGACAGCTTACAAGAGGGGAGGGTGTCTATGCCGGTGACCAAAGCTCAGTCAAGGGCCTAAGGTCATGGAACATGACTAGTCCCATCAAGGCAGGAGTCTAATGCTCAAGGGCCTTCCAACCCAGGAGGCTATTACAGTGCAGCATTTTGGAACAGATGTTAGGAAAGTATGAACAAGAAGGGCAGTAACCCTGGACCCCAATCAATATGCCACTGAGGCCCAATCAGGGATCCAGGCTGGGAGGTCACCCCCTAACCCTCTTCTGCTAACAGAAGAGAAGCATCCACTAGACAGTGCAGAACCAATCTTCTGGTGGCAATTACTTCCTCCTGAGCAGGAAAGAAGCTGTCTTGGGTTAGTTACAAAAAGACAAGAGTGCTTATTATACTCATCCTGGCTGGTCAGAAGGGTCCTGCCATTGCCACAGGTGTTCGGTGTTCAATTCTGTGTGCAGACTTCAGTGTGTCACTGTTTACATGCAGACCCATATCAATGTCGTGGCTCTCCTGCACTAAATTCCTAGCAGGGACTCTGGCTGTTAAGCAGGCATGTTCAGCAATGGACGGTAGCAGTCACCCAGGTCCTGGGATGCTTTGTGATGAGGACATTGATGAGACAGTGCTTGTTAAACATCTTAAGTCTTTCCTAGAACAGATTCTATGTAGATTATATTAAATTCATAAGTAAAATCCTTGTCAATTTGTCTCATTTATATTCAATCCAGATAAAAGTCCTTTCTCCACAGCTTCCTGTCACATATTATTTTTTAATCAGATAATTTAACATCAAACTACACTGGTGTGGGAAGAAAGCAGATGAATGTAAGGGAGCTGGGGCTAATTTCAGCTGGACTTCTGAGGTTCAAAGCAGGGTGTTGGATGGAGCATCTGGTCACATTCCTCAGAGTCTCAAATTCACTGAGATCAATAACTATAGTTTCTTACTAGCCCTCTTTATCTTCAATCTGTCTCCCCAACTGCACCACTTAGTGTGATCACAGAGTGAAGGATGGCTTCCCGGCCCCTTCAAGTAAGGTCCTTGTGGGACTTCTACCTTGAATGTTGCTGTCACAAAGAATCGCAGGGGAAACAGTGACCATGGCCCGAGGCTGCTGACCTAGGGGGCCCTGTCTCCCCATTTTGCTAGGGAGACACAAGGACAACCAGCTGCTCTGGGCATGTCTGTGTATATGTAAATATTCCGCACACTCACTCTGAACTCTGAGAGCAGTCTGGCCATCTGCCACAAATTCGGTGTCTCAACTCTACAATCAGGGTACCAGATGGAGGTGGGGTAAGCACTGGGCCTCTCTACCCCAGTCTCAAGCACGCAGACAATCCCAGAGCTGAATTTCTGATCCTTTGAGGTTTTCCCATTGCACCATTACAATAAGCAGAGAGCACAATTCTAATGAAATGTTGTCTTACTGTTCCATTGTTCCAAACAGGGCAGGAAAGTGCCCAAGTGTTATTAACAAGACAAGGTTGAAAATGCCCAGACAATAGGACACCCAGACACCCTTTCCTATCTTGACCAAAGCTGTTCTCTAAAAACCACCACTAACCATCCTTCTTATATCCAAATCAACAGCCCATTGAAAAAAATTCCTAATTCAGATCTCAGAGACAAAAGGGAAGAGCCAAGTACAGTCCCAAAGAAATCCTATTATGCCTCCCCCTGCTCTCCCTCCCTCCCCCACCTCAAAGCTTCACCGTCTTAGCTGTTCTCTCTTTCACTGGATTCTCAGCACTGCTGCCTTGTTTCCATAGAATTACAGAAGTCAAAGCAAATGAAGACTTTACGTGATTTTTCCCTTTACACAAACCCCCAAGGGCAAAATGCTACCAAATTCCCACTCTTAGACCACAATAGACTTTCCTGTGGGAGTTGGACCTGAGTACAGAGTCATACGTGATTCGTGAGTCCTGGCATATATATTGGAGAAAGGCATCAAGCTTGGCAGATATAAGATGGCCATGGTAATCCTTCCCCTTCGGAAGGAGCTTTCATACCTCTATTTGGCTCTCATTTTCTGCTCAGGATTAAAAACCTCAGGTTCATGTACAGTTCTGAGCACTCTTATGATATACCCTATGCTCTATGGGAAGTTCTCAGATGCATGCAAGCAAGCAGGAAGGCAACTGTTTAGAAGACAATGATACTTCAGAACACCTGCTTTGGAGGGTCGTCCTCCCATCCCATGCCCCAATTATAGGCCTTACCTTCTTTTCCCCCACACCGAAGAACCTCTTGTACCATTCTTCTGGGGTCTGCCTTGGCTGGCTTTACAGCGTGAGAAAAGATTCGGGTTGCATTTTAACACCTTTAATATCTTAATAACAACAAAAAATTGCCTAATAATAGAAATGTAGGCCATTGAGAGCTGGCCAGTGAGAGAAATATTTAAAAACCCAAATAATGATGGTAGATGACCATCAACTGCCTGGTAAGTTCTTGTGCTTATTCTTAAGCAATAGAGGGAATATTAAATTGATTTTTCGTATGTCCTCCCATTCCATTATTTTTCCATCACCATTGGGAATGATAAGGCTTTAAGAAGTGCATCAACTAGGTAGGCAATAGCAATAAGAAAATATCCCTAGATCTTTCCGTCTATCCATCTAAAATGGGGGTATGTCACATGGCCAAGGACAAGTCTTTCCCTTTGGACCAACTCACTAGGGCAGCTTGGCCCACTGACCCTGTCCACCAACAGGGAGCAGGTTTATACACAAAGAAGGAGCACTTTGTCATGAGCCGTCCAATTTTAAAACTAGGAATTTGCTCTCCACACCCATCCAAAAATCAGCCCTGTTAAGAATCATGATCAGACCACTATTGATCACTTCTCTAAGCATCTCTTTTTTTTTTTTTTTTTTTATTGGTGTTCAATTTACTAACATACAGAATAACCCCCAGTGCCCGTCACCGAAGCATCTCTTCAAGTGATTCTCTAAACACACTTGACTGAGCTGGATTTAATTTAAGCATTTAAAAAAAAATTAAGCATTTTGCTATCTATAGATTCTATCAGCTTAGCTTTGTGAAAATTATGACAGTTTCCCTAAGGAGCTCTGAGTGCTGATGTTCCTGATGCCTTGAATTTCCTCAGCTCAAGGAAGGATTTGGGTAAGTCTGCTCCTGCTTTAGAGGTGAGCCCTGCATTACTGTCACCTTCATCATACTATCAGCCATGCTGTCTTGCCACCCAGATTTCTCTTCTTGACAAATAGTGGCCTAAGACCACATACCCAACACTAACACATTCTGTTCAAATCTGAGAAGCCACTTCCCTGTCTACAGAAAGAAGGGAATGAAGTAATTTGAAGAAGCTATATCCCCTTCCTACTGTTTTTTAAAAAATCATCTTTGACACCTCTGGAGAAGGTCATTGTAGCTAACATCTACTGGCCTGATGCTTTGATTCATTGACAGTGAGGCATACTGGGAATTACGGGTATGTAAAGGAGATAGATTTTCAACCCCTTTATTTTCTTGAAACTCTTTCCTCTCACTGTGTGAATGGAATTTTAAAAATGATATCTGAAGCACAGCAAGAAAATAATGTAAATCTAGTGCTGGGAAATTCTTCCCTCCAGGCACCATTCAAAAGGCAGGCTCATCTAAAAGAAGTTCCAGGGGTTCAGGACAGTCAAGGAGGCACTTGCTTTGCCTTGTCCGACTGCAACAAGGAAAGAGAAGAGAGTGTGTGGGGAATGAACACTGAGATCCCAAGCTCAGAGTGTGGAGCAGTGAGTCAGCCCTGGAGCCACCCACTGAAAACAAGCATTCAGCCTTGTTGAGATGATATCTGGAGGCGTGTGTAGGTGGATCTCGTGTTTCAGATGCTTTCAGAGTATTTTGTCATATCATTTGTTCCATTAAGATTTGCTTCAAAGAAAAAAAAAATCCAGGAAGCTGATGTCCATAACTAAGAGGATTTTGTAAATACCCTTCCTCCCACTGCAAGTGGCAGTGCCTACATCAACACTTACCATCCATCAGTAATGCTTTTGAAAGGAATTATGCAAAAACAACAGTCAAAAGTTCCTATTATTTCAGGAAGCTTTTATCAAGCATCTACTTTGATTTTATACTTCCAAACACAAGTAGTCATGACCATACTTTTAAGTGGAAGCCCTGTTCTGACATGGATGAGTAATATTGCCATGAAACAAGAAGCTGGTAAGCAGGGAAGCACAAATGGGACCTGGGAAAGTGACTTCTATAAGAGGCCATCCTCCCTCTAACATAACATAATGTTGTACAACCTGGGTGATTATATAACCCTCCTGAAAAGGATGTAAAGCTTTAAGTAACAGGGGCTGACAGTTCCCTTAAGAATGGGATGGTTGTAGTAAGATACAGACAACACCAGAGGTGAAAATGAGGCTGAGTGAAATGGTAGTCTTTTGGGTAACACTTAGACTTTTGTTCTTGCCTTTTCTTTTTCTCATGAAAAACTATAGTATTATAATTCTTCTCCACTGCATCAGCAGATGGCATTGAAGGTTGTGGAAGTTTTATTTGTTTGTTGGATCTAGGAAGTGTAAGCAAAGACCAGAGAACAGTAACAAAGAGTAACAATGCAACTGATGAAGGATGTGAAGCTAGGGAAGGAAATCTTTGCTCCTGATGGTCAACTCAGAGAAAAATGCAGAGGGTATTCATCCACCTGTACCAAAGCAAGAACATCCTAGTGTAACTCAGGGGTTTCTTTCTCATCCTAAGGATAAGGCTGAAGCCAGCGAACTGTTGGGGCTTATTCAAACTAATTGAGACAATCTTTCAAACTAAAGAAATATTTGTATTCCAAATCATAAAAGGCTGGTATCATCCCTCCTATTCCTTCTTTCTCCTGAGCTATTCAGTCTTACAGCTAATAGATGAGACAGAGCAAAAGAAAAGAAGGAACCACAGTGGCCCAGCATGGGGTGAGGAAGCCAAAAAGGACAAAGGGCATACCTGCATCTAAGATTCACCTGCAAGAGATGTCAGAGTTCAAGCAGGGCAAGGAGGTCATTCTTATAGGGGTGAGGGAGAAAGAAGCAATAATGGTTTAGTTTAGGTGATTAGGGCCCTAGTGGGGCAAGGGGTATCAATGTGGGGATGGTATTAGTGGGGACTGGATACATACAAGGAGATTGATCAAATAAGCAAGTGTGCTAAGGACAATCAGATTCAGGTTTTCACTGCTTGAGAAGAGAGTTACAAATAAGGAAAGAGAGGAAACTAGAATGAACCCCACAGGATTACTTTGAAGTTGGTGGTTTTGATATTATTCCTTGGGGTTTTCAAAACATGTATAGATAAATACATGTAAAGGCAAAGATGTAGTTATATACATAAGTGTGTGTATACATATTTATGTATTTTATATATGTATGTGTCTGTACATACATGCATTTTCCTACACACATACATACTCTATCTCTGCCTACTAAGAAAACAATATTCCAAGAGCAATGAGTATACCTAGAATCCAGATGTTGGCTTCAAAATACCCTTCTTGACTAAAAGGAGTCAGAGGTTTCTATGATGCCATGGCCAGGGAAGGAAAAGTAATAGTGAGTCAGGAACACCTAATTATGCCGGAAAAGAAGAAAGCGTTCAAATACCGATTGGACACATATCAAAGTGTAACAGAAATTAGTTTGAAGGAACATCTCCCGGCCAAATCCAGAATAGAGAATCAAAGTAAATAATGTTAGTAATGAGTAATGAATCATAGTCCAATAAATAACAAAGAAAAACACGAGTCCATATTGACATAAATAGGCATAAACTGGAAGTTTATAATATAAGAAGATATTTACTAGTTATAGTTTCAAATTGTTCCCTTCAAAATACTTATTAATTACAAAAAGTAAAAGAACAAGTTTGGTGTGGAGAATACTGGCAGACACCATAATTTAGTATCTAAGTGAATCGTATCATTAATGGGACAAATGGAAGTTGTGTACCTCCCAATAGGATGCATTGATAAGAACACAGCATCACCTCTGATATTTCCACCGAAAATGCATGACCAAAATCTAATTATGAGGACACATCAGACAAACCCAAATTGAGGCCATCATCTTAAAAAATGTCAAGATTCTGAATGTCAAACAAAGACTGAGAAACTATTTGAGGTGGAGAGGTTAATGTGGCATAACAACTAAATGCAGTACATGATTTGGAGTTGGATTCCTTTGCTACACAAGCCATTATTAGGATAATTGATGAAACTGGGATGAAGTTAGAGGATTATATTGCAGAAATGTATTATTGTTAATATGCTAATTTTGATTATTGTATTGTGGTTATACAGGAGAATGTCCTTGTTTATAGGAAACACACATTAAAATATTTAGAAAAGATGGAGTATTAAGTTGGCAACTTCATCTCAAATAGTTCCAGGAAAAGAAAATACTGCATTTGCAACTTTCCACTGTTTGAGATTCTTTCAAAAAATGTTCTAAAGAATCTTGTAGGGAAAATAAATTCTACAAAAATTTTGCATAAATTAATACAGCAGTGGGGCTTTCTGAATAGTACGTCTAAGCCAAGAAGCATAACAGAATTATCTAAGGAATTTTTAAAACATATACACACAAATACACACACGCATACACACACACACACACAATCATTCAAGTGTAGCCACTGGTCCTAGCTGCGTGAGCACTAGTAAGGAGACATTGATGCTGAACCAAAGAACTGGCCTGTGGTTATGTGTGCCTATTATTATAACATAAATAAAAGGTTCAAAAGACCTTCTGGATTAGTAAAGAAAAGTAAAGCTATATCTTCCTAGATATGGTACCCAGATCAGCACATAAGAATGATAACTTCTTTTGTAGTCTCCATGGTTAATTCTCAAAGTTTAGGTCATCAAATAGCAGGTGCTTAATAAGCAGCAGCAATAACCATCAGTGTATGCCAGAGGCTGTTGTCCCAACTCTGCATAACACAGCAAGGCATATATTAAGGGGAAATATAATTACCTCCTACATGAAAAGACCTGTACATCTGAGGCCAGGGAAGCTGAGGTTCTTGTTCAATGTCACACAGCTAGGAATGTCTTTAGTACCTTCTCTTCCTGACCCTGGATGGAGGCCCAGTCACCCTCACTCTCAGATACCCTTCACCCAGTTGGACAAGTCCCACTCCTTTTGTAGGAAAGACCTACAGAAAAAACATAGAGGGATTCTCAGTGTTCCCAGGGTCAAAAAGAAATCCTTTCTCTAATCAGAGCACCTTTGAATTGAATTAAGTCACTTCAGTGTCAAGACACATTGTTGCTACCCAACCTGCAAAAGGAACTGAGAGTATAGCTCTTCCCTTCCCTGTGAATGGAATCACACCACAGCACTGGGTGGGAACCTGAGGTCTGTCTGCTTCCCAGTCTATGTGTAATATGAAGAGGCACACTTGTCCCTACTCCCCTTTCTGGATTTACTCTACCTTCCTCTAACTCCTGCCATCAGCGGCAGTTACTGCTTGGCTTCAAAGTAAAAAGACTGGACAGATTTTGAGGACCTTGCTCTCATATGGCTTCTTTATCCAAGCAATTCTAAAGCCTCAACACATCGGGTCTTTCTATAGCACCTGAGCTGTGCTGACTAGCTAGGTTAAACTGTTCGCAATTTTATAAGATATACTTAAATTAGCTCTCAGCAAACTTCCAAAGGAAAATCCCAATAACTGTAATTCAAAACAAGTCTGTAAACTGGATACAGCTGAATTTCAGCCCCTATCCTCATCCTGATTTTGTAGACAAGCAATTTCCCTTAACAAAGCAGTTCTTGGATCTGCGCAGGTTTTAGATGATCCCATCAAGTAAACAGGGGAAAGAAGTATGGGGACTTTGTTGGCAAAATGGAATGGGAAGAAGTGCAAAAGGTTAAGTGATGCAAAATGGATTCAATTTCAGCAGTTACCTCCAGGGGGTGAATGGTCCAATTCATACATTTGACAAATATGAATCAAGAATCTGCTATACATCAGGCACTGGTCTTGCCTCTGCATATCCAGAGATGAACATGGCAAACCAAATCTCTGTCTTGTGGAGAATCAATTGTTCAGTCATTCACTCAACAAATGGTTATTTGCTCACACAATATTCTAAGCCCTGGACTAATGTAGTTTGCTTACCTCTAGCTCCCCAGCTGCAGTTCCATCCAACTACTTAGCTTTCTAGGCTGTGTTGGCCACCCATGATCACCTCCTCCTGTGTGATATGGTGACAATACAGAAACAATAATACAGAAGTCAAGAGCTGACAATCTTGATTTCTAGCTTAAAGAAAAGCACGGTGATACCAGATGCCAGTTATTCAAAGCTTTCGAGGATTTCTTTCATGAAGAGCAACTACAGAGGAGTTGTATAGGGTCACTAACAAAAATCAGGCAGTCTCGCTTACTCTATATGGATACGAGCATCACCCAAATGTAAAGCTCTTTACACTCTGGTAAGCAAAGCTAAGATTGGACTCCTTCTGCAGTTTGAATAGAGTGAAACCCACCACCAGCTGGTTCCCATGGCCAATTAACTGGCCAGCCTGCATCCTGTCTGGGTGCAGTGAGGCAGCTCTCAATGAATTCCACTATTTTTATGGCAAAGACAAACTTCTAGAGTTGTCTGAGATTTATTTCAGACCTTCTTTATGATGGGAAAGTAAAGCCTCCCTATTTGTACAAGCTACTGAGTGTTTACAGAGGGATTCTAAACATACTGCCAACTGGATAGCACAGGGCTGGCCTAGTTTTGAAGAGAATCTTAATTAGTAACACCAGCAAAAATCCCATTTGGACCAAAATTTCATGTTCCAAAAGTTTTCATCTCAACTCCCCTTAGGCTTATGGATGACTATTTCTGGAACAGTGTAGTGAAGAGAGAGTAAGAGAATCCAACATCATATATTTATCTCATTATATCAAAGTAAAAAATTCAGGCAACTCCAAATTTACAAGTTGGAGCATGAGAATGAATTCATGTAATCTCTGTTGGTCCAGAGCTTGCATTTTCTTGAGAGGTCCTTCTGACTTAGGAAAGAATTTACCAAAAACCCCTGTCTGCTTCCTGGCCAGACCACAGGATCCTTTCTTCAAATTTGCCTGAGGAACGGCATCTTCAGTTAAAACAACTTATCTGATTTCTAGGCCAGCATTTCTCAAACATTAATGGGTATCTGAACTATTAGAGGATCCTGTTAAAGTTCACATTTGGATTTAGGAGGCCTGGGATGAGGCCTGAAAACCTACATTCATAAGAAGCCCCAAATTATGCTGATGCTGCTGGTCCATGGACCACAATTTGAGTAGGAAGGTTCTAGGTAATGACTATGAGTGTAAAAACCTGGTACCACTTCACCTAGAAGAGGTCCCTAGACAAGTGAGAGGGAGGATGCAATGCTGGAGAGTAGTGATTAGACTGAGCAGATGGAAGGAAGAATGTACTCTGGTTCCTGGAATATGTAGCCTATGTATGGCTTCTCCCAACCTCTCATGATAGATGTCCACTAACAACATGCTACCTACTCCAAGCAGTACTGCTTCCAACACCTTTTCCCCCACTCATGCAGGGCTGCTCAAATCTATGCTGCTAGATGAGAGGGGATCCCATGTGTGGCTTAGCTTTACTATCTACAGTCTTACTTGGAGGTTTTTCTCCATGAATACAAACTGGCTGACTTGCCTTACTCTTTATTGAACTGATCTGCTTTGAGGAAGAGACTCCCCCTGTTCTATTTAGAAGGGCCCGTATGAAGAGTCCTCACCTAAGACTTGAGGCTATTGGTATCTGTGGTTTGAAGATTTCCAGTATCTTTCCTATCCCTCACACATCACTAACTTGCAGGTTGTTGCTTGAGTAAGCCTGCAAATGGCAGAGCTGACTTTATACAGGAAAGAATTGCTCTTCACTAGCGCCCCTGATTCCTCTCCCCATCTATCAATTGACCTACATGGAAGACAAAGTGTGCAAGGATTAAAATGAAGAAGCTTGATTAAAACAAAAATAAAATGATTTATCTTAAAAAAAGAAAAGAAAATTAAATAAAAACAACCATTCATTAGTTATGTTCAATGAAAGTGAAACGTGAAACTGCTGCCTGATTCTGCTTCCATAGGAGATCATGATGCATTTTGCTTTACTGATATTTCCAGGTTCCAAGGAGATAATTCCAGTTGTGAGGACATGGGCCTGCTGTGCAGTTATAAACACTTAATTACATTGTCAATTGAGATGGTTCCTCTCTGGATATTTCAGTTATCATGTTCACGAAAATTTTATGTGTGAGAAAGCCTGAGGTAGAAAAAAAATGCTGATTCCTGTTCACTGTGAAATGTTCTGGGCTATAGACCTTGCTACTCAAAGTGTACTTTGGGGACTAGCAGAACTGAGATAATCAGAGAGCTTGATAAACAATCAAAATCTCTGGCCTCGCCCCACATCTACTGAATCAGAGCCTTCATCTTAACAAGTTCTCCATGTGATCAGTAAATGCATTAATCTTTGAGAAATAGTGCTGTACAGTTCCCAAGCATATGTAATATAACATTTCCTAGGGCACCTGTGTGGCTCAGTTAAGTGTCCTACTTTTGATTTTGACTCAGGTCATGATCTCAGGGTCATGGGATTGAACCCCGCATCAGGCTCCTTGCTCAGCAGGGAGTCTGCTAGAGATTCTCTCTCTCCCTCTCCCTCTGCCCCCACTCCCTCTAAAATAAATAAACACATAAATATTTTTTTAAAAAAACCAACAGTCGGGCAACTCTCTTTTGAAGCAAATTTGTTTGCTTAAGGCAGCAATTCTGAAATTGCAAATGAACTAGCCATGTAGCTTGCAATTCCAGCCCACAATCTCCAGTATGGGAAATAAGACACAGTTGCCCCCTTTCAGGTAGATTCTTCTAAAGAAAATGAAGGTTTTGTTCATTTTGGCATAGAAATTCTAAATTATCTTTTAGAATACTTTCTAGGACAGACTGAAAAATGTCCACAAATTCTATGGGATAGACCAAAGCTAATGGACTGAATTTTACCCAACTTCTTATTACATTTGTGGCATTATGCCCAAGTGACTAAAAGATTCAAAACATGGGCTTTGATAAAGAAGATGTGGTATATGTATACAATGGAATATTACTCAGCCATTGGAAATGACAAATACCCATCATTTGCTTTGACGTGGATGGAACTGGAGGGTATTATGTTGAGTGAAGTAAGTCAATCGGAGAAAGACAAACATTATATGGTCTCATTCATTTGGGGAATATAAAAATTAGTTAAAAGGAATAAAGGAAAAGGAGAGAAAATGAGTGAAAATATCAGTGAGGGTGACAAAACATGAGAGACACCTAACTCTGGGAAACGAACAGGGGGTAGTAGAAAGGGAGGTGGGCGGGGGGTTGGGGTGACTGGGTGATGGGCACTGAGGGGGGCACTTGGGATGAGCACTAGGTGTTATGCTAAATGTTGGCAAATTGAAATCCAATAAAAAAAATTAAACAAAAAAACAACAACCATGGGCTTTGTGTCATGGAGCAACAAAAAGTGTAAGAATAATTCCTCTTTCACATGATTTCCCTTAGTCATACTGCAATGTTCTGTATCACCTGCTAATCATTCCTGAAGCACTTCTTATACTTGTCATTTCCCTGCTCCAAACTATGAAAATAGATGAGCATTCCTATTTCAAGGAATGGTAAGGCAGGTTATTTGGGCCAATCATTCTGCTGAAAACAACCAAAATTTGATAATATTTACTAAAATGAAGAAACTGTCTTCTTAACAATTAAGATAGAAAGAAATATGCCCAAAGATGTAAATAAACACAGATGCACTTTTTCCTGGAGTGCATTTATCAATCTGGGCAGATAATTTTTATTTTGTGATAAAGGAGAAGTTTGTGATAGAGGAGAACACAAATCATAGTTCCAAGTTTAAAAAAGATATGGTGGCCCCCAAATGGTGGTGGCCAAAAGAGTTATGATCTTAGCATGAAAGTGTACCAGAAGTAAACAAAACCTAAACAAAACCTAAAGTAAACAAAACCTAAAGTTGCATTTGAGTTCATACTACCTTAAGTTTTATCCTTGGTTTAAACGTGAAACTGGTATCACCCCAGGACACTTTGCAGAAGCAAACATAAACTCTTTGTGGAGGTTCATGCTGAGCCTCAGATAATTCAAAAATAATTTTCATAGGCAATGACTAGGCACTTAGTCAAAGATAGCCAGGGAATCAGGGAAGCAAGACACCATGAGCAAAAACCAAGAGAAGCAAGAGACTTCAGAAATAGGAATCAACCGATCATAATTATGAAAATAGCATTAATTATATTAAAAATCAGAAAACATTATCTATATTGCAGCACAATGAAACAAAAAGATGGGGGAAAAACAGAAGTAAGGTTAAGAGGTATAGAAAACTGACAATCTTTAAAATATATTTTATTTGATATTTCAGAAGGGTAAAAGCAAGAGAAGGGGGAAGAACCAATATTAGAAGAAATAATAACTGAAAAGTTTCCAGAATAACAAAAGATGCCAAATTACAGATTTAAGAAGAACAATAAATCCCAAGTAGAGCAAATAAAAATACTCACACTTGCATACATTACAGCAAAACTTCAGAAAATTAAAGGCAAGAAGATATCAGAAAACAATTTAAAAAGGAAAAGGAGACAGATTGACAGCTGACTTCTCAAAAGCAACACTAAAACCTGAAAGCCAATGGAAACATGTTCATATACAAAGGAAATTACTGTCAATGTAGAATTCTATAGCCAGTGTAACAATCTTCCAAATATGCAGGTAAAATAAAAATAAAGATCTTATCACCAGCATACTTCATTAAAGGACATCCTAAGGCAGCACTTATCAAGTTTTCTGTCGTGAAGGACCAGGTTTTTGATTTTGTAACTTTCCACATTTCTGATCTCTCAGGGACTTGGACCTTTGGTTTATACCTGTTCAATAAGTCTGGTACACTATCATGCACTTGGATATTGCAGCAATGTCAAATTGCTATACAAATTTTAGATTCTCATTTTCTGTACTTATCTTGTGGTGTACTGATAACTAACAGTTTGCAGACTAGCAACCATTCTGTGGACCACACTCTTAGTAGTACGGTTTTAAAGAATGAGCTGTAGGCAGAAAGAAAATGTTCCCATATGGGTTGTCTGAGATACAAGAAAGAATAAAGAGCCAAGAAAGTGACTGATCTTGTTGAGGACACATTAGTAAGAAATCTGAATGTCAAGTTTTACATGGGAACAATTTTACATCTCCTTTTAAGTTAAATGAAGCTGAGCTATCTGAGGTGGCTCATTAAAGCAGTTTTCAGTGCTGCTTTTCCTCTATGGCAGGAAAGAATGAATCTCATTGCAAAGAGAAGAGGGTGGGGAGATTCTCTTCCTCTTTTAAAAATCAAACCCATTACATAATGATGCACAGTCTTTTAAGGATTATTGTATTACCCTAATGATTTAGGTAATTGTAAAAAATCACTTGAGAAAATTACTTAAGAAAACCTACTAAAACACATTTTAAAATCAACTATATTTTCTCTCATATTGTCATGAATAGCAAGCTCAAATAAACAGTGACTATCATGTTGTAAACTATGGAGTCTTCAGGTAGAGATCCAGTTGGGACATGGCTTAGATTGGGAGAAAAACTTCTATTTTTATTGCTTTAATAAGTAATAATGTCAACATGTAAAAGAAACATTTACAACCTAAGTCTAGTATACTTTGAGTTTAAAAATAAGTTTCCTACTGTTGACTACTGAGGAGTTTATTCTACCAACTAAATCAGAGTCTGGCATTACACTATTTCATGACTTTTATATAAGAGCAGTGAAAGAATATATATTCGGATCTCATCTTTTTCTTTCTCCTGTCTCAATTAATTAATGAATTCCCTTATATCCTTATACACCACTCCTACTTCCTTCCTACTCCCCATTGAAAGTCATTCAATTGTTTAATGTGTATATAATCTTCTAAAAGATATAGTCTTACGAAATGCATATTTTTGTGCACTGGTATTTTTATTACATGCAAATAGTGTTGTGCTATATATTTTAAAAATCTGGATGGCTTCTTATTTCATTGGCTCAGAGATCCAAAAAGTTAAGTTGACCTTTTAAATCAAATCCATCCTTCCTCCCAGGATGTCCTTGCCCTTACATCATCCATATGATAGACGAGGTAAGATGTCCAGCCTGGATCAAACACTGAGTAGTGGGAATTTCCAACTTGTAAGGAGGCCAATTTCATGGTGACTGTCAAATTCATGAGAGGTCTCCTCCTTCTCCTGGGCTAACATGTCAACCTTAAAGCCACCCATCTCAGTGACTGCACCAGGACCCACTACAGTGCAGTGATGGTGGCTATCTAACCAGGTCATCATTCTGCCATCTAGTTTCCCAGGTTGAGACTTAGGAATTGGGTTTTTAAAGACCTACTGCCTGACCTATCTTTATTAACTTTACTTCCCTCACACATTTCACCATTCAGAAATATTCCTTGGTTCCTCTGTTTCTGCTGTGCCATAGTGTCATTTCTATCCTGGCCCCTTACACACCATCCCTCCTGTGTGCATACCTTCTGCTGACTCGGGTGCTCTCTTCCCTATGTCACATGTGCACTCTGCTTGTTCCTGCCATCACAGCCTGCTGCTGACTCGGGTGCTCTCTTCCCAATGTCACATGTATACTCTGCTTGTTCCTGCCATCGCAGCTTTGTTCACACTGCTTGTTTCTCCTGACACTTTTTTTTTCTCTCTCTCTCGCCTCCAAGACTCAGGGCAACTTACATTTCCCCTGTGAAGTGTTACAGACACACACTGAGGGAGGAAAAAAAATCCATGGAGAAAAGCAGCTGAAAAAAATAGCCCAACTATAAGAAGCCTAATGTAGTATGTGCTCATGATTGCTCTTTGTTACAAGTAACAGACTCCAACTTAAGTTAACTTAAGCTAGAAAAGAAATTAATGTAAGGCTATCAAGTAGGTCTTGGAATCTATGTTCAAAACTAGAGAACATGGTTTGGCAAATGAACTGGAAGCTAGAGTGGGAAACAGAGCTAAGGTTGAGCACCAAGTCATCTCATTGGATGCCACCATCACTACCACCTCACTGTCACTTGTGGATACTCAGCACCACTGCTGGCTCTCAAATGAGACTCATGCCATTGAACTCTTGCTGCCATATATATTTTCTAAACTGTCAGCCCTGTTTCTGAATCACTTCCTTAGAGCACAGGATCCAAGCAAGGGTATGATTCCCAGGCCCAGGTTTTCTACCTACATCCCATTTGCTAGGAAATAGGGAGAAGGAATAAATGTGCCCTGTAACTCTCCTGGTTAGAAGTAAGGTTCTACTTCCCACCAAATTTTACACATTTGGAACTCTAGATAGCCAGTTACTAAATGTTCACAACAGGAGGTAGAAGATTAACTGAATCTTTTTGAGGTAGGTCCACTTTTCCCAGCCTGATGTGTAATACACATTTTTGGAAATTTGTAAAACCAATCACAGGATTCTTGATCATAAAGGGTAAGTCAAAGATCTGCACCTTCTTGAAAATATCTTACTTCTCTCAAAATGAACCTAAAATATTATTAGCATCTGATAATTATAAAAAAGGAGCATTAGCATCTATATGAGAATAGGGACTGTAGCTAGTGCCTCTTTTGTGTTTATTGATGCCAGATCAGAGTGGAACACATGGAGGGTGTCAATTATATGGAAGCTTCCATTGCAAAGATGGTTTCTTATTTTTCCAGGTTAACCTACATGAATGCTTATTGTCATTTAAGACCTTTTGCACAATCCTCTCAGGGAACCTAAGTAATTAAGACCCACTTGCCGCTTCTAATGAGGTCAAGTCTCAAGGCCCTCTTTGAATAGAGCCAAATGTCACTCTTGGGAGTACACCTAGAAATGCCTACTGCCACTGTTCACACAGTCAGGTGCTATTAAGGCCTGGGATGCTCAGGGCTCTGTCTTGGTCAAATGGCTGGGGGTAGCCCAATGAGCTATTATTAGAGAGTTGTTTAGGAGGAACTGGACCCTGGAACTAGTTCTTCCCACTGCACTGTGGCAGGCTCCAAGGGCCACATTTTCAGCTGGAAGTGTGGAAGAAGAGAGGAAAGCAGACTGGCACAGGGCACACAAGGTCATAGCAAGGAGCACAGAGAGTTCTCCGGACAGTGGTCAGCCTCAAGCTCAACAGGTGAGAAGATACGATGCTGCAGAGAGTGCTGGGTGTTTGGCACCAAGCTTCCTATTTCCCTGGTACCAGCAGGCCTGCCCTTATCAGAGCAGCCATGTGCCCAGGCAGGTGTCTATATGGCCTCATCACTCTTGCAGTTAGGACTGGGCAAAGGAGATGTAAACGGAGACCACTGGATTTCTGGGGGAGCCCCTCGATAGCTGCCTGTCCTTTTCTTTCTTGCTTAAAATATGGACATAATGGCTGGAGTTCCTGCAGCCATCTTTTAAAGCTAAAGATCTTAACGTCATCCTAAAGTAATCCACACAGAAAGATTCAGGGAGCTTCGATAACGTGGAACTCACCTGGACTGCTTAACTCCAAACTGGTTTGTTGGTGTTTGTTTGTTTGTTTGTTTGTTTGTTTTATGATAGTGAATGAACCCTTAATTTTCTTATGTCATATATTTAGGTCTTTGTTAGTCCAGAAATTATGAAAAGTGAATCATACTGTGGACAAAAAGAAGAAGAGGGCC
This sequence comes from Canis lupus familiaris, assembly GCF_011100685.1. NCBI lineage: Eukaryota > Metazoa > Chordata > Mammalia > Carnivora > Canidae > Canis > Canis lupus. Next base: position 3,041,682 of record NC_049223.1, on the reverse strand, counting down.
AAGAAAAATTCAGAAGCCCAAGCAGGGAAGAAGATGCAAATGGCAGAGAAGAAGGTCAGAAAGAAAGAGGGATTTAGCCACCACCCTGTGTGCAATGAGGGGCTCTTCCCTCAGGCTCTCAGGGAACTGGGCTGCTGGTCATGTAACCCAGATGCAGCTTAATCTGAGGGACTTAACAACATCCAGTTTTCATAATTTGTATACACAACCAAAACTGAATTCCCAGAATAAATACAAGCACAGTTATCAGGACCAGATGTGGCCTATGGCCAAAGCTGCATGAGTAGCAAGAGGGATTTGATGCCAAGTTCTTAAACTCCTCCTGTCTGGAGTCAGGACTGGTCCAGCGATCAGAGTGAGGGTCAGTGGGAGGACAGATGGCAGGTGGCTTCCCTCATAGTAAGGCCTAGAGATTGTTCCTTTCAGGTTTGGCTAATTCAGCAGGGAAGTAAGTCAGTCACCAAGGACTGAAGTACTTCAGACCCAGCTCAGTGACTCTCCACCTCAGCCTTGTCCCCATGGTCCCAAAATGGCTGCCACAGTTTGTAGCTTCATATTTGTATTAGAGCCTTTCCCTGACTACCCCTTGTATCTAATTGGCCAGAATTATGTCATATGACCTGGCTGCAGGAGAGAATGTCAAAATAAATATCTGACATTTTTAGAGCCTTTTGTGAGAAGTGGCTTCTGCCAGCAAAGGCGAGGTTGGAAATGAATGTTGAGTATATAAACAATGGTAGTCCCATGAGGAGAGTAGGCACTGCTGTAGAAAAAATGAACAGCTGTAATTTGGGGACTGAGAAACTGTTCAGAGACCTAAGTCATGAGAATTTACCAATATGTTTTAAAAAGGTCAGGATAGAAAGAATCTGATGTTTCCCTTTTCCTAGTCTTGAAGGAATCGTCAAAGTGCATTCCACTATCATTAGCCAAGGGATGGGAATGTAGTTTTGACACTCAGAAGTGACTTCAGGTGTTACAAGTCACTTAAAAAAATCTTCCATCAGTTCCCTTCACATCCCCCCTCCACAAAATCACCCTTACAATGTGCTTACCATGGTACAGTCTAACCATGTCACCCCCATAAATCTTTCCTACAACAAAATTCTGGAGCTTATAACAATTGAAGAAACTACTTTTTCCTAATGTTTGAATCTCAAACAAATATTAAAAATACATCAAATGGTTAAAGCTACTATATTCAGATTAAGGTATATTTTAGGTACCCTAGCACATGTTCATCTGGATCATTGGTTGTTCAGACTTTTTTTTTTTTAAAGATATATGAGTCACTCAATATCATTTTAGTAAACTCCTTTTCAGATTAAGGTCAACAGAGTTGCTGTTGCTTGCAATAAAGAACCTTGACTCTGCCTCTCTCTGTCTCTCATGAATAAATAAATAAAATCTTAAAAGAAAAAAAAAAAGAACCTTGACTGTTAGAGACGGAATACCACCTGCTAGCAGGGCAATAGAGAGGGGCTATAACTCTCCACTTTTTAAAAAATGTATTTTTTCATGAGAGACACAGAGAGAGAGAGAGAGGCAGAGACATAGGCAGAGGGAGAAGCAGGCTCCCTACGGGGAGCCCGACTTGGGACTCCATCCCTAGACCCCAGACCACACCCCAAGCCGAAAGTGGTCGCTCAACTGCTGAGTAATCCAGGCACCCCTCATTTTAAAAAAAATAAGTCTGGTTCTATCTGCTAAAAGATTTTTAAAAGCCAACTTTTGAACTACTTTCATGTTATTCAGGTCACACTTTTAGCACTAATATCAGTCCATCAAAGTGAGAAAAAAAACATCTACTTAAGGTCTTGTACAAGCAACATCCTCAAGTTGACTATGCTTATATCTGATTTCTTAGCAAATAGATATGTGCCCAATCTTGCAGCCCACTATACCCATGTGCTGGAAAATTGCCTGGCAAACAATGCATGAACTTCCTTCTGTCTCTAAAGTAAAAGAACACATTAATTTTATCAGGACATTCAGAGCCAGGATTATTTGCCAACTTCTCTTCGTCCCCTTAGAGATTTGGCCAAACAATATCTCTCAGTTGTGAAAAACAAAACAATGAACAATTACTGTTAAGAATATTAAACTTTAGTCTTCGCTTTTTAAATGACACTAAAATCCTTTCTCCAAAGAGTTCTTCAATCAGGTACTCGTTCTACTACAAAAAGAACCAAGTATGCCTCTGTTAAGCAGGGATTATAAGATCCACAATAGACCACCAGTCCTATTGAGGTAATAATTTTTCATTACCCTGCATCAAACTAATGCACCATTATAATGATTTGATCATTAGGATAGTGGCTCATTCATACTAATAGCCCAGAAAATATCAGTCTATAAAACAAAGCCGAGGTTGGTTATAGGCACAGATAGCACAGTGCAGGGCCATATCCCAACTACGAGGAGGGAATTTGGCATTTGCAATCACAAATCAATGCCTCAGCACCTTGTGAGGAAAATCTGGAAAGCCGCTTCTGTATTATGACATGCTCGTTGTGAGAAATGGTCTGATTGTCAACTTGGGCACTGTGCTCTCCTCCCAACATCTGCATGGTCTATTATCATAGTAGAGACACTCAACCCAATGTTCAATTAAAGGAGTTTCTTAGCAACCTAAATAATATTATTTTGCAACCAGAGGAAAAGCATTAGATTAGCAGAAAATCCAGATTTCAAGTTCTGAATCAGGACTTCCCTTCCTACCAAACAAACAATCTGCCCTTGATGCAAAGAGTTCTCCAACATTCCACATGGGGTTTTCCTCCCTGGCCACAGCATGGCTAGCATCCTACAGTGGGTAGGTGCCAGCAGAGTGCCAGTTATCAATGCTGGAAAAGAGCCCAAGGCCCATAAGTGATCAGATGGCAGAGGTGGTGGTGTAGGTGGCCCAGAAGTCACTGTTTCAGAAGGACCTGGAGAACACTCACTGTCACTGAGCAATCTGCAAGGTCCAGGTTGTCCCAGCACAACCTAGGCCTCCTTGTATGTTCTATTTCTGAAGCCACCTCCCTCTTGTGTTTCTTGACACCATTTTAGTGAGTGTAACATGATGTCCCCAGAGCTCTGCTCTTTCCATAGCTTGAATTCTTCCCCCAGGGAGCTGGCAGCTGCCCTTATCCTGAGGGAAATTTGCTAGGATTGAATTGGGAATGACTCTGTCTGGGAGAAGGGACTTGGCCCACTGGAATTCTTCTGCATGAGACTGTGTGGAGGCTCTGAGTGGGCTCTGGGTGTAGGGAAAGGATGGAAAGATGTTCTTCCCTCCATCTGCCATTCTAGACTCATGGGAGGGAGGCAAAACAGCACAGTGGTACTTCCAGATCCTTCCCTGAATCCCAGATTTAGTGAGATGGTCTCCAACACGTGTTTTCAGAAAACCTGTACTTATTTTTGTCATTTATTGCTCTGGTAGCACCAGCCACATCTCTGGGTATTGAAAATACCCAGATTCTCTGCTTTATGAAAATGAGAACTTGTCTTAGTCACTGCCTATCCCCTCTGCGTGATACAATCAATACCTGGCAGGAAGAAAAAAAGAAAAGAAATAGAATTCACTTCACACACAACACGATAAAGCTGTGTGGAGGCAGGCACAATGGTGTTCTTGCCTTCTAAGAGCTTACAATCTAGGAGAAAGCAGCATGTACCTGAGTACAAAGGTGAGAACTCAGGTACACCCCATGGGGGGTCAGAGATGCCAAGGCCAAGGGGGAAAGGGGTTGGCAGAGACACTGAGCAGTTGTTTGTAGGTACTCACAACTTGGAGAAAAGAGACAAAGCCCCCAAAAGAGGGAAAAACAGTGTGTTCTTTTCTTCCCTCCAGAGGCACCCTATAAACACTGAATGGTTAAATTTTCACTTCTGACATTTTCTGTCTTTCTCCCCAGGATGCCTTTGAAAACCCCAACTCAAACTGAATTAACAAATGAGAAAATTTGCCATTCCACTTGACAGTGGGTAGAACAGTGCAAGCACCTCAAGGCCTCTAGCTCTATGGCTTTGCTCTTTTCCTGCTCAAACTTGGGCTGAGGCAAGATGGCTGGTGCAGTTTCCAGCTTCATGTCAGTGTTGTGGGCTGAATAGTGTCCCCCAGATTTACTTGTTGAGGCCCTAACTCTCAGTACCTCAGAATGTGATCATATTTGGAGATAGGTCTTTAAAGCAATACTTAAGGTAAAACAAGGTCATTAGGGGTGGCCTTAACCAGACTAGTGTCCATGTAAGATGAGCCTGGGACACAGACACAGGAAGGAGACCATGTAAAGATACAGAGAGAACATGGCCAGTGACCAGTCAAGGAGTAAGAGGTTTCAGGAAAAAAAAAAAAAAAAAAAAAAACAGAACAAAACAAAACAGAACAAAAACCCCCAAACCAGCTGACACCTTGATCTTGGCCTTCTGGCCTCCAGAATTGTAAGAAAAGAAATTTCCATTGTTTAGGCCACTTAGTCCGGTACTTTGTTATGGCAGCCCTAGCAAACCAATACACATGGCCAACCCAGAAACACAAAGGACACACTCTCTCTTCCTTGGGATTCTACCCCCCAACAGACTTTACTTCACGTCTCTTTGGCCGGGATCAAGTCTCGGATTCCTTCCCGGACAATCTAACATGGTGAATGGGATTGCCATCGTCTGATGAAACTGCTCACTGAGATGAAATGGATACAGGGACAATCAACCCCCAGGGTCACTGCCCAGCACCAGGAAGAACAATTCTCTCTCTGCTTCTTTGTCCTTTACCACTTACACCTATGACAGAGCAGAATAGAAAGACCCCGAATGTGGGAAACAGACCATAGTATTACTTATTATGGCTGACTGTGTTTTCCTTTTAAGTTCTTAAAGTATGCAGATCTCTTTGATTCATATAGCAACCAATAATTATTTACCTTTTGCAATCAAGTCTTATTGTAAAGAAATTTGCAGCCTCTACCAAAAAAAGAAAAAAAGAAAAAGAATCACTCAACATTTGTCCTTTGAGATCACATAACAAAATGTTCTTTGTCATCTGTTAAGGGTCATCTGGGTAGTTCACAGTGTCTTGAACATAGTTGGTACTCAGTAGTTGAATGTTCCATTTTATTCCCCAGCAATGACTATATCCAGAACTTGGTTGGTCCCTCTGCCCAGAAAGGGCTATGCATTTTTTTTTTAATTTGGAAGAAGACATCATATGTGTTGCCCTGCTATCACCACATACATCAGAGCTGGAGTCATCTACCCCAGAGGCTGCCTCACCTTTAGCACCTACTGCAAGGAAGTCCATAAGCAACCACCTTTTAAGTAACACATCCCTTCTCCACAGCCCCTTATGTGGGATTATCAGTAGACAACCAACCCACAGGCAAACTGATGTCTCTGCTGGTCAATGATGTCCACCTCCAAAAATATGAGCTGTGCTAACGAGATTTTTTGAGTCAGAAATCTAAACTGTGAAGTAGAATCAAGTTAGCTGCAAAAACAGTATCTGAGAAGACACAAAGAGAATGCTCCCCAAACAGGAGAAGCTCTACATATTCACTGAAGGGGTGAAACGATCCAGGAGCAGAGTTGGACTCATAGCAAGCCTAGTCCTGAAGAAACAGGAACTAAAAGGTTCAGAGCAGGTGGACAACATGGTGGCCTCATTCCAATGGTAACTCAAAATGCCATATTGTGTGACAAAAATGTTGCTGCAGCTTAGACTATTGCTGGAAACCTTCAGGGTCTTTCTTTAGGGCAGTATGTTCTTTTGGGTAGCCCCCAAAGTGTCCTGTTTTTCTCTTGATGATAGGTTTGCCTTTACCCCAGAGTTATATATGGCCAAGTCTTATGCACATCATTTGTGAATCAACCAGCTAGAGAAAATGATTGAGCCTGTCCCTGGGTTTCAGTTTTCAGATCTGTAGATCAAGAGTTTGGACATGGATCACCGAGGTCTATTCAAGTGCTAACATTCTGTCATCAGGATTTTCACCAATGCTTTTTCTTCCTCCCTGTGTCTAAATATGAAGGAAGTACAGGAGAATCTTCCAAGAGGATGTGACCCTTTAAAAGGCAGATATTGGGAAACATGATAAAAACCACAAAATTGATAATCATAGCTACTCCTACCAATATCAGCCAGACTGTTTTCTTCCTCAGCTTCCTTGAACTTCTGATCTTGATCCAGCATCACAGGCCACCTCCCTTGTGTCCCTGGCTTTCTTCCGGGCAGTGGATGGTCAAGGTACTTTCCTTAACATTGCCAACATGGGCTGCCAACATACCAAATTTCAAAAAGGATATCTCACCGCGGTAATGTGTGATTGCAAACAGCAGCTTTCAATTCTGATTTCCTCTGTGAGCATATTTCCCATAAACCTAATCCCATGAGTACAAACACTAAAACACAAATTGAACCAAGATTCTCCAGAAGAGGAAAGCCAGGGAACTGTGGAGAGAAAAACAAAGAAACTAATTTGGGTTGCTCTGGGCGGTTGTGAAAAAAGAAAGCAGAGAACTGCTCCTGGTTCAGTGCTTGGAAAACTCATGCCCAAGTCCTTGGCAAATCAGACCTGAGCATTTTCTGCACAGACACATTCGGCATTCTAGTGTTTTTTCATAATCTTCGTTGGTATTGGCTGCTCCTGTCATTTGGATCCAAGGCTGAGGGTGGGATTAGATGTGACAATCTCCCCTGTTATGGGGACAAACTGTGGGGCACACATTTGCTCTCTCAATCACCACATTTTCAAATGCCTCTAGAAAATGTCAGGGAAATGAGGTGAAAAAGGTCTCAGAAGGAAAGGCTGGTCAAGGGGAAAGAGCAGGAGTTCTTTATTTGCCTGTCTGCTCCGAAGGGCCACTAGAGAGTGATTCTGCAGTCAGATTCAGGGCAAAGCAAGGTGAGTGGCTGGCCAGCCTGAAGGGGAAAATGTATGCAAGGCAGGCTTTGGGGCACCATGTGAGCTGCTTTCTATATTCCTCCTCACTGACAGATACATACATTTGGGAAGGATTTGGTCTTGCAAGGTAGATAGAATTGAAACCTCTCATGAGTAAAAATGATAAAGGAGCAGTGTCTAAAGCTCAGCAGCTTTCCCGGGAAGAGCTGTTTAACAAAAGCACTAGCCTGGCCGCCACATGATGTGACCAGTGGGCCAGCGAAGCTTCCCAGCCCGAGCGACCAATGCTGCTATCACTATAAACATGCCCATGCTGAGCTGGTGGACTGGTGGCTGGGCAGAGGCAGCAGTCAGGGGCTTCTGTGACTGACTGCTCCAGTCACTCAGCTCTCAAGACCTTGGGCCCCTCACACTCAATAGCAGACAAAAAATACACACCTTTTATGAGGTTGTGGATGACCCGGAGCTCCCTTACACTGCTGGTACGGATGTAAAATGGTGCGATCACTTGGAAAATAATGGGCAGTTTCTTAAAAAGCTAAACACACACTTACCATAACATCTACCCATTCCACTCCCAGATATTTACCCAAGAGAAAAGAAAGCCACTTTCATGCCAAGACTTGTATGTGAATGTTCAGAGCAGCTCTATTTATAATAGCCAAAATCTAGAAACATCCCAAATTTCCATCAACAGGGGAATAAACAAATGGTAAATCCATACAATGGAATAGTACTTAACCAAAAAAAAAAAGAGGAATGAATCACTCATACATACAACAATAGGGATGAATCTCAAAATAAGGATGCTGAGTGAAAGAAGCCAGACCAAAAAAAAGAAGGCATGCTACATAATTTCACTTATATAAATTTTAGAAAATGCAAACTGGTATATATTGACAGAAGGTACATGTCAGTTGTTGCCTGGGGATGGAGGGGGTGATAGGAAGGGGTTACCAAAGGCTGTGAGGAAACTTTTGAGGTGATGGGGGTATTCATCTTTCTTGTGATGGTGATTTCACAGATGTGTACACATGACAAAACATATCAATTGTATCCTTTTAATAGGTGCAATTTATTATAAGTTAGTTTAGCCTTAGTGAAGCTGTTCTAAAAACATGTATGTCTTTTACACTTATCTGAAACCACTTCATGTTTATCTTTTAAGATTCACCTTAAGCAGCCATCGGCTTCTCCAAGATTTCTTGGCCACCCCCTTCTCTTGCCCACAACATTCTGTAGAGGCCTACTGTGTGCTCCCTGTCCCTCTAAAGTAACACTCATTACAGTACTTTTAATAAGGATTGATTGGCTTGTGTGATACTAAATGTCAGTGTTCCATCTTTCATATTTGGGTCCTTGTCACCTACCATGATATTAGGCATATAGATATTCAGTGAATGTTGAATTATGAATAAATAAAATAATTTGAAATATTTACTATGCATCTTCTAGTAACCTAAATATCAAAGTGGGGACATAATACGTTTACTATTCAACAAAGAACAGATGGATGGATGGATGGATGGATGGATGGATGGATGGCAGGCAATGCACTGGCCTAATGACCCTTATGCCTTCAGCATGTGAGGCTGTACTTCCCCATGACCTGGAGTTAGCTTCTGAAATTTCCCCTTGAAACTTTTTCAGAAGACACCGTGCCCCCAGGCCATCAGCCCAGATTCCTTGCTTCCTCCATCAGTAGAGGCATCAGTAGATTCAGTATACCCCGGTGCCTTAGTTAATCTCTCTTGTGACATCAAGATTTTTCCAGGCTTTTCCAAATCAATGCTTCACCTGGAGAATGTTCTACTTTGTGATGGTGCTGAGTAGGGGGAAATGGAATAAATTATTCCAGTCTGATGCCTTCTTTTCTTTCTAATAAACCCCAATTTCACAAATTATAATTAAAAGGAAAATATTAGAGCACAAACAGAATTATAACACTGAATTGCTGTATTTGGTAGAGTTTCCTCTTTAAATCCACATCAATAGGCAATTTAACAATAGGAGAAATCTCAATGGGAGTTCAACACATGAAATTAACACAGCACACAGCTCGGGACTAAAATATTTCTTTGCCCCTGTAATTGCTTGCAGCCACCCTTGTGTAAAAGCCCCCATCAGATTACAGGATTTGTTGTATGTAAATTGAAGACTAAATGGTTGGTAGCACCTTTCAGCTCTGCAATGCTGGAAATGAGTTTTTTAATAGGAAATTAGATTAGTAATATTTTAGTCAACAAAAATGTGGAAAAATTCTGCATAAAGATGAGAAAATCATTCATGCAAAAAGACTTTTAGAATCAAGAGTGAACAATTGTTGAAATTTGTGAATGGCTATTCACAAAATAATTTCTCTACACTTCTTCTGCCCAAAGTCCAGGGCAGGAAAAAAAATTTATTTTCGTACCTTCATCACAAGATTCCAGGACAATTAGTGTTCTAGATAATGACAGTATGGTGCCTTCCTCCACAGCTCCCTATAGTTTACCTACAACCTGGGAACTTAAACCTGCAGGGTAAATAGGGTATGCCTTTGTATCCTACAGTATGGGATGTTGAAAGGTATGCATCCTAGAAACATTAGCTTGTGGCTCCTGGAAAGCTAAGGGTGGGGGACACAGAGTGAGGTGGGTGATGGGGCAGGAGGGTGGAATCTGGCTGTCTAGCTTCCTTGCTCCAGTAAATGGCAGCTCTTACCTCTTGTTCTAGGCCAGAAGTAAAGGAAATTTTATACCTGGGTCTTCTCTCACCACAGGGAAAATGGACTTGAGAATTTAGTGCAAAGCCTGCAGTCCCAACGAGGAGAACAGAACCAAGACAGAGAGAATAGAATTTAAGGGCCAGTCACAGCAGCCATAAGTGCCATGCTAAGGAGGTAGATTAGAGGTTTCATTTTTGAAGACAATGTCTGGAAGGATCACTTGAGCAAGTGCAAATCTACGTTTCATGGAGTATGAAACTCATACAGTCAAGGGAGCTCCCATTATAAAAAAGAATAGAAAATTATAAATATCCCACTGGGCATAAGATGTTGGAAGGGGCTTTGCTAGGAAGTGGCCCTGGAAATGAAGCTTCTTGAGCTCTCCTATGAACCTGCCTCTGCTCACAAAACAGACCTGCAAAAGAGGGAGAAACTGTTCATGAGTCTGCGACCCATGGCTGGGGAGAAAACCACAGCAAGAAAGGGATTGTTTTTCTTCACTACAGTTGGGTGATGTGGAGTAAGCAGGCAGAGAGCACTGGTGCCTGGGTCTGGTCCCAGACAAGGAACATTAAACTGGCTGGAGGTGGCCTGTCCCACTCTCCTCCACTAGAAGCAGGGAACAGATGGTGTGTGTGCTGCCAACAGGCACAGGCCTGAAAGAAGCTGTGACCCTCCCTTCAAAATGGCCATTCAGGGAGCTGACCTGAGGCAGCAGGACAGTAGAGGACTGGGTAGAATCAGAGGGCCAGAGGAGCTTGAGAAAGAGTCTGTTGGTCCCCTCCTGCTTTAACTGGGCAACTTTTTTAAAAAAGACTTTATTTATTTATTAGAGACACAAGAGGGGGAGTGGAGAGAGAGAAAGAGGCAGAGACACAGGCAGAGGGAGAAGCAGGCTCCATGCAGGAAGCCTGACGTGGGACTCGATCCCGGGTCTCCAGGAACAGGCCCTGGGCTGAAGACGGCGCTAAACCGCTGAGCCACCCGGGCTGCCTTACTGTGCAACTTTTTTAAGGATGGTTCTGTCCTGTGTCCAAAGCTGAAATGACTGAAAGGGAGGGAGAAGGGCCCGGTGGAACAGCTAACATGAGAGGGAATTTTAGCACCCAGAGCCAGTGATCAGACCACACCAACCACCTCACTTAACTATCTTTTAGACTATCCTTGCTCGCTATCTAATTTTCCATAGCTGAGAGCATTGGCTTTCTACATAGCTACACTGCCTAGCTCTGAATCTTGGCTCTACCACTCACTAGCTGCGTGACCCTGGACAGATAATAAACCTTTCACATTTTAAAATGTGTACTATAATAGCATCTACATCTTGGCGTTGTCATGTATTAGTGTACTTGAAGCACTTAGGATGGTGTAATAATAAATATAAGGTATTATTATTACCTATTTTATAAATGCAGATTTTCAAGCTATTTTCCAGAATTTCTAAGAGTGGAGAATAGCATTAGAATTCCCAGCCTCCCTAACATGATTAGCACCTACTGGGGACCAGGCATGATGAGGAGACACTACAAACATATGGATTTGTAGGCACTACAAACATATAGGTCTATCAGTCGGGTGATGCTTTTTAAATTTTCTAATTCACCTGAAGTGAATAATGCTTGAGGCATCTAATGACAGGTCACATTTCAGCCATAAGAGAGACCACATTTGAAAGGAATCACACATTATTTAAATGGTGCTCCATAACAAATTACTCCCCAAACAGGATCTATTGTCTCAGAGCTTCTGTGAGTCAGGAATCTAGTAAGACTTAGCTGGCTTCTGTCTTGGGCCCTCTCAAGGCTACAGTCGTGCTGTCAGATGAGCTGAGCTATCATCTGAAAGCTCACCTGGGGAAGAACTCTTCCTCACATATTTGCTGGCAGCGTTCAGCTCCTCATGTGCTAGACAGTGGAGGCCCTTGCTTCCTTGCCAGATGGGCCTCTCCTTGTGGTAGTTTGTCTTCTCAGAGGGAGCATGCAAGGGCAGCCAGAAAGGAAGAGTACCAACATGATGGAAGTCACAGTCTTGATAATTCAGTCATGAGTAGACAACCCCTCACTTTTGCTGTAATTTATTCACTAGAAATATGCAGGTGAGGATCATGGGAGGCCATTAGAGAAGCCACCTAGAATAGCATCTTTTCTGAGATGAATGCTTCTTTCCTTCCTTCTTTTTTTGTTTTTTAAGATTTTACTTTATTTATTTGAAAGAGTGAGAGAGACAGAATGAGTGGGAGGGAGAGGGAGAGAGAATCTGAAGAAGGCTCCATGCTGAGATAAAAACCAGGTGTGGGGCTTGATCCCACAACCACAAGATCATGACCTGAGCTGAAGCTAAGAGTTGGACACTTGGCTGACTGAAGCACCCAGGTACCCTCAATTCTTCCCTTCTAAACTGCATCTTAGGAGAGTGGAAAGTGGCCCCAGCTGCCTGGGGGCTGCTCTAGTGAAGGCCTCTGCCTCGGTGTGCCAGCCAGTCTGGTGACAGAAAAGCTTTAGGGAAGAGAATAGGATGGATAATGTTTTCTGTCAGAGGGACAAGAAATACCTCAAAACAGCTCTGAAGGAAATTAGATGATTGAATACTAGTTACTGTCCATCCTACCCTCTTCCCTAAAGCTTTTCTGGGTCCCTATAGCCCCTGAGGCTGTTCCCTGTGTTTCCCAACCTGACCTCCCCTCATCTTGGAACTCACCGTACTTTCCACCTATTCCACATATCTCAGCTTTAGAGTTCAATCAATTAGCACTTTCATGGAATATAGTATTTTATTTTGGGTTAATAATATTTCAATTCTTTAATGTTGGAAATGATGTCTCCTCCTAAACAGTTGGCTGTTTGAAGGAAGGGGCTGTGCCCAAGATTTTTTTTGGTTAATATTTGGCACAGTGTTCAGCCCATGGTACGTGCCCAATTGCTGAACTGACTTGAGCTAGTTCTTATCCCTCAATCAGAATGAAATTGATCCTATCATGTTGACTTTCTGCACTGGTATTAGGCAAAGAATTATGGGAGACAAGCTTACAGGTGCGCAAAGAGTCTTGACTTGCTTTAAATTAATCAATGAATCAAGAACACTTCAGGGAAGCCACCACAAGGAAAACACCATGGGGAATACAAAAACACACAAATATAGTCTTTGCCTCCAGGAAGCCAACAGACCAATGAGACCACTAAGATGTGGGCATCACTTCTATATGCTAGTCTGTTTTCATGCAGGGAGCCGTTCGTGTTGCAACAGAAACAAAACAAAAATAAAAGCAACAAGGAGTCATTTGAGAATTCTTGCAACATCTGTGCAAGCTGGGTAATGGACAAATATTCTCTTACCTGGGACCATATCCTCACTGAGCTGCAGAATCAGGAATATTAAAGAATGAGTAGAGTTAATAGGTTTTTTAAGTATGTCCCCCCAGATAATACCCAATTGTTCCCCACAGTATAGAATTAAATTACTATGAAACACAACTACTTCCCAAGAAACCAGATAATCTTAATAATTTAAGAAACTTAAGGAGAATAATAAGCTTCAAAAAACAAATTACAATTTTATAGTTATTTATGCAACTATCATGGAAACATGTGGGGAAACTCCCTCAGAAGCATAACAAACCCAAAAAGGAGTCAGAGTAAATATCCCAAACTCATTCACCTAATCCTCAGGAAGAAACAGTGCTCTCAGTCATCAGCAGGCCTGGCAAGATGAGCAGGCTCTTCTGGCAATGAGAGTGGTGGTTTCTGCTCATTGAGTAAAAGTCCAATCCTTAATCCCAGAAAGACTATTGGGAACTGGGTCCAGCCTGGTTGCAGGCACTGTGAGCACGTGACGAATTGGAAGACCAAAGCTTCCAACAGTCAGTTTGTGTAAAAGTCTGCTGGAGAAGAGGAGGGAACAGGAAAGACAGGCCAGTCGGAGAGGAACAGTGAGCCCCAGTGGGGCAATGAGGGCTCCAGGAAAGCAGGAATAGGCATTGGTGAGTTCAAAAAGGCCCCAGCAGCAGAGGCAGTGTCCCCATGGACTGCAGGCAGGAGCCAGGCAGGCCAAGTGCAGAGCCCGAGGGAGCTGAGGGCCTCAGAGACACGGGGGCTGGGAGCTCTCAACCCAAGATGGCACAGGAAGACTATGCAGGGAGGGGACAGAGTGAGGGAGAGAAAAGAGGGCCCAGGGCAGATCCCAGAGCAGGACAGTGCATCAGCAACGAAAAACAGGGATCTCAAAATCAAAATTGAGGAGGAGGAGGTCAAAATTCCATCAACTCAATTTTATGAAAACAGGTTGAATTTCATTAGGGATGACTCCCAAGCACAGTCACTCCAGTGTAGGAGCATTTGTCTCTGTAAGTTTCTCTTTAGAATCACACCATATCTCTTTTGTTGTAACTTCTTCTCCCTCTCTATTATTGTTTACAGGAACACTGCACAATTGTTTTAATTGCAAAATGGGAAATTAGAAAGACACTACAGGAAAAACATTTCTCTTAATTCCTTTAAGTTTCTTGCAAAGCATTCATTCGACAAACATTTTTTGAGTGCCTACTATGAGAAAAAAGCCAGGAGCGCCAGGTTAATTTCACAGTCAATTAATTTCCCAAAGTCAACCTATCTGAAGTGATGGATGTACTGCCCTTGGGTGCCATCTGGGGACAGCAGAGTGTCATCCAAGCCTGGGCTACATTTGGAGAGAGGCAGTCTGAACCGTTTGGTCAAAGCAAAGGATAGCGGAGCATGGGTCACCAAAGAAGGACCTGCTCAGAATAGAAGTGAAGCCAAAACCAAAACTCCACCTACAACACAAACCAGGATTACACAAATCCACTTAATTGGGTGAAAAGACAATATGGAGATCAAGGCCTAGGATCCATGCCTTAGAGCCAGCCTGAGATCAAGAACACAGCATGCACTAACACGGTATCAAAGGTCTCCAATTATTTTTTAAATAATGGCCCAAAATATTGGCAGCTGGACCTGGTCCTGTGGCATGTGGATGAATCACTTTGTAAGGTGTTGCTACATGTCCTTGGGAATTTCACCAAATGGGATTTAACAGATGGTCCCTAAAAATCCTAGTTTTCATAGTTTTTTTTTTTTTTTCCTAGCTGATGGTCCCATATTCATAGGAAAAATCACAGATTAGTAAAGTTTACTTTTTAAAAAAATGGGCAAAGAGAAGATACATGACAATTAAGTCAGACTAAAGAAGGATAGAGCATCTGAGGGCACTTGGGTGGCTCAGTCAGTTAAGCATCTGACATCTCAGTTCAGGTCATGATCTCAGGGTCATGAGATCCAGCTCTATGCCGGGCTCCGCACTGGGCATAGGGCCTGCTTAAGATTCTCTCTCTCCTCCCTCTGTCCCTACCCCTTGCTCCCTCTCTCTCTTTTTCTATCTCTCCCTCAAAAAGAAAAAAAAAAAGAATACAGCATCTGAAATGCTGGATTTAAGGGATCAATTAAAATTACACTGTGGCATCCGTCAGAATGTGGATCCTGGCAACAGATACTCTTTAATGTAGAGATTTCTTTAAAAAGAAATTTTTAGGCTATTAAGCATGCCAACCACCTTAGGCCTTTATTCCTTTGTAAGAAACTTTTAATCAGAGAGGGAGTAGCATTTCCTACCATTCAAGTGTGATCAATACTCCCATGTGCCAAAAGGCCTTCTGCCAAAGCCAGCATTTTTGCCAGTCTCTCCGAGACTCAAGAGGAAAGTTGACACTCCCCCCTAGAACATGAATCTTTGACCGTCTCCTAATGGCCAACATTATTAAATAGTAATCATATGGCTCGAGACTCCTCAGCTTCTTGTTATCTCAGGATTCAAATGGCTGCATAAGTGCCACGTGCCCGTTCCTTGCCCCATCTCTCTTAATCTCCCAAGAATGAGCTGGAAAACATCTATCCCAAATGCCTATTGTGTTACATGAGTTCTCTGTATCTCTGGCTCACTTTCCACTTGAGATCTAGTGAAAAATAGTTATCCTGTGGACACATTCTGGAAAGGTTGTGATTTGGGCCATCGATTGGAAGAGAGAGATCCCGGGGTGATCTTTGCCCCGTAGAGAACACCTGTATTCCACAGTTCCTCCTCCACTAGAGTGTTACTGCCTGTCCTGGAAATCAGTCGGCAGCTAAGCAAGAGCTCTTATTTCTGGTATTTGCAAAAATGGAGCCTTTAAACAATTCTTTTTTCTGATTAAACTTTAAAATCTTTCAATAAACACCACTCAGAAAAGATCAAGCCAGAGTTCGTTGCAAGAGAACGTTCACTTGCTCTAGCTATTGAATCAAACAGGATGTACAACTTTTGTTTCTGAAGCAACCCAAGGGTGTAAAAACCTCTTGGGCTCCTCATTTGCCGCACTTAGCTTTTTTCAAAAAAGGGGAAAGGGAACTTCTCCCAAATCTCTCCCCCACATGCTGAATGACAGGTAGTTTCTTTATTACCTTCCACAGTCTAGATCACTGGTCAATACCAACAAATCCCCACTGAGCAAGTGGGTTCGGAGAGCAGTCAAACTCATTTCGATCATCTATGCTTACCCATAGGACACTGAATGGTTACCAGTTAGGAAGAAAGAGTTCTTTCCAGACTGGAGCCAATCCAAACATGAGAGCTTTAAGTTGGCAATACCCTGGGGGTGGGGAGGAGCAGCCATTTCAGATACAGAGTAGACTGTTTGCTACTCCCTGTCTATGGGTTAGGGAATTCCAAGTCTTGTCAGCTGGAAACGGTAGAGCACGTCTTCTTTCTCTGGGGCTTCTGGTAACATAGCAAGACATGATAGACTCTTATGAAGAAAGAATAGGTGATGTGGCACTCTTTATCTTTCTACATCAACGTTTCCTACTTCAGTTATTACTCTTAATAGTAAGCAATATATTTCCGTATATCAGAGAAGAGATCCTTACTTCTTAGAACTTTCATGATCTGCATCATATATTTTATTGAGCAAAGATCAACCTCCTATTTACTGTATTGTTGAGGTATTGCTACACCATAACTGTAATTTTTATAATAAAAATAAATATGTTAAGGAAAAGAAGGTAAAACTGAAGTGCCCCCTGGTAAGATAGAACGCCCTGCCCTGCCAGTCCATCTCGAACTATTTCTAAGAATATTTCTAAGACATGTGGTGAGCGGGAAGCCTCACAGGCAAGAGGGGCTTAGATCAACACAGAGGCTGTTCGGTGACAGATGGAATGCAAATGATTCAGGAAATTATCATGAATGGAGAGCTAACCCATGAACCTGGCAACTATCGAGATGAGCTTCCTGGATTCCCTAGTAAGCCCCCAGTGGAGATGACTGAGGCTCCTTGCCCCACTGGGCTTGGAATCCACCCATGTCTGTAGAAAGGCCATGCTTTCGGTGAGCTTCTCCCGGCCAACAGTGTAGCACAGATATCAAGGCAGACTTGATCTGGGTGTCCTCTGACAGGTGACTTAGGCACAAAGACTCCGCTGGGTAGGCCTTATCAAACTTTCCTAGAACTTCACCATAGTATATGGCCTTTCTCCCTCCCTGTCTCTTCCGCACAGCACTTGGAATTTTGTCGAGGTCAGATGGCTTTCCCAGGTTTCTCCAGCTCCCCACCGTCACGCCCTCCCCGATTCATCTATCATATATCCAAGCTCATCTTGGTGTCTGCTCCTCAGAGACCCAGACTAAGGCACACACTACTCCACTGAAAGAGGATTGTATCAATATGCCCAAGACAAAGCACATAAATGTCATCACCACCATCAAATATCATTCAGTGGGTCACTCATTAAATCTTGAGATAAACCAAGTTGCCCTCCAAGGAATTCAGCTGCATTTTTTTGAGTTTCTGCAATTACTGATAATGTTTGGCCTTCCATCTTTTAGCTTATCTTTCTATCCATCTACCTGCATGTGTTATGCAATTAATTTTCCTGAAATGCGTTCTTGTCCTATCTGCCCCCTGCTTGCTCCTCAGGATGGCTTCCCTAGACATCCTCAAATCAACCCATTGGGCCATGAGGAAGCCCGGAGCATGCCTATGAGTCAAAAGTGAGCCTGGTGTCATGGTATGAAGACTAGACCTTCTTTCCTTGAATGGGAGTCAAGAGGCCTAGGCTCAGAGCATATCATAGCTTCCCCAGATCTCTTCACTGATTCCCCTAGTTGTTCACTGATCCCCTTGCCACCAGGATGCCCATTTTTTTTCTGTTTATTGCAGCAATTGCAAGAAGCCCCAGATAACCAGGGTACCCCTCATCCCTCACATTCTACTCCCTAGAAAGCTCTGTACCTCTGCTATTTTGTTCTCAATTCCTGCATTTTTGTTTCAGAGAGCATCCCCAGTGCTTCAGGAATTCACTGAATGCAAAGTCTGCATTCTCAACCTGAATCCCATCCCTGAATCCCAGCTGTCTGAGTCCTGGCATCCCTATAGCAGCTTAGGGTAGCAGTTTGGCTCTTGGACCTCGCAGTCCTGGACCTGGAGCATAAGTAGGCTTCTTCCTTTGCCCCATCATAGTTCCAAACCTGTCTTCTTTCTTCAAAACTCTCTTCATCTTTGAATCTCATACCACTGGACTCCACCCCACCCCAATCATCCTACATGGGTTCCATCACATACTACCTCACTGCCACTTTCACTGGTGTGGCTCCTGCCATCCTTTGTGGTGATGTCGGTATTCATGGGGACATCTGTCCCTTACACAGTGGTCTCCAGTTACCATTCACGTGCTTTAACCCCTCACTCTAGGACTCATCACTACCAACAACTTCAGCCCAGCCTCCATCTGTCTGTCTCTATATGGCCCAGAACCCCTGTTTCCTAGCCTACGCATGAGTGAGACCTCCTGAGACTTGCTGTGATCCCCGTTCAGTACTGCAACCAGCCCCCACCCTCCACAAATGTACCTGCTCATCCTACGCTGCTCTCTCCTTCCCGACTACGCATCTCTTTTCATACATTGTAACATTTACTTATTCAGTTGGTTGCTTATGATCTTTCTCCTCCCAGAGCCCACCCTACTGCCCCAACACACACTAAACACAAGCCAGATGAGGGCAGGGATTTGTATCTGATTTGTTGCCTAATATATCCCAAGGTCTTCAAACAGTGCCTGACACACTTGACAAGAATGTGGTGAATGAACAAGTAAGTGAATGTTTGAGAGCAGCCCACCATGGGCCTGTGGTGTCTAAAGGCCTCTGCAGCTGGCTCCACCCTGCCTGGTCCAGCCCAAGTGCCTACACCTGTCTCCCCACACCTGTTCACACGGTGTGAGTTGCACACGCTGGTTTCCTCACAGGAGGGCTCCTCCCTCCTCTCCCTGCCCAGTGCCACCCTTTCATGAAAGCACAAGCCCATGACCCACCTCCTCCCTGAGTCACCCTGGATCACCTCAAGCCAGATGAGCTTCCCTGATCTGACCATAGCGGTTGTCCCACAGCAGCCAGCAGGCCAGGGACACCTGTGTGCTCAGTCAGCCCTCACTGACTGAACACTGCCCTCATGTGTGAACCTACCAGTACCACTGCCAAGGACAGAGTGAAAAGACAAAAGGTAACTAAAAATTTAAATTTTTTATTTAAGAAAAATTGTTAAATAAAATGACTGTCTTTGTTTCAATGGAGACACAAAGAAGTAAATACAAATCCTAGTCCCAACACTCAGTGAAAACTCTTGTTAACATTAGAGGTATTTGTTCCCTTCCTTCACACGTAGACATATGTGCACATGTGTGCAGTCAGGATGCTGGGGCACAACATGATGTCCTATTTTTCTAAAAATTGTTTATTTAAATTCAACTTAGTTAACATATAGTGTATGATTAGTTTCAGAGTAGAATTTAGTAGTTCAACAGTTGCATGTAACACCTGGTGTTCATTCCATCAAGTGCCCTCCTTACTGTCCACACCCAATTAATTATCCCATTCCCTTCCACCTCCTCTCCAGCAACCCTCAATTTGTTTCCTAAAGAGTTTGTTTTTTAGTGTCTGCCTCCCCCTGTTTTTATCTTATTTTGTCTTTCCTTCCCTTCCCCTGTGTTCATTTGTTTTGTTTCTTAAATTCCACATATGAGTGACATCATATGGTATTTGTCTTTCTCTGACAGATTTATGTCACTTAACATAATACCCTCTGGTTCCATCTACGTCATTGCAAATGGTAGGATTTCATTATTTTTGATGGCTGAGTAATATTTCATTATATATATATAAAATATATATAATGCTGTGTACATATACATATATATGGTATATATATTCATTCACTTGTCGATGGACATCTGGGCCTGTTCCTATTTTGGCAATTGTGGACACTGCTGCTAGATTTTTTTTTTTTTTTTTTGCTGCTAGAATTTTTAAATTGAACATTATATTGTCATTTTATTTCTGTGTCAGCGAAATACTTAGCTATTTCCTATTTTTGCATGTTTAGGTTTCAATTTTTCTTTTATAAGCAACATTTTGCTTTAGGTTTTTTTTTTTTTTTTTTTTTTTTTTTTAGCAGTTTTGGGTGTACATCCCTGTTTACCTTTTAGGTTGTTTTATTAGCTAAATTCCAGAAAATGAACCCTCAGTGCCACAGGGGATGAGGCTTCCAGGTTATTGATATTTTGTCAAATTCTTAGTTTTCAGAATCTCTCTGGTCTTCTTACACGTCTCTTCTCTCAACCTTTCTCACCATCATCAGCTTATGTCCCCTCCTCCTGCTCCTCACTCATGGCAACTTTGTTCTGAGAGTCCTTGTCACAGTTGAACACACTACATTTATTAGTGTGTTTATTTAATTAATGTTGGCTTCTGCCTTTGAATCGCAGTTTTTATGAGAACATCAACATCTCTTTAGTTCACCAGTGACTACGCAGTGACATGCATTGTCTGGTATCCATTAGCCCCTGAATGAGTGAATGAATGCATGAATGTGTCTCTCGGCAAGACACAGGCACACATAGCATGAAGCGGGTTTGGGGATTTGGTTGCCCTCAATGCGGGGAGTTACAGCAACTGCCCCTGTGCAAGGGGTCCCTCTATGGTCCATGCAAGACTCCTTCCTTTCAGCACCTGAGAAGTAGACAATCATGAGAACTGGATTTCTACCACCTGTCAGAGACCACAGAACTTTATCTTGTTCTGCATCCCTTTCACCTCAGACCTCAAAAGCAGCCCAACACCTCTAGGGGACCCTTGTTATGTGGTCTGATATCCCTAAAGGGCTTTGCCCATTCCTCCCCACCCCCCTGCTTCTTGCCCTAATCAACACCCCTGGCCTTTCCAGGGGTTTTCCTCACACAGCATGTATTTGGGGCTCACACAGCAATATTGCTGATCACTACTTTAGTCTGGATCAAGTGACTGAAGTTCATGTGCCTCTGTCACTCCTTATTTACACTTCCAGGTCATGATTCCTTCCTTCTCCCTAACTGTCCACCCCCCACCCCCATTCCTTTGAAGATGTTAAATAGGCGCAACACGTTTTACTTCATTCTTGGTGGCAGTCTTCTCTCAATCTTCATTCTTGAAGATTTCAGTACCTGAATCGCTGTCTCACAACCATATTTGTTGTTGTTGATTTTAACACTCACGAAGAAGATCCTACTCACATGCTGGTCTCTGTTCCCTGATGACCACACCTCCGTCTTATGCTCATGGTCATGCCTATCAATATTTCCTCCCTAATCTCTCCTTGAAGTCCCCACTCATTGATGACTCTAACTCCCCAACTCTAAGCATTCCTTGATCGGAATCCATTGACCAACATTGTTTTGTATCCTTACCTGACTTTTGTCCTCACTTTCACCTTGTCCAGCTCTGATCACTATTGTGAAAACTCTCCTGCTCCTCTTTTTCTCGGCCACCTTCCCCTGGGAGAACACTAAGCCTGGCCCCTGTACTGTGCGGTGAGTGCACCAGGCACCCTGCTGCCTCAGGCATTTGCACTCACAGTTCCTCCTGCACACGCTCTTCCTTCAAATAGCCACATGGCTGCCTCACCTTCTCAGATTCCCGCTCAGCTGAGGTCTCTGTCTACTTGCTCCTTTCCATTTTCTATCCTGTAAACCCTTATTTTCTTCCTGTCAAGTATAGAGCTTGTCCCAACTAGAATCTGACTGTAACGCACCTAGCACAGTGCTTGGCCATAGAGTGGGAGCTATAAATGAATGAATGCACGCATGAATGAATGTAAGATAATTATCTTTCTTAAACTGACTCCACAGTCTGCACTGTACATTTCAGGCCATATCAAGTGGCATCTTCCTTAAAAATCAATCTTGGCCTCATCATGGCCTTACAATTACCTTGAACAAATCACACAAACAGGATATCCATGATTTTCAATGAATCCAGTGGGAACAGCTAAAAGGACTGAAGATAGGCAGCAGGAGATACTAGCATACTATCTGAAGTGACCAATCAGAGATTAGAAGTCCCTGATGAGCCATCCCCTACTGAATGGAGAGAACATTTCCTGGCTTACGGGAAGGAGAGCCAGAGCCAAGGGAAGTGCTTCGTTCAGCTGGATTAGTTATTGGAAACTCGTTTCCTTAGGCCAGCCAGTTCTTCCAGACACTGAGTCTGTGGCTGTCTATGTCTCTTCTCTAGGGACACAGGATCAGAGGAGAGGGGCCTGGAGCATAAGCTACTGGCTCTGATCTCAGAACCCCGCAGTTCATTTAAATGGGTAAGGAACGGAGGGTGTACAGAACCCAGGGAGTGGCCCAGGTGGGGCTGGTCCTGGGGAGCCGCCCAAACTCTGCCCACTGCTCTGCAACATCTCAGTAACTGCCAGTGTTTCTCTCTGAGACACTGAACTGTGTTTGATTAGGATCTTGAGTGAAATAAGCCGTTCCTTTCACTGGGAATGTTTCACAGCTAAAAGTTTCTTTCTATGCATAATTAATATTCTACCTCTTTGAAGATAAATTTTATCTATCCAACTCTATAAATGGATCATTTCCCCTTAGCTATTACTATGTCATCTCCTTACCAAAAATAAAATAAAATGCAAAGAATAATGATATGTAAAGAAAAAAATCATCACTAGAAATGATTTACATTTTTATCCCCAATGTGAAAAGCTTAAGAATGTTTTTAATGCATGTCCAGCTTGAAACTCCCTGCAAATGTCTTACAACGTTTTGTAACAGGCTTTTCCCATCTGTGCTGAAAACAGCTGATGATTTAATGCAAATTGTTATTGTTTCACAATCTTCCAGCCATCTTTTCTATTTTGTTGCAGGATTTGGGGTCTCTTCTGCATCTGCTTTAGAAATTTGGCTGCTAGGATTGGCTTTTTGTTGTGGCCACTCCTCGTTCTACTGCACATCTTGCTTTCATGTTTCAGATCTTACTCATTTTATTATTTTTTTAAATTTCACTGTCTTCAATCTCATGTGACCCTTTCCTGAACATTAAAAACCTGGCTTAGAAATGAATACCTTCTGGTCTAAGAGATTTAAATGGTGAAGCAAAGGATCCAGTGGTTACCAACGAGGGATCCGGTGGGGTCTGCAAATCCCATGGAAGCCTGGCATTGTCTATTTCAATACGTATTTGAAATTTATAATGCACTGGGCCTAAAGTGTGAATAAACCATTCTTTTTAAGTCATATAATGTATATATTTACAATATATAATGTAAGCATATGTAATTTTCAAGTGTATGTAAATAGTATTGTAATTAAAAAAATTATTTTTAAGGCTTCATAACTCTTCACATATTATATTGTGTTTCTTTTCCCAGTGAGTTATCATCAAGTAAGGAACCTAACATTATTAAAAACAAAAAGCTTTTCTTTTTCTAATAAAAACTTTACACTGCAAAGGTGGGCTGCAGTCAGGACAATGGGTTTTCTGTTCTGACGGAGGTGCTCACCAACTGGCAGGCCACAAACTCTGGGAGTGTCAATTTCCTTGTGTGTAAAATTGAACTATCATTTCTCTAACCTGCTTCATGGGGTTTGGAGACTCAAAGAGAAAAGATGAGAATGTCATGCAAATTGTAAAGTGCTACATGAATAAATCAAGCAAACAAAGTGGGAGCCAGGGGCAGCTTGTGTACTCTGCACGTTCAGATTTTGTAGAAATGCTTTGGATGCCTGGACCAGAGCAGAAGCTCCTTGGGCTCAGATGGGAGTTAAGCCAAGCAGATAAAAGGAAGGAGAGTTTGGAAATGGAATTGAAGGTTGGGGCATGTGTAGGACAAATTCAGTTTGACGTTTCACAAGGCAAGTTCAAAGGTTCGCATTATTCCAAAATACCCCACATTCATTGGCGAGCCCTAATCTGACCTGTCTCTGGCAGGTTCTTTAGGTTCATGTTTTCACCCATCTTGTCCCAACATAAACTGTGATAAGTTTGTTGCCGGTGACAACTAGAGCTGAACAAAAGCAAGTCAGATATGAACTGAACCCTGAAACCAGATCATGAGCCAAGGTCATGATTGGTTTAGAAATTTGTGTTGTTTTCCTTCCTGTCACTTGCCAGCAATATATGGCACTTTTCCCCTTGTAGTTTGCAGTCGGCTGGGCCCTGAGCCATGGAGACTGTTTTTAATGGCAAAATCTTCAAAGTTGTACTTAAAATATTTGCATCATAAAATCCCTCATGGAAGCCAAACTTCGGCTTCAGGAGGAGCCTTCTAGCAAGTGGCAAACTTGTCTTCAGAGACAGGAGAAGGGCTCCTGCCACCAGCACCACCTTCCTGCCGCTGATCCACCAAGGCTGATGACACCCCGGGAAGAGATTGTTGTGAGACATCCGTTCTCTCTGGGAACAAACTCCAAATGGCTTTTCTAAGCCAACAACAGTGTGAGGTGACTCAGCAGTTAGTTGAGCAATTCAGAAAAACGTGTTTTTCACACATTTAATTGATCCTGTGAGCAAATAAGCACTGAAGATGAAAGATGAGTAATTGTTCAGACTCACTGTGGGAGCTTCGCCACCATTTCTTGTACTTACCTCCTGCATCCAGCACAAAACAGACCTGTCTGGTCAGTGACAGGCCAATGCACATAGCATTTGCTTTAGAACATTAAAAATCAGAAAATAAAAACTGATCATTTCAATCTGAATTCAGAAAGGAAAAAATAAAAAACTTGTCTTTACCAAAGGATGCTTGATCTCATAGGACTCAATAGCATCCTTTCAGAATGAAATTCTGTACTTGGAGTTTAACCTAAAGAAACAAAATGTATGTACAAAGGACAGCCATATATTTTGAATTTTGCTGCAAGAGATGTGAAAGCTGGAGGATGAGGAAGGGCAGGGAAGATGTGTGCTGGCTCCTGGTGAAGTTAGAAGAAAAGAACTCATCTAATGGGAACTAAGTCCCTTCAATGTGGAGTGCAATGGCACGCTCCCCTCCTCCCCAGGAGATCTAATGTAAAATACCAGTTTCTTGTTGAAAGAAAAGCAAGCAAGCAAGCTTATGCTCAAAGTTACACCCTCAGCCTCCACACATTAAAAAAAAAAGTCCATTTAATTCAACCAGCTCTGTGATCTCGTCATTACTCAGAGCTGAAGGGGGTTTCCCCATTAAAGCACCCCTGTCACTCTCACTTGTGACCTGTGAACATTCTTATTAGCTGCCTTATTAAGATGATATACTGTCTCTGAAGTAAGAAAAGGAGATTATCTCCTTACCTGACATGTCATCAATGGAATCATCTTTGTTAAAAGAAGGACGAAGAGGAGAAAGAACTGAGTTACAGAGACGTTGAAATTCCTGGCACGCTGTGCTATCCAAGGAAGAGCTCCATGATGGCATATACTGACAGGTACTTAGTTGAACCTTAGTGACTTATTCTTCCATGACTAGCAAACAAAACCAGAAACAAAGTACTCTCTGCTTCACCCTGGATTGATTTCAACTGTGGTAAGAACTGGGTGTCAAGGACTCATTAGATGAAATAAGAAACACATTAAACTAACCAGACTAGTATAGACAAATATAGAATTACACGTGCATTTTGCACATGCTCGGTATGCTTGTTCCACGTATACGCAAACACGTGTATTTTCTAGTAAAAACTATTGGAGGAAGGGGAGCAGTCTGGAAGATGGAGGCCATATTTGGGCAAATCTCGAGCAATGATGTGGACAGAGGAGCTTGTTCTCTTACCTCTGGCCTTGTTTTGAGACTCACGTGGGCACATGATCACAAAAGCACGCTGCTGGCAAAGTGGCCGGCTCTGTTTGCTTATTTGCTGCCCTTCCTCAATATGGGTTTGCAGCTAAATCAACTGCCTCTACTCAAAGAAACAGAAAATTCACCAGTGCCTGATTTGATATAGTTGACTTCTTTGGCCGGGGTCCCACTTTTCCTTCCTATTAGGGGGACAGCCCCATCAACCATGGATGCTTTGACTTCTGAGCTGTGTTTGGTCTACCAGGAAGAAGACCTGGGTGGTGATGTTTAACATATGATACCTTATACAACATTACTTTATAATCTATATTTATAAATATTTGTAAGTCTTTTCTATAGTCTTAGCGGACTAAGGGTGGTGATAATGTCACTGTGGGGCCATCTTTTCTGAGGGACAGTAGACTCACTCCACTTCCATTCTCATGTGAATGTGGGCCTTAGTTGGTGCCACCTACCCCCTTGCACCAACTGCGACTCCTCCCAGTGGGTACACATGCTGACCACATTCAGCCTGGCCCCTGCTATGGACATGATCTTCCTGTGATCCCAGTGAGTCCTTGGTAAGTACTCTGGAGCCAGAGGGCAGACATTTAGACAAGACTGCCAGTCTGGCACATTCCCACTTCTGTGCTGACTCATATCTAGTGCTCCTACTCCTTTCAGTGTGGCTCAAACTGTCAGTTTTAATCTTCAAACCCCTTTGTGATTTGGGTCCCCAAACATTCTATATTACCTCTCCTGCTCTACTTCTCACCATCAGCTGAGACAAACAACCTGCGAGCATTTGCCATGGGCCTCCTGGTCAGTGAGAAAATTAACAAATCCGTCCATCTTCTCTTTTCTACTTTCTCATGCCATGCATGCATATAAGAACCCAGGACATGTTATTTTCTTGGTTTACTATATATACATCTCTCGCTACTAAAACCAAGGTGACAGAATTGGATTTAGTGACGGGCTAAAGGCTGCTATGACAACCAGCGTATGCAGCACTCCACATCGAAGGCATTTTCAATAGGCCTGTGCAAAGCTTACCCTTTGGGTGGGGATATTCGTGCATGAGACATACCTGGGGATTTGATGCCCTTTATGCCTTCAAAGCACCAAATACATATTAATGAATCTAAAAGAACAGCAGGGTTTTATTTTGTAATTTGGGAAATAAGGACTGATTGGTATTAGAAGTGGAAAAGAATCTGGACCTTACTTTGGGCTTGCAGTATGCAAGGCTGGAACTCCCTCAAAACATTGGCTCACTGAAGTGACCCAGAGGGAGCAAAGGACAATAATAGGAATATGATGTGGCTTTCTGTATCATTTTTCTTTTATTTAGCTCTCGAGTATTGGCTCCTTCAATTCTGAATTCTCTGGGCTTCTTTCAGCAGCCTGGGTCTTCAGGGTCTTTCTTTCCTATCCTGTCTCTCCTCAGGTGTTCAGGTAAGCACTCAATCACCCACTTCCATGTCTGCACACAGACAGATAGAAGGAAACTTTCTTTCGACTTCTTCTAAATATGAAAAAAAAAAATCACATCTGCTAACATACTTAAAAAAAGACACCCAGCTAGGAGTTTCCACAGGAACACAGTACAGACACAAGAAAGAACAGGAAGAAATATGCCTTTTATTAGAAGTCTCATATGTACAGGGAAGGC
Source organism: Canis lupus familiaris (assembly GCF_011100685.1). Lineage (NCBI taxonomy): Eukaryota > Metazoa > Chordata > Mammalia > Carnivora > Canidae > Canis > Canis lupus. The sequence goes on along the minus strand of NC_049223.1, from coordinate 3,014,302 downwards.
TCTTTCTCACAGCTCACGGAAGGCCGTGAGAAAGAGCCACTGTCGTCCAAATTGGTAACACCATTTAATATCGCCACACATTATGAACACGGAGAACCTTTACACAGAGATGCAAAAGAGACATAGGTACGTGTGGACACTTCATGTATTTTCTAAAAACAAGTGGGACACAAAAATACAATGTGCCAGTAAAAAAAAAAAAAAAATAGGCATATCAGTACATGTCTTTTTTTGTTTGTTTGTTTTCTTTTTTCTTTTTTTTTTCTTTTTTTTTTTTTGTTAATACATGGTATGCTGAGCTTTCATCTCAAGCTTTTTTTCACATCAGGATTTGCAGGCACTTTAGCAACCCAGCCATGGTTTACAATACACGGCGTTCAGACTGACAGCTGAAAACATGGGAGGAATCGAGGTCCTTGTGACCCACACATACCTCACATTATTGACATGAGAGCAATCTTTTGGGACCACTGTCGGGGGCACCAGAATGTTCCCTGTGCGATCTAACAGCTTTTCCCTTGTCTTCTTTGTCTCACGGCAGAATTATTTAGTAGCATGATGGCATCACCAGGCACAGAGACAGCATGTGGATGCACTAGACTAATGTCATTTCCAACTGACTTTAAAAACCGCAGAGAGCAGAGGAGTTTTGAGAATCCCAAAACGACTGTCTGATTTATCTTTGTCCCACTCTATGCCCTTCCTGCCAACCTGTCAAATGAAAGCTAATTAAAATAATTACTGGGATGTTGTGGGCCAGAAGCTCATCCTGGGAGAATTCTTCCTTAGCTACCACCTCCCACATCACGATAGACACGGGGCCGGTGGGCAGGCTCCCTCCTTCCCCAACCAGGAGGCGCTCCCTCGCCCACATGCCCCACACACAGCTGCGCTGACTCAACACACATGTCAGGAACACGACTGAACAAGTGTATTTATAAACGCAGACCAGACTGATCACTTTATTGGTAATGTCAAGTTATAAGGCAGTTGCAAACGGACCTCCATGATAACCAGACAGTGTCGGATATGGCTCGGCTTCTTCAACAGAATAAAGGAACCTTCCTGTGGCAAGGAGCTGAGAGAGAAGGGAGAGAACCTTACTGATGACAAAGTACTATAAATGACTGTGCTGTGAAGCACCAGAGAGCCCCAATTTCTGGTGTGTGTCACCCCCTGGGATCCACCAGACACTGGGATGTAACCTCACCTCAAACTGAAAGGGGAAGAAGAGGGGAAGATACCATCCTCCACTTGGCCACAGGTTGGCGGGGCCGTAACGCGAAGCCGGGGCGCCGCAGGGCGGGGGGGCCACCTTCCCGGCACTCCAGAGGACGCAGAGCGCACAAGGCCTTGAACAGGTGATTGTCGGATGGCGGGAAATCCTTCCATGAAATAGACACTCGAGACGGAGCGGCAAAGACATTAAGGCCTTCCATTTCTTTGCCCGTACTGCTTAAAGGCACTGATACCGACAACAGAAATACTCCATAGTACCATCAAGGTTTTAAAAAAACTCCCAAAATACAAGTCTTCATACGAAAATGTCCTTTATTGCATGACATGAAGCCTCCGCTCTTCTCCTGCTCAGGAATAGAAGGGTTTCCCTTTCTCAGGAGTCTGGATCCTGTTCAGCCTAGCGACCTGAGAAGGGGAGGGGGGCACGTCCTGCCGGAATGGCCCCTTGGGCGGGGTGTAAGTGGGGTCCTGGCCTTTCTTGTATGAGTCATAGTTGTGCAGTCCCTCTGGAAGGAGAGGAGGCTGCTTCTTCATCTGCTGTTCCTTCCGCCTCTGCTCCTGGCGCAGGAGCTCCTGCGTCTCCAGCATCACCCTGGCATTGAAGCCGTGCCCGCCCAGGTAGCCGTTCCGGGATCCTTGGTAGCTGGAGTACCTGGGGTTCTCCTTGGCACTCTGGAAGCCTTCGCCGGGGGGGTAGTTCTGCTCCCAGGAATCCTGGGACACAGAGCTGGCATTTTTCCTGCTTTGCCTAGAAGGCAAACCCCAAAGGTTAGTATATGAGGATTGGGAGAAGGAGAGAGAGACAAAGGAAGAAATGAGGGAGCAGGGTGGGGGTGGCCAAGGGGAAGTGCATTTGGATTTCTCTAGTCCCGGTGTTATGCGTCCTGCGTTGGCCACAGAAACGGGGCTGGAAGAAGGAGACAGGACTGTGAGCAGCAAACAATGGCAGAAGGAGGAGAGAGAACTGAGGGATTCCAGGCTGCCCAAAAAGGGAGTCCTCAGGCTGTGTGTGGGTAGACACAGCCTACCAGAACCTTCGGGTGACAGTACCTCCTGCGATTTCGATGCATTGGCAAGATGCTGTCCAGGGTATTAGCAAGCTGCAGCTCCAACCCCAGCCCTAACTGCTCGTTTTGGAACCTTACAATGCAATCCTAAACAAGCACAGCAAATATTTTACACAGCTGCCACCATAATGCCTAAGACAGTAGCTAATCTGAAGTGTACATAATGGATTACAGGGTGAGCTCAGCTATGAAGGATCTAAGTCTGGACTCCCATATGATTAAAAATGCAACAGGCAATCCCTTCAAGCCCTGGCTGCCGAGACATATATGTCAGGAACCGACACTCTTCAGAATACATGCCCATCAGGACCGTAGAGCCTGAAAGGCAGCAGAGCCGGCACTATCTTCCTACACACCACAGTCTTGCGGAGGGCTGGGGCGACCTACTTAACCTACTTTCTGTCACCCCAGGATAGGGAAATAAATCAGAGCCATATAGAAATTTCAAAGTCTTATCATTTCTGCAATAAAGTTGCACATCATTTTCAGGAAACATTATTGTTCTGAAACATCTTTAATTTACTATCCAGTCCCTAGATGCTTTTATGAATTTACAATAAGATTGGCTATGATAAAGTAAAACAATTTTGTGCCAGAAAGGAAGACATGTCCTAATATTTTGCCTTAAAAATGAAAGAGAGGAAGGGAGAATTGAGTAATAAAACAAAATATATTGCTCCATTTATCAATAAGAAAATCATTTGGCGGCACTATGTACTGCTCAGCCTCTTACATCCACACACACACGACATGACGGAATGTTCAGGAAGACTCCTGTGAAGGGAAAAGAAGGTCTATGCAGCCACAGAGCTTCCACGGGGGTGGAGCAATTTGCATATTTGAACATTCAGAAGTGCCGTCAATATGGTTTGGATGAAATCTGCCTATTTTCCACACGGCCTAAAATGCAGCCAGGGATATTTTCAATAAGGAAAATGAACTAACGTCCAGCATCATCTCCGGATATGACTGTGATTAATTGAGTGGTCCCCAGTATCTCTATCCAGTTCTCTTTTCATGGGAATCAGACCATTTGTACACTGAGCCCAGGCAAGAATCCTTGGATTTGATGGAATAGTTTATTTGCCTAAAGCACTGATTATCTTCACTTAAAAAGTCATAAATTAATCTGCCCAGGGACACGAATGATGGAGCATGCCAGCATGAAACCAGGGATTTGACATTAATCATGAAACTTTAATTAAAACAACGAACTTGTTAGTGATGTTCCAGCAACAAAAGTGGAATTCCTTCATGGGTTAGTTATCAATTTAAAGATAACCAGAAATAGGCCACAGAAGTGTCACCTCTTTTTCATCTTTAGCCTACTGAGATCCACTAACCCCTACTCTCCCAAGCCCCGACTCTATAAAGCCCGAGGCTCCACTCCATGGTACTCATGCACCATAAGCTGAATTCTGAATCATCTCAGGAAGACAGGGTCTTTTTTATTTAAACACATTGAGAAGTGACTAAAGTTCTGTTAGGGATAGAGATTAGGACGATGTGAGAGAAGGAATTTCTTATCGTTAAAATTTCCTTCAAATTAAGCAGGCCAGAGGGAAGAAAGTGGACTTGCCTGACACATGAAGACATGTGGGGAAAGTATACCCACATCGGTATGTGCACACATACACACATATACATGTGCACACATACACATGTACACGCATGCACACACGCTTCTTTGGTAAGGAAACCAGTGATATCAATAAGCTCCTGATGAAAGAGAGGCTGAGAAATGAGCAGATCATAGATAAACTTGAGAAAACAGCAGACAACGAGTGTTGTACACTAGGCTTAGGATCAGGTGGACAGAGATTCCAGTCCTGTCTGCCACTCACCAGCTGAGGAGCCCTGGGATGGTTATGCTGTTTGGGCCCAAACTGTCTCATCTGTGAAAGAGGCAAGACACCTAACCTCACAGGGGATGGGAAGAAATGAACGAAACAGGACATGTTAACTGCGTAGAAAAGCATGGCACACAGTGCATGGTTGACTAAGGGGTGTTGGGAGAGCAGTCTGGAGACAGAGCCACTTTGCCCTCAAAGCTGAGCCTCTGGGTTTTGGGGGCATCTTTGTGACCAAGGGGGAAAAATAAGCAAAAATATTTGCTTTCTGTCCTTTGTCAAAAGGATTGGGCCGAGATCAAGATGCAGGGAAGGGCATGAAAGAATAACTGAGGAAGCATCACTAAGTGAAGGCAGGCCCACTTCCTCAGAGATCAGAAATAATCTTTTGACTGTCCCGGGACTGCTGAGTCGAAACCCACAAATAATAATAGTGGCAACAAAATGTCAGTTTCCTTTCACTGAATTCCTTTATAACCAACACACAGGTTTGTTTGGTCCTGGAATGAGCCCACCAAAGTTTGCTGAATCCACTCAAAGAAATACCCAGGTTTGGTCACAACTCTCACTTAATCATTATAACCACTTCCAACAGGGCCTGAAGGCCATCATGACGTAGAGGGCTTACGTCAAAGACCCAATGCCTTGGGAAAGCCATTTAGTCACTGAGGTGAGGAAGACACAGAAGGATGAAGAAAGACATGAAGACCAAAGCTGACACACTGACAAGCAGCTTAGAGACATAATAAATGGGCCTGGTTGGGAGAGCATGTCCAGGTGTGGAAGACAGAGGGGAAGTGAAGTGAGTGGAGCAGGGCAGTCAGCCACCAAGAGACATGAAGCCATGGGAGAAGAAAAGATGGGGACGCCTGGGTGGCTCAACGGTTTAGCGCCTGTCTTTGGCCCAGGGTGCAGTCCTGGAGTCCCAAGATCGAGTCCCACATCGGGCTCCCTGCATGGAGCCTGCTTCTCCCTCTGCCTGTGTCTCTGCCTCTCTCTCTCTCTCTCTCTATGTCTATCATGAATAAATAAATAAAAATCTTAAAAAAAAAAAAAAGGAAAGATGAAGAGGAAATGGAAAGACAGCAGAAAAAGAAAAATATATATTTAATAAAAAATCTTAAATAAGTCTCCCTGTCCATGACTATGACTGAACATACTTCTAACTCGGTTTTAGAGAAGCCTTTTGAACACTAAGACCTAATCTAGAAATGTTAAAAGGATTAAAAAAAGAAAGTTAAAAAGAAAAAAAAAAGGATGACTAATTTAGGAATAAAAAATTTAAAAAAGAAATCTAGCATGATTGAGAGTTAAGAGGGGTCCACTCGAGTCTCTCCTTCCAAAGGAGTGTTACTACCTGACTAGCGTTTCTTATGGACGCGTCAGAATGGAACTTGAATTCTGTCTATAGGTTTGCTGGTTACAGTGAGGACTTACAAACCACTCTGGCGTGTATACATCCCTCTGATTCAAACCACCTTATCTAGTGCTACTGATAACAAGGAATGGCCATTTGATTTTATGCTTTACTTTGCAAGAGAACTTCTGTTGTGCAGGAAATCTTTTTGGTATCAAATGTCACACCAGCTTGTTTAGACGTAACTCTGCTAATTGTCAACATCTGAAAGGCAGAGGTCAAGTATCTCTGAAGAATATGTCATGTCAGAAATGTGGGTTTGACTCAAGCCCATGGAAGCTGTTTCAGTCTCCCTCCGAGCTCCTGCTTGGTGCCTTTACTTCCCCCCAGATCTCTGCGCCCAGCCTGGGTCGATGGTGCTGCTCTACAGGGAACCGAGCTGGGTGCAAAGTTCCACTTCCCTCACAATCTCTACCCCTATCGAGAAACTGTTCTCTGACACAAGAGGACAGGCTGTGAGAGGCTTACCAGCCCTCTTGCCTGAAACTACCACTCTTTGGAATTTCTGTTTTTCTCACATTGACGCTGGATACAATGCCTAGTGATCAGGGGGCTCTGGTGAACCCACAGGGAGATTCTGTTCCTGACGGCAGCCACCCTCTCAGTGAATCAGACCCTTCTGCTGGGTGCTCCAGAAGGGAGAGGGTGAGACAGGCAGCTTAGAGGAGGAGGTGGGGAACCCAGGGGGTCCATCTGGAATAGTGGGCCTCCTGGGAACACGGCCAGAAGAAAGTCTGCAGAAGCACCACTCCATCCTTGTCCTCTTCTCAGGACTGGGACCCTAGCGGCTCCTCTTGCACCGGGTGTGTGGCCTTCCGGGCCCTCGGCCCCCATCTCTCACACCCCCTCACCTCCCTCAGCCCTGAGCATTTCCCAACTCTGCCATCTACATACACTTTCTGATATTTCCCCGTCACTTCTTACACTCTCAAACACAAGAATTTATGATGCCTAACAATTTGCCAATAAAACCTTATGACAGTGCCTACACAGGCAATGCCATCCACATGGGCCAGGGTATGCTACTGCCCACCAGCTACGTCAATTCACCCACGTGATTACACTCATCTTTCTGCTGGAAAGCAAGGCACACGGGGGTGGGGGAGGTGGGGGGCTTTTCTACATTCTTTATGCAGAATCCTTGAAGTGTTTTGCATTTGATGCATTGAGCTGATTCATACAGTGGCCTTCTTCCAAATGCTAAGGGCAGGAGAGCACAAAGAGAACTTTATACCTATATCAGTTAAAATTCCAGGCTTGGGAACCCAAATCCATGGTAGCAACGAGCCTTATAAAATTAGGGTTCAGGGAACCCTGGGTGGCGCAGCGGTTTAGCGCCTGCCTTTGGCCCGGGGCGCGATCCTGGAGACCCGGGATCGAATCTCACGTCGGGCTCCCAGTGCATGGAGCCTGCTTCTCCTTCTGCCTGTGTCTCTGCCTCTCTCTCTCTCTCTCTCTCTCTCTCTCTGTGTGACTATCATAAATAAATAAAAATTAAAAAAAAATAAAATAAAATTAGGGTTCAGGACATGGGCAGCTTTGGGCTTGAATTCTGGCAGAATTACATACAAGCTGTGTGACCTTGGGAGAAGTTACTTAATCTCACTGAGCTGCTTCCTTGTAGGACAACATGATGTCCAAGGCTCTGTCCAGACCCAAACTTCATTGACTCTTACCTAGAGTGGGCTGCAAAAATATTCTATTTAAAAGAAAAAGCAATTCTCCTATTTAAAAGAAAAAAAATACAGTTTTCTAAGGAGATACAGCTTTATGGATTAAAAAAGAACAACTGAATGAACAATACACTACTAGTAATACTGCGATCACAATTACTATAGTAATGGTACTCAGCCTGGTGTACTGATTTTCATTCCTCTCCTCATTCTCTTGTCTGAGCTACATCAGCAGAGCGAAGTCCCTTATGGTTATTATAGTGATTATTTAATATTTAAAGGGACTCATCATTCTGAAAAATTAGAAGCAAATCAAGACCATGTTTACATCGGCCAAATTTACACAGAGAGGCATTTGCCGCCACACATTGCTCTGCTCACATTCCAAGCGATCCACCCAAATACAAACACGGTAGGCATATTTTTCCCCCCACCCAAAAGGTTTTTGTCACCTGGTTTTGAAATAGAACAAACGTCTATAAGAATCGTGATTAGAGGAGGGCCTTGTGGGAAGTTTGGGAAGATGAATGTTTTTAAATACTTTTATTCTTTCTTGTGCACAGAGGAAATACTTAAGGTGGAACAATGGCTATCATTTCAGTGTCACCTGAGCACTGTCCAGGACCTGGGCAGAAAATCCCCAGGGCAGAGCTACCTCCCTGTGGGGAGCCTGGTGGAGAGACCCTCTGACTTACTTGTCAGCTAATGAGGTGGCATCCCTGGGACTCTAAGGATCAGCACCCAGCAAAAGCAAGGATGGCAGGAAAGCAGGACAGCAGGAGTGACCCCAGCATGAGTACAGGCCCCGGAGCAGTCACCCGCCCTTTCATAGAGCCCTAGATTTACACACTACCAGATACCTCATTACCCTACAGCCAGGCAAAATAGGAGCTAGCTTCCCATGTCTTCCGGATCCCAGACATGAGCCCTCAGCCTAGTACTCAGAGCATCTTGCTCACAGCTGGGGAGCTCTAGGTTTGCTCCTCCAACACCTTTTCTTTGCGGTCCTCTTGCCACACAGTGCGCGGCCGCGCAGGCAGAGCCAGGCTGCCAGCCTGCAAGCCCCGGTTCCTTGTAGGACTACCGTGCGTGGGCGGGAGAAGCCTGTGCAATTCTGCAAAGGGCCGGAGGCCGGGGCCTGGGGCAGGGGCGTCGTACCGGGGCAGCGAGCTGTACTGGCGCTGGGCCTGCTGGAAGCCGTCGCGCTCCTCCTGTCGCTGGCGCTGCATCTGCACCTCCACCGACACCGAGTGCCTGCCGCTCTGCGCTGCTGCCCGGGAGCTCGGCTGCAGGAGGGAATGCAAACTGGTTAGCAAGAGAGGAGTTATGGCTATCGCGGGGCCGCTCAACACATTTCCATCTATTTTTTTTTTTAAGATTTATTTATTCATTCATACATTCATTCATTCATCTGTGACACACACAGAGAGGCAGAGACATGGGCAGAGGGAGAAGCAGGCTCCATCTCAGGAGCCCAATGAGGAACTCGATCCTAGGACCCCGGGATCACGACCTGAACCGAAGGCAGATGCTCAACCACTGAGCCACCCAGGCGACCCCCTAATTTTTATTCTTAAGGATGGACTTAGAAACATGTTATGTAATTTTTCAAAAGTCAATGGCAATTTTCTCAAGTGTGAGAAAAGAGGCATCTATTTGCTCTTATCAGCCCCAAATAGTCAAGCACCTTAAATTGTGATTATGGCTTTAGAATGGTCCAAAACTGAGAGACAACTCTTGCCAGTCTTCCTGATGAGGTCTGGCAAATACCAACATGAGAGACCAGTCTGCATCCCTTGTGTATCCGGCAAACATCGGGAAGCCAGGCTGCTCAGGAGACCAGGAGTAATGTAGACAAGCCAATAAAAATTTATTACAATAATTCACAGAAGTGGGCAGGTTCTTGAGAATTGGCTGTGCTGGTGAATTTTTCAGCAGTTACATATTTTAGTCTAGCAACAGACTTACAATATAGCTGATTCCCCTTTTGTTAAAGGATGACAGTTAAATTTTGAACCGGGACTGGTTGACACTAGGCCCAGCTAGCCACAGACAGCTCTCCTCTGCCCACAGATGGTGGGAACGGCAAACCTCATCGAAAGAATAAACCCCAAAGCTAAGAACTACTTGAATGGGCTATGAGATAACCCATTTTACCTCAGTTATTAGAAAAAGGCATTTTTACCCGGGTTAATTATATTCTATAGAGCAACTTCACTCCTTCTGGCTAAACACATTGGCTGGCGGGTCATCTACTGATTGTTGCCTCTCAGCAAAATCAGATACTGGTTGTATATATTGTGCTGTGCAGACCAAGCCCATGTGGATGTTTCAGCTTCTCACTGACAGTTTTTGGCTTACCTTCTAGATCTGCCCTTTAAAAATCAAAGTAGCTCTGCTCAAAATAGACAACGAGATGCCTCTAACTTTACAAAGCACCCGAAAATGGTTTATCCTAGCATTGGTGGCATTCACTAAGTAACCTACTTTGGCACTTGCAGACCTCTGCTCCCCTTTGTGTTATACAATACTGTGTAATAGGCATATTCTGAGTGAAGAATGTCTCTTAAAAACAAGCTATCAATTTTCTCTGAGAGCTGAAAACCAATGGCAGACTTTGACTCCACACTAATTTCCTAAAATAACAGAGTCTTCGCATTCATTTGGAGGGCTGGAAGATAACATGCAGGCTTGTTACTTAAGGAGTGGCTCCTCTGGTTGGCTTTTGTGTGAACAGAAAGAAAGCATCATCTATTGTCCTCTTTCTGCCTGGCCAGCATTATCTTATTTGTTGGTAAGCAATCAGAAGGCAATGTACAGGACAGAGATTTCCAAGCATATGGGCATAGTCAGCGAGCATATTAAAAATATCCCGATACAAAAATAATGTGTGAAGAGATTAGGCTTTACAATACCCTAGTCTCTACTAGTGGATGTTTATAACCACACTCACTGGAACAAATGTGTGTTCTGAGACCCGCTCCACAACACCGTTCAAATAACACATCAGCGATGCCTTCAGCAAGGAAAACACTTTGCAGAGTGAGTTCTGCTTATGCAAACAAAGCATCAACCAATTGTTCATCAACTATATTAAAGAAGATGGACATTTTCTTTCATTACGCTTGGTGAGGCTGGCCAGAAAGAGAACTGAGTGGTTGGTTCTATTGTTCATGGTGAGGCATGGGAAGCTTGAGAGAAGCTACTGGACAAAGGGAAAGCAAAGCAAGAAAATACTACACAATTGCCTTTATGCCCTCAAAAGGACCATGTTTCCCTTGCGTTTTCACTCCGTGTAAGCTATATACATGTGTCAAGCAGTTTTGAAAGATCTGGCATTCTGCAGTAGGATTTAGTAACCAGCTTTTTAAGCTCATGCTGTTCTGTGACACACTGCTTGTGGAGATGTGAAAAGAAAACGCAAGGTCTTGTAGAAATTTCAGGTGTATTTTTAAGTTGTTTCTCCCAGAGGCCTGAAATTTTGATTCTGACAGAAAAGAAAAGAAAAGAAAAAAAAAGATGTTGAAAGGCTTTTGTTTCCTCAAGTGTGTGGTTTCCGACACTGTTCACCTCAAACCTTATCAAGTGGCAAGCATCAAGTTGGATCTTGATGAACTCCAATAATAAAATTATCATTACACAGGATCTGAAAACTTAATATGAATGAATGAGTTTAGTATCAGCAAACTGACATGTCATACTGGTTTGCCCACTATGAGGAAATATAAACCTTAGCCTTACCATGAATATTTCATGCCATTTCTCTTTTCAAAGCATGCAAATGGGTAGGTTAGAATCACTCTTATCTTTAAGATGAAACGTTTCTGAGCCACAGAATTCCAGGAAGATTGTATATGTGAGCAGTCCGGAGCAACAATTAGCTACAGCAAGCAACTAACTAACAACAACTAACAGCTTGTTAAGCAACAACTAGCTAAATTCATCATGGCAGGTTTCATACTTAGCCCAAATCATAAATAACCTAATTCATGATTTCAACAACAGTCACATAAACATGTAAATTGGGGGAACAGTAGTATAATAGACAATCCTGACTGGGGTTCCCATCTCTGTGGCCAAAGTAGAATAACGTGTCTGGAGATCAAAATCACAAAAATAAAGAAATGAAGAAAGGCAATTTGTAACTCCAGAGAGAAGTGCAGGTTTCAAATAAAACAGCATGAACAACCACAACAAAGTAACATGTGTACAGGGAGACACACAGGTAAATTACAGTTGTAATAATTCTGGAGATTCCCCAGCCAATAAGGCAGTAGCTCTGTTCTTTGAGAGTGCAAATTACAAATAACCTGGCCTTGTTTGTGATGAAACTTGTGACAAGCAATGACCTTTCAAGTAAAAAAGTTGCCAAGGTTGCCAAGGCCATATTAATGTAGAGGTTGTAAATAGAAACAAATACATAGTTATCTGTTACATAGTACACTGGAGGGCCCTGATACATGAATCTCTTCATGGCTTATGTTTAATACCACAAGTGAAAACCATGCATGTGACTTTTATAAGTGAGCTATAAAGTGCTGGTCTTTATCATGACCACAGAGAGATACTATGTATACTACACAAACAACTATATAAAGTTTGGAAGAGCTACACAATTCACTGTCACTTACTAGTGTAAAACAAAATACTAAAAATATCTTCTACATAGTGTTTTCATTAAATTAAGTCATTAAGCATTCTTCTCCAGTTAAACAAACTCATTCTTCTTTTTCCAAATTAAAAATAAACAATAAAAAATAAAAACACATAACCAAAACTGTTAACAATTAATAAAGAACAAAATAAATATGTACCATACAAAGTTACAGTACCAGTTAGAATAGGCAAAACTGTAAGACTTTTAGAGCTTAATATACAACTGCATGTGTCACATGTGAAATAAAATTCATTACTGTTTTATAACATTTATAGAGAATAATTTTTAAATACCCTGATTTTTTTCACATAAAGAAAGTAGCATATAAGCATATGTGTGTATGCACCTGTATATGTTCACATATACACACGTATGTGCTATTCTTATAAATAATATGTTTTTTAAGGAGAGAGAGGGAGAGGGAAAGAGGGGGGTTGGGAGGACATAGGTAGAGGGGGAGAGAGAATCTTAAGCAGGCTGCATACCTAGCACAGAGCCTCAATCTCACAACCCTGAGATTCCTGACAGGAGCTGAAATAAGAGTTGGGTGCTTAACTGACTGAGCCATCCGGGTGCCCTTATAGATGATAGTTTTGAGTGAGTTTTCTATTTAAATCATGAATGATAAAAATTTTCAAATTTTCCCATACGTTCAAAGGGCACATGTTGAAAACAAAAATAAGATACAAGAAGTCTGTCTGCTTCAGGGGAAGAGCTATGGTGAACATGATGACCACGATGACTAAAAGAACATACCGCCCACCTGAGATCTGGAGTCTCCATTTCAGCAATACAAATGTGCTGTAGCCCTAAAATAAATCCCACATGCTGATAAAAATGGTAATTTACAGATTTGGTAAAGGGTAGGAAGAACTGTTATACCACTGAATCATATAAAAAGTGTAAAACATTTACTCTGTTTAAAAGTGGCAAATGCTAATATTGGTACTTATTTCCTGGTAGCAGACTCATTTAAAACTTTTAATCAACACAAAGTTAACTTTTATCTATTGATCCTGCCTTCGCAGCCCTCCACCCCTTCCCCATCACACAAGATATTTTTACAACTATTGATCGACCTCTGGTGGGTTCTGAATGTTAAAAAGCTTAATTGCTACTAATGATGTGAGTAATGCTCGAAAAATCTGCAGAGCATGCCAGTTTTCCTTATAAAGTTTTTATAAATTCATGTTTGATTTTTACACATGGTTTATCTCCATCTCCTCTTTCCTAACCAGTGTTTGGAGCTATTTCCCCCTGCTAAAACAGCAAGCATGTTGAAAATAAAGGGTAGCCCTACAGAACAAGCCAGCTCTCTAGTGTCACGTGCTAACAATGACCAAAAGCAGCTTCACTTGTTTCTACCACCTGAGGCCTCCGTGGGTAGCATGGGCCAGGCGTCATGGAGCCTTTGGCTGGGGTCATGGGTCATGGGCAAGGGGCCACAAAAAAGGGATCTACTTTGTAGCAGCACCGAGGCTTTGGCCATGAGTAAAGGGGCTCCCTGTGCTGCAGGAATGGCTTTCTCCAGGTTGATTTCCCAGGGAGCTGATTTCCATCCTTTCTGAACTGCAAGGCTATTAACCAAGACAGTATTTCTTGAGTCAAGGCATGGAGCCCCATATAAGGAAATCACAGCAGACCCTTGAAGTCTTAAAAAGGATGAAAACAAAAACAAAAACATCACTTTCTCAATTCCCCAGGTACAGGGAAGGCAATCTAGGCATGCAGGGTGGATGTGTACTACAGACTGGCTCTCCAATTAAAGCAGACAAAGCCCTAAAATGGGAAGACGGGCCATTAAAAGTCCAGGATAGAAAAATGGAGAAAAGGACAGATTTTTGTTGTTGTTGTTGTTGTTTAAAGACAGACAGGAAGAAAGCTTGGGGGAAAAGAGGGTATTCACATCGTAGAGGATCAATTTTCCATCTGAAGGACTAAACTACTTTCCAGTCACTACCAACCCAGGATGGAAAGGATTTAGCAATGTAGCTATTATAGGCTCCATTATCCCATCTATCAACCGCCTCAGCCAGCAAGCCTCCTTGTGGGCAACACTCAGGTATCTGCAAAGTTTTAACAGTGTACTATACTTATGTCTGAAGCCTGCAATTTAATTCTTTTAAAAGCAACACTAGGTCCTGTCCATATCTGAGCTCTGTGATAATAACCCTAACCTCAGCTACTGTTCCATTATCTTAAGAAAGAATTAGAACAACTTGCTGCTTTATTTATGTTGCACCTGGCACTACACAGGTAAGAAGTTGCTTTTTCTCCTTCTTCTTCCTCTTCTTCTCTTACCCAACTTGGGAGAGAATGCACTTCAATTATAGAGCTAAGGAAATTTTCTGGGACTCTGCTCATCTAAAGACCTTTTGTGCCACAAATCAGCTCCCCCCAGGCCCAAAGATTATTTTGAACAAAAGCCCAGGAACAGGTGCATTCCACACTGCTAGAGTTTAGGGAGAACATTTTGAAAATGGATGAATTTAAAAGGGCTACTTGGATGAATTTCTGCAGCATCGCTCTCTGTATGTAATTGGCTTGGATCTTTTTCTATATGATACATCTGGTTGTACTTTGTGTGTGGCATTTCCAACCAGCATGACAATTTCAACTGCTATGGACTAAGATGGACACACAGTTTGAAGATGAATTTGTAGTTCCTTAAAACTGATTACAAACCATTCCAATGGGTGAGATCATGGTCTCATCCTTTCCAAACACAGTGACTTTTCAAGGTCAGAGTACATACAGAAAAAGAAAAAAGAATCTAAGACACTCAAAGCTCATTTTGTAAAACACATAATAAAAACCATAGACCCAGCAACATTTTGAACAAGTGAGCAGCTCTTAAGGCAACATTGAGAATTGGTATGAAAATTAATACACTAAGTAGAATTACAGTCACTTTAAGCTCATTCATATGAGTAGAGTCACAGCAAGATCTCAGCTGTTTGAAAAGAAAAAGAAAAGGTCAACATCTGACCCACAATTTAGAAAATTATTCCATTCCTAAAGTAATCAGCTTGTCATCTAAATAATTCCCTCCTCATTCATTCCTGTAGATTACAGGAAACGGTAATACATGCCAAGTGGTTGGTATAAAGTTGCTTCAGCATTTTGATATACAATAACTTGGTCTATGACCTTCAGCAGGTGAGTTTCTGGATATATAAGATTTTCTCAAACTTTTTTTCCTAACATGATTGTATTAAGTAGATAATATCGAAATGTATGCCAACATATTCCCCACTTCCATTAATAAAAAAAACAAAAACCTTATAAAGGAACCAAAATAAATATCAAATCATTTCCACATCTCCCCATGAAAAACATCTACAGCTAAGTAGGAAATGCTCATTTAGCTTCATACAAACTTGGACATTTTGCAAGTAGATACAATGTCACCAACCAGAAAAAGTCCAATCAATCTTAGTTCCTAAATATGTTTCTCTCTTTCCTAAAGTTATATATTTAAAATATATTCCAACTTCAGTGAGGTGTTCTTTCTTTTCTTTTTCTTTTTTTGAGTATGGAATGCTTCATGCATTTGCACATCATCCTTGCACAGGGGCCATGCTGATCTTCTCTGTATAGTTCCAATTTCAGTACATGTGCAGCCCAGTAAGCACTAAATCTTCTTTCAAGCCTTTCCTAACTACCCACACGGATTTGGCCATGGCTCTTCTGTGCTTAATACTCCATGCACACCTGTATCATAAACTGTACAACATATTCTTTTCCTTTGGATGGGTTCAACTGTAGAGTTCTAAGGGTAGTCTTTCTTTCCTGTCATTGTTCTCCAGAACCAAACACAATGACTAAACATAGTAATAAACACTCAATAAATTTGATCAATTAAATAATTAATTAAACAGTAATGTTACCAATACGCTGGTTTGAAATTTATATTCCCAAGTAAAGGAAAGTAGGATTCTGCTACTCCTCATGGTATGGTATGGGGACTGAGAAACCCATGCAGGGTCTTGTAGATTAGAACTCTGTGTTTGAGAACCATTTTCATATATGGTTAGTTTTCTCTTTCAGGTGGCCACTGTACTCTTTCCTCTTTTCAGCCTTTCTGCGCAAATATAGATAGCTAAGGATGTTTACCACACATCAAAAAGAATCCTGCTTCAAATCAATCAACATGATACATTACATCAATAAGAGAAAGAATAAAAACCATGTGATCATTTCAATAGTTGCCGAAAAAAACATCTGACAAAGTACAACATCCACTCATGATAAAAACCCTCAACAAAGTGGGCCTAAAGGGAATATACCTCAACATAATAGAGGCCATCTATGGAAAAACCCCCAGTGAATGTCATACTCAATGGGATAACCGAGAGATTTTCGCCGAAGGTCAGGAACAAGATGGGAATGTCCACTCCCACCACTTTTATTTTGCATAGTGCAGAAGTCCTAGCCTCAGCAATCAGACAACAAAAAGAAAAAAAGGCACCCCAAATGGTAAGAAAGAAATAAAACTTTCACTATTTCCAGGTGACATGATACTATATATAGAAAACCTAAAAGACTCCACCAAAAAACTATGAGAACTGATAAATGTGTTCATTAAAGTCACAAGATACAAAATCAATGTATAGAGAAATCTGTTGCATTTCTATACACTAATAATAAAGCAGTAGAAAGAGAAAATAAGAGAACAATCTCATTTACAATTGCACTGAAACAATAAAATATTCAGGAATAGGTTTAATTAACCAAAGAGGTGAAAGAGCTGTATTCTAATACTATAAAAAGTTGATGAAAGAAATTAAAGAAGACACAAAGAAATGTAAAGACATTCGATGCAGAACAAACATTGTTAAAAGGTATATACTACCCAAAGCAATCTACACGTTTAGTGTAATCCCTATAAAATACCAACAGCATTTTTCATAGAACTAGAGCAAACAATCCTAAAATCTGTATGGAATCACAAAAGACCCCAAGTAGCCAAAGAAACCTTGAAAAAGAAAAGCAGAACTAAAGGTATCACAATGCCAGACATCAACATATATTACAAAGCTGTAAAGATCAAGACAGTATGGTACTGGCACAAAAGTAGACAGAAGATGGATCGAATAGAAAACCCAGAAATGAATTCACTATTATGTGGTCAATTAATCCTCACTGAAACAGGAAAGAGTACCCAGTGGGAAAAACACAGTCTCTTCAACAAATGGTATTGTTAAACTGAACAGCCACATGCAGAAGAATGAAACTGGACCCCTTTCGTACACCATACACAAAAATAAACTCAAAATGGATTAATAGACCCTAAAGTAAGACCTGAAACCATAAAAATCCTACAGGCATAATACAGGCAGTAATTCTCTGACATTGGCCATAGCAACATATTTCTAGATATGTCTCCTGAGGCAAGTGAAATAAAAGCAAAAATAAACAATTAGAACTATAAAAACTATTTATCAAAATAAAAAGCTCCTGCACCGCAAAGGAAATAATGAACAAAACTAAAAGGCAGCCTACTGAATGGGTGAAGATATTTGCAAATGATACATCCCCCCAAAAAGGGTTAGTATCAAAAGATATATAAAGAACTGACATAACTCAATACTGAAAAAACAAATGATCCAATTAATGGGTGTAAGACATGAACAGACATTTGTCCAAAGAAGATATCCAGACACATGAAAAGATGCTCAACATTACTCATCATCAGGGAAATGCAAATCAAAACTACAATGAGGTATCACCTCACACCTGTCAGAATGGCTAAAATTAACAACACAGGAAGTAACAGGTGATGTCAAGGATGCAGAGAAAAGGGAACACTCATGCACTGTAGAAGGAAATGTAAACTAGTGCAGCCACTCTGAAAAATAGCATGGAGGTTCCTCAAAAAGTTAAAAACAGAACTACTTTACGATCCACTAATTGCATTACTGAGTATTTACCCAAAGAATACGAGGACACTAATTCAAAGGGATACATGCACCCCTATGTTTACTGTGGCATTATTTACAATACCTAATTATGGAAGCAGCCCAAGTGTTTGCTGATAGATGAATGGATAAAGAAGATGTAGGATACACACAATGGAATATTATTCAGCCATCAGAAGGAATGAAATCTTGCCATTTGCAATGACATAGGTGTATAATGCTAAGGGAAATCAGAGAAAGATAAATACCATATTTTCACTCATATGTGGAATTTAAGAAACTAAACAAACGAGCAAAGGAAAAGAGAGAGAGAAAAACCAAGAAACACTCTTAACTATAGAGAACAAACTGATGGTTACAAAGAGGAGGTGGGTGGCGGATGGGTGAAATAGGTGATGGGGACTAAGGAGGGCACCTGTTGTGATGAGCAACTGGTGCTTTATGGAAGTGTTGAATTACTATATTGTACACCTGAAACTAATGTAACACTATGTGAACTAGACTGGAATTAAAAGAAAAGAATCCTGCTTTAGGAAACCTGGTAGAAAGAGACTGAGTCAATTCTGTCAAACAATATAAATAGATTAACATAATTCTGTCACATTGCTACCTCGGAATGACTCAATTTACTTGATCATCTAAAAAATAAATGTCTTAGAAAAACAATACCATTAATAGTGTTGGAGAAACACAATTAGAGATTTTCTTAGATGCTATATCTGCCGAACTTGTTTTATAACCTCCCAAAGTTAGGCTAGGATTGGTTTCATGACGAGTTTTGACTCTTGGATGTTGGTCTCATGTTGCCGAGTGCCTGCTCTAAGGCTCCACCTTTCTCGCTTGAGCAGAGGTAAAGCCCTTCAAATTAGCACCTCTTCTCCCATTTTTCCTTCTTCTCCTTTCTCAAAATTATCTCCCCCAGACTCCAGTTTGATCAACAAACCCCACGGTCAAAATGTTTATAGGTTTCCAGCCTTGTCTAGAGTATTGAGGGTGCTGGATTTTAGGACCATAAAGGACCTCAGGGACAACTTAAGCTCTAGTTTGGTGCTCCTCCAAGTTGAACAGGCTTCAGAATGACTTCTCCAGGGCTTGTCAAAATACAGATCCCTGGGCCTACAGAGGGTCAGATCCAGTCAGACCAAGGCAAGGACCAAGAATGTGCAATTAGTACAAGCTCCCAAGTGACACTCAAGGCGCTAGTCCGTGCACCATACTTGGAGAAGTTTTGCTTGTATCTGCTTTACTTTATGCACTCAGCTTCTTCTTAAATTTTCGTTTTAAATTATTTATTTATTTATTTATTTATTTATTTATTCATTCATTCATTCATTCATTCATTCATATGAGAGAGAGAAAGAGGAAGAGACACGGGTGGTGGGAAGCAGGCTCCCCACAGGAGAGCCGATGTGGGACTCGATCCTGGACCCAGGGATCACGCCCTGGGTCAAAGGCCAACGTTCAACCGCTGAGCCACCCAGGCATCCCCTCTTGAATTTTCATCTTAACAGAGGATTTAATAACTGACACTCAACCATCTACTCTAATTCTCTTGGTTTACAACATGAGAAAACAGGCCTGAAGAGCCAGGTCACCTGGCCAGAGGGCCTGTGCTCTGTCCTAATACCACCTCTCTTCAAACTTCCAATTTACCTTTGAAGCCTCCACCTACATTTCTACCTTTATCTCTCCCTCCCTACAAAATAACCAACTTCTCAATTCTGGGTCAGTTGGGTACATAACCTTTCCCAGATAAATCAGGATTTTTTTTTCACCCTAAGCTTTCTCTAACACTACTCTTCCTTTTAGCCCCACTTTGCTAAATACCTAGTGTAATTATAATCCCAACACTTTGAACTGAACTCCTTAACCATTTGAGCCCTAATCTCTCATCTACTTCAGGAACTCACATGGATGGCATACTTTGACCTCAAATCATCCAGAACTGTCCTACACCCAAGATCCTAGACTCTAAAACATATATTGTTTTGACCACAGCCTTCTAGGCTTTCTAACCCCAAATCACCAAGCCTTCTTGCATCCTCCCAGGCAACGGGGTAATGCTTCCTTGAGCTGTACTCAGCACACTATCCAGCCTGGGTGATGCTCCACTAGCATCTTCCCCAGGCCTCCAGAGTGCCTTCCCTGACTTTCTGTTGTGTCTGTCTTGCCAATCCCCATCATCAATTTTTTGAATTAATCAAAATACTTTTCTTCTATTTCCAGTCCTCTAAGCATTGTTGGCTATGGTCACAGTCCCATGTTGACCAGACTTACCAATACTCTCAGCTAGAACTTCCTACCTCAAACAGCTTGTATATTCATCTCTAATTGACTCTCAAGTTTCCAAAGAGATTCTTCAAAATTCCCGTCATCTTGGATGCCCTCAAATCTACACCAATGCCTCCAATTCCCAGAAGTGCCATCATTTCCAAGGCAAAACACAAAAAGGAGAGCACAAGTCTGAGGCAGAAGAGGATTAGAGTGCCACACTGCAGAATCTGGACTCCCTTGTGGGCATTGAGAAGACATTCAAAGTTCTGCTTTAGAAAAATCACCGTGATGGCTGCAGAACAGGGGTATGGGCTGAGGAACCAGCAGGACTCAACAAACACACAAAGGGAATGAGGGAGAATATTCAAGAATTGCTAAATACTGTACTTTTTGTGTGATAGATATACAATAGACATGTGTTGAACTAATTTATTCTGGCTCCAGTTCTAAGAAAAATGTATATAGAAAAATATTTACTAAACTTAAAAATAAAAAGTGCACAGTTGAGAGCAGAATCCTTTGCTATGTCTTGTCATAAGGCAAATGAGACTGATTATGCAATGGACAGATGGTGCAACAAGATATAAAATGAAATTAGCAATGATGAAACCCAGATGGAAATGAAGGAAAGGTCAATATGTTAAAGGTCAAAGGAATTTGGCTCCATCTTGTCTTGTTTCATAAAGGACGAAGGTCAGAGCTTAGTGGCTCTTTCTGCAGGCGAGTTGTCAGACTCTGCTGTGCTGCAGAACCAAATACTCACCCAGGGCTGTTCAAAGCTATAGGTACGGCGCCGATCTTCTACATCTTCATCCTGTTTTGCTTGCTGAAATTCTTGCCGTAGACGCTGTATCCGATCATGGTTGCTAGGAGTTGATCTGTTGCTAAAAGAGAGAAGGGGCAACAATGAACACCCTTCAGAGATACAATCTGTGAATCGCAGTTGCTAGGGAAAGAAATGGCAGCTTGCTGTGGAATGACACTGTTTAAGAGGCAGTGAACTTATAAAACAATATCTGGGCATTTAAAATGTTTTCATTTTGTTCTTATGATTAAGACTTATTAAAGTTATTATAGACAGACATTCAAGAGGGCAAGCAGTATTTTTAGACATTCCTGTATTATGCAGTATTTTAAAAGCCTCATTTCCTTTCTGTAATCTGGCAAGGTGCTGGCAGCAAAAATTTTTTGGAAAGGACATTGTATTAAAAGTCAGAAATACCAGGGTCCTGTCCTAGCTCTTCCACCTTCTTAGACCAAGGTACTTAATACCTCTGAGTTATGGGGTTCTTTATATATATGAAGTAGACATGAAAATCATTTCTGCTCTAAGTATCATAGTTGCAGCAATCAAGATAATAACATTCAATACAGCTTTACAAACGTGCAGTATTCTTTTCATAATGCCACCATATGAAGTTCTTCTTTAGGAGTTATCAGAGATCTATACACAAAATGCAGTTCTCACAGCATAAATGAAGAGCATTTTAAAAATAACTTTGTGGGACACCTGGGTGGCTCAGTGGTTGAGCATCTGCCTTTGGCTCAGGGCGTGATACCAGTCCCAGGGATCGAGTCCCACATTGGGCTCCTGCAGGGAGCCTGCTTCTTCTCCCTCTGTCTGTGTCTTTCCCTCTCTCTCTGTGTCTCTCAAGAATAAATAAATAAAATCCTAAATACATACATACATACATAAAACAAACTTTGGGTGGTAGTCTGGTTTCACCAGTTAGTTGATAACGTTGCCTTCTTTTTTATAGCATTAAATTTTATTTAATTATCACAAAAAGCTTATAAGGTAGGTACAGATGGTAGTATTTCTCTTTCTCTCTCTCATTCTCTCTCTCTCTCTCTCTCTCACACACACACACACACACATACAAATGTAGAAACTGACATTCAAAGAAGATAAACGTGACTTGTTTGAAGTCTGCCAGCTGGTCAATGGGGAGGTGAGACTGGAATCCAGATTTTTCTGGTGTCTAGTCCAGCCCTGGTTTCACCGTGCCATGTTGTATCACTTAGTAAAACACATATTAGACTCCAAAGCCCCTGCTTTATAAAATCATACAGATTTTAAAAACAGTATTTTGCAAGAGGCTCCTGGGTGGCTTAGTGGTTGAGCATCGGCCTTTGGCTCAGGGCGTGGGCCTGGAATTGAGTCCCACATTGAGCTCCCCTTGAGGAGCCTGCTTCTCTCTCTGCCTATGTCTCTGCCTCTCTCTCTCTCATGTCTTTCATGAATATAAAATCTACTTTAAAAAAAAAAAAAAAAGAATAGCATCTTGCAAGAGTTGTAGTGACGGCCAAGGTTAAAACAGTCTTAAATCTCACGGCATTTCTGGTCTATGCCATCCCCTGAAGATGAAGGCATGTCCTATCAGGAGAGCTATTCAAGCACATTAGGTACTTGCTGTCTCCCCAACAAAACATCAAACTCCTTGAGGACAAGGATTGAGCTTTATACTTATCACATATACCCTCCAAGCTGCTAGTAGAAAGGAGAGCAGTAAGCTATTAGCAGACTGGGTCTCTTCATTGAAAACATGTTGCCCTGGTTATCAGTTTGAATCTGAGCTCTTCTGGCTGCACACGCCACTGGGCACTGTAACTTGTGAGGGATAGCTTGGAAAGAGAAATTCTGTCATAGTAGAGCATATAAAATTCTCAAATTAATATATCTTCATACAATTCCATGTGTTTTGAGGAATTCCAAAGGTTAAAAATCTCAAATTAAAAATATTTGTATATAGGACAATATTAACATCTTCTAAGAATATAAGATAGTCTTTCATCATTTAATCTACTGAGTAAATCCCTATCACTTTTATGTTTCTATTAATTTCATTAGAGCTTCTGGAACATTCTATGAATATTCTCAATTTGATTATTTTCCTAGTCAATAAAAGCCTGTTTTTCCTTTTTGCTTCTGACAGATATTTTGAACTGATTGCCCTGAGAACATTAAAGGTTAATGGGACTGTAAAATGTTCTACTTGACAAGACTTCAGTCCACATTTGGATACATCTTAAAACTTCCCTTCCATACTCTTGAGCTGAGCAGGTTGCTATTCCCATTGGCTTTTTTTTTTTTTAAGATTTTATTTATTTATTCTTGAGACACACAGAGAGAGAGATAGAGAGATAGAGAGAGAGAGAGAGAGAGAGGCAGAGACCCAGGCAGAGGGAGAAGCAGGCTCTATAAAGGGAGCCCAATGTGGGACTCGATCCCAGGACTCCAGGATCATGCCCTGGGCTGAAGGCAGGTTTTATTTTTATTTTATTTTATTTTATTTTATTTTATTTTATTTTATTTTATTTTATTTTATTTTATTTTATTTTATTTTATTTATTTATATTTGTTTGTTTGTTTGTTTGTTTATTTATTTATTTATTTATTTATTTATTTTTGAAGGCAGGTTTTAAATCGCTGAGCCACCCAGGGATCCCCTCCCACTGGCTTTTAAGGAACATACACAGCATCTTATATTCTTGAACACATAAATTATTTTCAATAATGGTGGCCCAATGTAACACCTAACCTCTGGAACCCCTTGCTCTCCATGTGAAACTGTGATAATGTAGGTATGAAGATAGTTCCTGAGATATGGAAGTGAACATTCATTAATCTCACTGCTGTTTCTCCAACTGTAACTTTTTTGTTCCTGGAATATTTCTTCATAGCTTTTAATAGGAGGATTGTAGGAGGTTTGACTGACAAAGTATTTTACAGGTCTAACTAGAAATATTTCCCTATTATTTTCACATAGCATAGACAGTTTTAACTCTATAATTATTAGGTTCATGAAGTCTAAACCACTGGTGAAAACTGATCTCTTACTATTTGTGGTGAATTGAGAGTACAAATCTCCCAACACGGGAAGTTGACCCAGTGTCCTTAATTTTAAATTCTGGTGACCTCAATGTTTTTCACAGTATAAGCCAAGTTCTGGAGGTCACTTCTGCCCTTATTTCAAATCTCAGCAGCTGGTTGAGACATTGTTTCACTCTCTTTTCCTTTGCTTCCTTTCTTCCTCTGCTCTAGAGAATGGCAACCCACTTGCCCAAGACTAGCAAAGCCACACAGAATTGAAATTGAAAAACAGGCTGCAATGTTTTTCATGATTGATGATGACTTCCAAAGACTGGAAGACCATCAAGCATCCTTGGGGGACAACAGTTGGCAGTCTGAAGGTGAAATCCTGGCTTCAAGAATGAAACCCTTGCAACTGCTTGTTCTGTTTCTCAGGCCAGTCTATAACAGGCCAATAATTCACATTTGGACTTCTAAAGTTCTTGGTTAGCTCTTCTGCCAAGAAAGCCAAAGGAAATTTTAAATATTCATTAGCATTAGTGGCTAATCCCTAAACATCCCAATCAACTTATATTTCGGTTTGTTGCCAACTTAAAGTTGCTCATTATTTTGTCTGTGTGTGCAAGGAATGTGATAGATACCATGAGTCAATCAGATGGGTGAGAGAGACAGTACAACTCTTAATGACAAGCCAGGAAATCATAATTTCTACAGAAAGCAAGGACGCAGAGGGCAATTATAGAGATTTTATTAAAATAAAGAATCTACACAGACAGACATAAGACAATTTCACTCTAACACTAATGCAGACTTCCCTTACGCTTTTTTTTTTTTTTTTTTTTAGTTTTAGTCTTTGGAACTGTCTTTTATACTTTTATATGTCTGTGTGTTGTATATGTATTTATACATTATATATATATGCATTATATATATATAAATTTTAAACTAAATGAAGAGGGTCAATTTTGGTTCAGTGATGATCTGGAAGTCTTTCTGACAGCATTAAAAATAAGATACATTGGATCACACACTATGAAGATTCCTAGTCTGGCATATAGAGTATAATCCTGAATTATATGGAACTCCCATCCATAATTACCATGGGGTTTGTACCCTTTCCTGTCAGAGGTAGATCACACAGAGTGATAGACTTTATAACCTTTAGGATGGACTGCTGCAATATGCTCTACATTGGTAGCTGAGCATACCAATTCATGCTAACTGTAGCATTGGCCCTATATGCAAGCAAGCACTGGAACCTGTCCTACACCTATACCGCACGGGCATGCTATCCAATCATCTCCTAAGATATAGTAAGTAAGAAAAGAAACATCCAAAGTCGTTCTCATGTGTGCAGGAGAATCATCCAGAGTGCTTTTTTAAACGCATGGATTGACTGAGCCTCACCTAGAGAGATTCTAATTCAGTCAGTTGTGTGCAGGTTCCAGAAATCTGTACGTACCTGAAAGCAATGCAGGTGCTATATGGACAATACTTAGAAAATAATTCAGCCTGCAAACTTCATAGTTGGGACAAATTCCAAAGCCTGTGGGCCAATTACCTAAAGACTGAAGGAAACTCAATGGCCCTGGAAGCATCATGTATATCCTGTGACAAACAGGAGTAATATGCTTGGTCTGGAAAGGGAGGGCCTTGCTTGGTTCCAGCAGATTATTGTTCTGAAGGGATGTGAGCCTGGTGTTGCCTTCTAATTTTTTTAGATAAGAGAAGTCAGAACTATAGTTTTCTCCTCTATTCCCTGAATTTTAAACGTTGGCTGACTATTTTTTTCAATCCTAGGTGGGACAAATAAAAAAATAAACAAAACCAAAACCAAAACCAAATATGTCTGTGGGCAGCCAACTTGCAACCTCTATTTTGTATTCTGCAGATGCTGCCTGTTTTATATGTTGCTTTTCTAGGCTATTTACTTCCACTGCACCAAGATAAGGCCAGTGATCCCCTAGTAACAGGCCCAAGAAACAAAAATATTTTTTAAAAAACACAACGAGGCAGTGTTCATATAGTCTTGCCTCTCCTACACTGTCTGCTCCTTCTGATCTAATGCTGGGTATACTGCCCTACAGGCGTGAGCTCTGAACTCTCTCTTCAGACCAGCATATGCTGAGAGAGAGGAGTTTGTGAGGTAACTGATTCTTTATGGACTAAAAATATCTAAACATTTGCATTCTTAATTATGCAAAACAAATCTGGAACACTGGAATAGAGGGAATAAGTTTAAGATCCAGAATCCAATGGAAGGGATGACAAACACTCATTTCTTTGAACAAGAAGGCACCATTTTGGTCTACATTTTCTTTCCCATAGAAGGAAGAAAACCATGAAAGGAGTAGGTAGGCAGAAAGGAAAAAATGAACTGTGGCAGGCTTTCCATGGTGCCTAGAATGGAGAATAATCTCATACAAGAGAAGATAAGAGGAGGCGGGGCAAGATGGAGGAAGAGTGGGGTCCCCAAGTCACCTGTCCCCACCAACTTACCTAGATAACTTTCAAATCATCCTGAAAACCTGCGAATTCAGTCTGAGATTTAAAGAGAGAACAGCTGGAATGCTACAGTCAGAAGAGATTGCGCTTCTATCAAGAACAACTTGTTTTTGGCCACTCTGCACTGAGCAAAATGACTAGAAGGAAAAATTCACCACAAAAGAAAGAATCAGAAACAGTCCTCTCTCCCACAGAGTTACAAAATTTGGATTACAAGTCAGTGTCAGAAAGCCAATTCAGAAGCACAATTCTAGAGAAGACAAGAAGGTAAATTCACTCGTATCTTTCTCTCTATAATATCCTCTCCTTTCCTTTCCATGTTCAGATTACACAGCACTGTTTTATAGAGATTATAATTTACATGTGCATGTGTTTCTTTTTCTTACACTCACGACTTCATCACAATCACTTCACACATATATGTTCTGCAAGTCACATCCCTGCGGTGGGGAAAACCGTTACCCAAATACTTGTAATGGACAGACCTGCCAGTGGCACCATGGTCCTGGCTTCCAGGTAGTCACACCTTTGTGCAACTCCCTGGCACTGAGTGTGGGCAGGCATGTGACTGGCTTCTACCAAGGAAATGGGGAAAAGGTCAGGGAATGGGTATGATCACATTTGTGATCATATAAGAATGCAGTGTCCATCTTGCAAGTACATATCTCTCTCCTCTGGCTTTGAAGAAGAAAGCTACCCTGAATCCTACAGCTGCAAAGAATAGAATGCTGTCAACAACTCCAGGAGCAGGGAATCAAACGTTTCTCTAGGGGAGCCTCCCAGTGAGAACGCTGTCTGGCTGACCCTTTGATTGTACTTGGATGAGACCCTGAATACAGGATTCAGCTGAGCCATTGCTGGTCCCCAGATCCATAGAAACTGACAAAAGGAGCTGTTAAGACTGTGTTAATTTGTGATGCAGCAATAGAACTAATACCCACTGATGCTGGCCTTTGGCGACATGTCTTAATTTGGCCCTTAGGATATTAGTGGATGTGATATAAACAGGGGTTTGAGATGTGATTGCACAGTGGGTTTGCTTTCTTGTGCTCCACTGCAACCAAAGATAACAAATAGACACTCTAAACCTCCTTCCCTTAAACACACACACCCGCACAAAGACACACACACACACACACACACTCACCACCACCACATCACCTTAGACAGTGTTGGTGAGGGTGGAGAGTGGAGGGATTGTATACTTATTAAATGAAATAAAGTGGCCTAGAAGTACAAAGACCTAAGCCCTGCCCGCAGCTGCAACCAAACAAATATTGCCTGTTGCAAAAACATATTGGTCAGAAGAGCAGAATACAAGAGAGGAATCATATTTTACGAATGATTTTTACCACTATCACTTATATGGTTAGTCACTTCAAAGTTCTAGTCTCTGAGAAAAATTGCACAAAGTAAATACTATTGCGAAGATGTCCCTGAAAGATGGTTATTGCCAGATCTTAACACAAGAAACCAATCAAATGTGCTTTCAACTGAGCACCAGTATATCCCCAAGAACACTCCATGGAAATCAACCCAATTGTGTAGGGTGACCTTTGGTCATTCTCCTGATCATCTCACCCAATACTTGCTCTGGCTTTGTGATCTCTGGAAATCAGTCCCCACAAGGCCAAACCAACCACATGTGAGTGTTTCCTCAGTGTATGGTGAAAACAGACCTGCCAACCAGGTCATTTGGTAAAGTTGAACTCAAGAGAACTCTAGTTTCTCTTCCTGATGACTTGACAGGATCTGACATAACTCACAAAGAGAGATTCCTGGTTAAAACTGATTTTACTTAGTTTGTCCAGAGTTTGGGACTTAACATATGTCCTTCAAATCCCCAATTTACAGAAGAACAGGTACACAGAGTAAAAATTTTGTTAACCACATCCACCTATATCCTCTCCCTTTCTGTTGTTGCTATATACCCATCAGCCTTAGCAATTTACTTGTTGGCCTAAGCACAAAATTCTATTCCAAATTCCACTGAATTTCACACCTGTACTTGGCATCCAATTACTGGAAATGCAAAAGGACATTATTCTTTTCCCAATTAAAAAAAAGACCCACAAAAGTCAATTTCCCAATTCTATCTGAGATCTTGGATATCATGCAAGTCCGCACTCGAAGCTTATTCCAGTTGATGTATTTCTAGCATTCCCTCAGGGACCCCACCCCGTGCGTGCACCAGAGGGGAAGCCCTAGATCTCTGCTGACTGTCAGCTTCTCTGCTTAAGGAACTTTCTTCACCCGTCAACACTTCAAAGTCCTACTGTCTCCTTGATTGTAGTCAAGACTTCCGAAACATCATTATGGTCTGCATCCCAGGGCACTGACAAAGCAAGGACACTGAGTTAAAGCTTCCAGGACAGCATTCATGATGCTCAAAGACCCAGTTTTCCTGAACTCCAGCTTTTCCCAGCCTTGATGCTGTCTGTAGGTAACTCGACCCTCACAGGAGGTCCTTGCATTTTGGCCCACTTATTTCAGGGAAATGTATCTCTTTTTTGACTTCCTTGGTCGTTTCACCCAAATGAAAAGACTAAAGATATGGGACGGGAGATAAACAACCTATCCTTCAAGGGTACTATTACTTTTCAAAATATTTTCACTGGAGAAAAATCAAAGCACCTCTCCCTTCCTTGTCTAATTACTACTTCTTGCATCCTGGAAAAGGAAAAACCTTTAGTCCCTTTATCTGTACCAATGGCAAGTCTAAAATTCAGCTATTTCATGGATGTCACTTAAAACAGACACCAGGCCTGGCGAAGGCAAAAAGTGACACTGGAGAAAACATATGTAGGGCAGACCTGTCACATAGCTTTAGAAACAGGCAGCCAGCAATGACCACAAGCGTCTCAGATCATTAAGCAATGTCTTACTGTGATGTCATGCACGGATGTACAGAGTTGTAATCATTTCAAAACAGACAGATTGTCAGCATGATAAAGTGGATACAAACAAGTTTTTGAACAGCGATGACTGCAGTGTAGGGGGAAGAAATGTCACTGAACTAATAGGGTTGCTAGCACGACTCCTAGGGGATGGCACCATTTAGAGACTCCAGGTACATGACATGCTTCTCACTGAGCTATTTCTCTGGGCTGATTAGCAATTCCATAAACTAGTCCTGATCTTGTAATCGCCAGACAAATAGTTATAATCTACAGATGTCAGAACTGAGTTCTTAATTGCTGTAAATTAGTGCACAAACACAGGTTTCTCATTAAACCTATTACACCCCGTATGTTAAAATGGAGCACTTGTCATGTGTTTTCTTTCTTGGCACTCAAATCAGGAGCATTCTGGGTAAGGCCCTAGGTACAAAGAAGCAGGGCGACACGGCTAGGGTGCCTGTGTGGCAGGTTCCTGTCCCTGAAGCTAGGATTTATTCCTGGCCTAAAAACCTTTCAATGGCCATGTATCTAAATTTTAATGATGAGCTACACTGTGCACCCATCTTTGCTTTCTGAAGACAGAAAATGTTGGGTCACCCCTCTGCGAAGGCTTTCGCTGCTCTCAGAGGAACCTAGTGTGCTTCCTCCCACGGCACTTGCCTTTGCCTCCTGTTACCTGGGCAGGTGAAAAAAACATCAGTTGCTAAATTAAAAAGGAAATGAGGAAGGAACAGGTTGACATGCTGTGGAAAAGTGTACCTGAATTTTCACATCAGATAAGCACTAGTCTTCTGGCTAAGAAGATCAGGGCTTTCTACCCTGGCTTTTGCTCTCCGGCTGGAAGATTTATGAGAAATGGGGGAAAGGCTGGGAGGGTTAAACCAAGAAATGTATCAATTACCAAACTACAAATAAAAATAGCTCCTCTGCACAAGCTTCATTAAGTTTTATCAGCAAGTATCTTGGGGTTTTACACTCAACCCACAGGTCATAAATTCACAGTAAATCCCCCATATGTTCACCAAACACCTGAATTCAATTTCTCTTCTGGTTGTGAAACAGGAATATGGCGCTCCAATTAATTATGCATGCAAAGTTAGTTTCTAACACGGGAGCTTTTTTTTTTTTTTCAATGCTGAAGGCTGTTTATAGCATCTGAAATTTGGGGATAGATGTTTCTTCAATGTTCACAATTTTATATTGCTGTGTAGGTATAAATTCTCTTTTCCTAGTTTGAACAGTGAAAAAAGTAAAGTTGGTAAATACTTTGTATAATTTTTACTTTGTATAATTTTTCTATAGATAATCTCAGACATTTGTGTGATGTGACGACAGTCTTTATATCTAAGGTTTTTAGACAAATATTGCTGTGGGTGTGTACAAATCACTTTGAATTATAGAGAAAGTCTAAAGCGAGGCTAAATGGCTATATTTATATGTGTCTATATGTATATGTGAAATTAGCTACTTAGGAAATATGTCATTTTCAGTTTATTTTCACAGTTTGGCTCATCACTTGTAATATGAAAAGAATTATGAGAAACTTATGCAAATCCCAAAGGCACTCACTTTCCTCAGCTGATAAAATTCATTTTCAGATTTTTGACACTCATGATTTGTTGTCCATTTCACACCAATTTCAGTATAATAAATCATAACAAATTAAAAACATACAGCTATGTTCTCTGGGTTAAAAAGGTAGTCACCAAAGCTGTTAATACCGCATTTGCTTCTGAAGTGATGAGTCCTAGGGAGGGTCACCTCTCTCCATCAGAAAGACTCAGGACTGGATCACATTCTGGGTCCCCGCATGGTCATTTGGTAATAGGGCTATTATTTTATAAGCAGCAAAATTCAGGAATGTACCCCTTGCCCCATTTTATTACTATCATCACTCTTCCTTATTAGCCTGTCACTGGTCTCAGGCAGGAGTGAGAAAAATTTAGCTTTGCTTTTTTGAGGGGAATTCCTCCAGCTACAAAGAACACACACGTGCACAGACACGCATAATTTCAGGACCCAACAATAAATACACGAGAAAAAAAATTCTCTTGTGAGCCTGAGGTCACTTCTCTTGACTAGTAAATCTCACAGAAATAACCCAAGTTGTCTTCTACCTAGATTGCTACATCTCTTGCAGTCACACCTCGGACAGAGGGGGCATTTGCTTAAAACTTAGCACAAAGTAATATTATTTAGCAAGCTTTAAAAGACTATCAATGAAAAACGTATTATCAAAGTTTTCACTTCAGAAATCATGTTCTCATAAAACTTTCCAACAAGTGAGCTTTGAATATTGTGAGACTGAGTGTTGGAGCCTAAGACCTCGAAGAAGGTGGGAGAAGCCAGAGTGAACCTCCTCATCCCCCAGATGAAATCGGGCAAGGGACAGGGAGAGAAGCAGTTGTCTCGAGGTTTCCTTACTTCCTAGTACGCTGCTCTGCGTGGCTTTAAATGAGTAAGTGATGGCGGAGAAAATGTTTTCCTGGTATACCTATGAATTTAAACGCATTCTTGAAGATACACTGTTACTGCCTATAAGAAATCACATGTCATTTCTCTTTGCACAATGCAAGATGCAGTTATAATTTGGGGATAACGCCCCAAATGCACTTCCTTTTCATAGATTATATGACTTTCATGACCTAATAAGTGGCAAGGACATATAGGGTATTCTATTAGATTAGAGAGTTGAAAAAAAGTATATGGATTATGCTATTCATTCAATAAAACCACTGAGGATATGAGGGTTAGCCCGTTGTGACCCACACCGTTAATGCCTGTGCTTCAAACTAACATACACATTTGAGTGTCTGGATAAAGAAGCAAAGGAATTCAGTTGTATACGTGAAAATCCTAGAGAATGAAAAGAAAAGCAAAAATCAGAAGTACATTATGAAAATCTGAAATAAGAAAGCAATGGAAATTAAATTACAAAACCTGATGGGTTTTGATGACAAAATAAAATGATTATCATGTTCTTTTCATATTAGAAAGGTTTTATCATACAAGCATAGGAACTAATTATAGAACCATTATTTTAATTCTTTAATTATGAAATGATTACATACAATTCAAGGCTAACATTCTTTTTGTTTTTACACTCTGTCTTTAATGACAGAATAATTGCAAAATACTATACAAAACTAAGCTATGCTTTTTTTTCCTCAAAAATTCCAATGCAATATGGTACTTAATGTTCATGTCAATTCTAAATTATGGATAAATTCATGTGGCTTTCTTAAAATGATTTAAAATGGAAAATAATGTAATAGGAGATACAGTGCCTGAGATTTCATGACTGGCTAACTCTGAAAGGTTTGTGAGAACTCAAATAAAAGCAGAAACATACATTTATTAGTCTTCTAAAAAAAACAGAACCTTGGATGTACCCAAATGAAGAGTTCGTATGTATTATTGATTTTAAAACATTTTAAAGATCACTGGAATACTTCTATTGACAGTTTTTAATGTCTATTTATGTTCTTAATTAACTTCATAATTATTAGCTAATAATTTTCTAGGCCTTTCTTCAATTCACAATTTGGCCACGCCCCAACTTACAAATAATTTATCTGGATAGAGGATTAAATGAGATAGAAACATTAATCACTTTAACTTCTCATTTCATGTTCAGTTAAATTATTATGAGAAACACAAAAAATGTGACCATATTGGTTTGGAATTATTGATAGCTTTTGAAAATGGCTTGCATCATTCTTTTGTAAATTACATTTTTCAAAATAGAACTTTCATATGTATAGTTGATATTTTTAAATGCTAGCTTAAAGTCTTAAAAATCTTCTGCTCTATTGCCTCATGTCCCTCTTACTACCCAATCCCAACATATAAACTTTTAAGGCTTTTCTCCGTTTTCTACAGTATCTCTTTTTAATTCAGCCTGAGATACACAGACCAGATCAATCATAATTCCAGGTTTGTGATATGCTCTTGTCGATGATTCTTCCATGGCTCACTTCTTCCATGGCTCACTTCTTCCATATAGTTAACGATTTTTAATACTATACTCAATATTACTAGAAGTAAATTTTTAATATGATTTATTACACAAAACAAAAGCTAGGGATTTAACAATAATCCATATCTAAGCAAATACCTCTGGTATTTCACTACAGTTTTCTGAACAATTTTAAACATTATCTGTTGATTTCCTGTGTAGGTAGAGGAAGCACTGGCTTTTTTACACACTGTAATCCCAAATTCCACTCCCTATTTTCACATCCCACGTCCTCCCAATCCAGTTATTGAAAACTTTTAACTGATTCTTTTTTCTTACTATTTACATTATTTATATATTGTTCATTACTAATTCAAATGGAGCACTGCGATTACATTTCCTTTCTCCTACAACATTCTTGGTTTTTCTTTTGCTTAGTTTTCTTAGAGTCTCTCTAAATTTTTCCATCCTCTAGAGTCTTTTTTTTAAGACTTTATGTTTTAGAGCATTCTTAAATTCACAGCAAAATTGAGAGGAAGCTACAGAAATTTCCCATAGACCTCCTGCCCCACACACATGCAGCCTCCCCAGTTATGAAGATCCCCCAGCAGAGCAGTGTACTGGTTACACTCCAGGAACCTACATTGTCACAATGTTACTGGTCAAAGTCCAGAGTTCACATCAGGGTCTCTTCTTGGGGTTGTATATTCTATGGGTTTGGGCAAATGTATGATGACATTTATTTGTCATTTTAATATCATATAGAGAATTTTCTCTGTCCTAAAATCCTCTGTGCTCTACCTATTCATACCTTCCCCTCCCACCTTGCCTGGCAACTACTGAATTTTTTATGTCTCCAAGTTTTGCCTTTTCCAGAATGTCACATGATATGATCTAAGTTTCCTCTGCGTCTTTTCATGGCTTGATAACTCATTTCTTTTTAGCTCTAAGTAACATTCCATTGTCTGGATATATCACAGTTTATATCCATTCACCTCCTGAAGATTTTGGTTGCTTCCAAATTTTGGCAGTTACGAATAAAACTGCTCTAAACTTTCATGTGCAGGTTTTTGTGTGGACATAAATTTTCAGCTCTTTTGGGTAAATACCAAGGAGCTCAATTGTGGGGTTTATAAGGTATGTTTAGTTTTGTAAGAAATTTCCAAATTTTGGTCTTCCCAAGTACCGGTACCATTTTTGCATTCCCACCATTGCTCCACTTCTCACCAGCATTTGGTGTTGTCAGATTTTGGCCATTTTAATAATTATGTACTGGTACCTATTTGGTGTTTTAATTTGCATTTCCCTGATGATGTAATGTGAAGCATCTTTTCACATGCTTATCTGCCACCTGTGTACCTCTTCTGGGAAATGACTATTAAAGTCTTTAATCCTTTTTTAAAAATGGGTTGTTGAGGGGCGGCTGGGTGGCTCAGTTAGTTAGGTGTCCACCTCTTGGTTTCGGCTCAGGATATGATCTCAGGGTTCTAAAACTGAGCCCTCTTCTGCTGCTCCCTCTACTCATGCTCTCTCTCTAAAATGAAGACATAAATGGAATCTTTAAAAAGATAAAATTGGGCTGTTGGTTTTCTTATTGTTGAGTTTTAAGAGTTCTCTGTATATTTGGGATAACAGTCTTTTATTAGATAAATCTTTTGCAAATATCTTCTCCCTCTTTATAACCTTCAACTACATATTTCCACATGATCCAACCTGTCAGAGCCTATCAATTCTGGTTTTTCTCTTGTCACCCTCCAACTCATGCGTTCTTTCCACATGTTCCAATCTGCACTGGCTCTCCAGGGCTCCTCACAGTGGAAGTCCTGGCACCTCCTTTCATCATTATCCTGGGATTTGTTAGAGTATACATTGTGCAGCTTCCTAAAAGGGGATGGCTTAAAAGTAAAACAAAACAAAATAAAACAAAAAAGTTGTATCTTTACATGCTTAAACCACCACCATTTTCTGACACTTTGGTTAGGGATACAACTACAGGTTAGGAAACACCACTCTTCAATAGTTGAAGGTGTGGCTCCACGGTCTTCTAGCTTCTGGTGTTATTATTGAGAAATATGACATTCTGTTTCCCAACTCTTGGGAATCAACTCTTTGTGTATTTTTTCAAAGGATCATCTCTTTATTTGTTACTTTGAAATTTCACAATCCTGTTTCCTTTTAAAATTGATTTTTCAGGGCACTAGTTAATTCTTCAATTTAGAATCTTAAGTTCTCCATTTCTGGAAAATTTTCTTATATTATTTCTCCAATAATCTATCATTTTTCTCTGTTCTCTCTTTCTAGAAAACAGATTAGTTATACACTGGACTTCCCAGAATGAACTTCTGACTTTTTTCCTCTCTCTCTTTCCCATTAAGTTGATCTTTGTTTTATAGCTCATGTTCCCAACAAGCTTTAGAATTATTTCTATATTATTCTTTTATATTATATGTATGTGTTTTATGCATATAAATTATTTTTAGAATATTTCTATATTTACACATGCTATGTATTTATGCATTTATATAGATACTTATATACTTACATATACTTATATATGCATATGTATGTGTGTATACAGATACTTAAAAGTTTTTCCATATTTATCGATTTGGAAACTAAATTTAAAAATTTAGCATTCAATTTATAATCTACAAAGCTCCAAATACAAGCAAATCTTATTTTTGTGATTTAGCCAAGTCTTCCAAACTTTTCTTCCACAAACACACGTTCTGGCATTATACTCCAAATAGCTTTTTCTTTGACATACAATGAAATTCACAGTTTGGCTTTAGATGTTTATTACTTAAGTTTACTCCCACTGCTTGAAGTGGTGATTATGATCTAGAATTTTTAATCCTCTGTTTCAATATTTGCTGGCCTCCACTTTTAATTCTCCTGCCAAATAGTGACCAGCTCCTACTTGGATCTCTTAAAATTATCCCATTGGTGCTCATGGTGGAATGCTTCATGACTTTTTCCACAGTGCAGTCCTAACCAGAGCTACCGAAGCCAAGTCCGAGGCTCCAGCACATTCCCACCACATAAAGCTGATGCCATTTTCTAAGAAATATAGTCTGTAGCTAGTGCATGTGAATTAATATAAGCAAATTGAACCCGGTATATGATCCTGAATGCTCATAGTCTTTGAAGAACCAGTTGATAACTCTGATTAACCAAAGCCTTTTTTGTATGTTTGTTACAACCCTTGAGTTTGAAAATCTTTCTAGAAAGCCCTAAAACATCTTTTCCATCTTAGAAAGAAGGAATAATGGATATAAGTTTTTAAAAAAGTTTTAAGATTCTCATGACCTGCAGTTCTCATTACTGAATTTTTGAGTAGAAAAGAAAAGCAATTGAGCTGAATCTTATTCCATCAACTATAGGATATTACCCAAAAGCTCTTTTGCTTTCTCACTATTTTTTTTTTTTACAAACTCCCAATAACAGCACTTTTGTAGTCATCTATCTCTTTCCCCTAAAAGTAAACTTTTTCAAACACATTGGCTAATTGTGGATTTGCTTGGTTGATTTCTAGTTGAGACTTTATTGTATCCTTTTACTTACACGTAATTTTAAAATTATAACTGAAATAAATGAGAAAATCTTTATTTTGTGGTATAGGATTCACAGAAGAAAGAGATTCACTTCTCCAGTTTGACTTTTTCTCTATTTCAGGCATTTTCAAATTTCTTAAGAACAAAAATCAATAATACTGACTTCCAGACACAAACTGTTTAAAATGTGGATAAAAAAACTCTTTGACCTTTATAAGTTCATTCATGTAGTCAAACTGTTACTTCTGTCTAAAATATTGTTCAAAGACTTTGACACTTTACTAACTTTAAAAAAAATTGGTTTTGCTTTTTTTCAAATATAATTAACATATCATTATATTAGTTTCAGGTGTACAATATAATAAGCATCAAATTTAATGCTTTCTCTTTTTTAATTGTTTAAGGTTGTATATTAATTCTAGTGTACAGGGTAATATTGATTTCAGGTGTACAATATAGTGACTCAACATCTCCATATATCACCTGGTGATACCTGGTGATATCAACAAGTGCATTCCTTAATCCCTATCACCTGTTTCACTCAGCCCCCCACTCACCTCCCCTCTAGTAATCATCAGTTTGTTCTCTATAGTGAAGAGTGCTTCTTGGTTTGCCTTCTCTTTTTTTTTCCCCCTTTGTTCATGTGTTTTGTTTCATAAATTCCACATACGAATAAATTCATATGGCATATCTTTCTCTGACTGATTTTGCTTAGCATTATAGTCTCTAGCTCTGTCCATATTGTTGCAAAGGGCAAGATTTCTATTCCTCTTTATGGCCAAATAATATTTTGTATGTATAGACCACATCTCCTTTTTCCATTCATCTATCGATGGACACTTGGGCTGTTTCCATAATTTGGCTATTATGAATAATACTGCTATTAATGGCAGGGTGCATGTAGCCCTTTGAATTGGCGTTTTGTATTCCTTGGGTAAATACCTAGTACCATGATTGCTGGATCATAAGGTAGCTCTATTTTTAACTTTTTGAGGAACTTCCATACTACTTTCTACAGTGGCTACACTAGTTTCCATTCCCACCAACAGTGCAAGAAAGGGTTCTCCTTCCACCACATCCTCAACAGCACCTGTTGTTTCTTGTGTTGTTGATTTTAGCTATTCTGACAGGTGTGAGGTGATATCTCATTGTAGTTTTGATCTGTATTTTCCTGATGATAAGTGATGATGAACATCTTTTCATGTGTCTGTTGGCCATATGGATGTCTTCTTTGGAGAAATATCTGTTCATTTCTTCTGCTCATTTTTTAACTGGATTATTTTTTTGGGTGCTGAATTTTATAAGTTCTTTATATATTTTGGATACTAATCCTTTATCAGAAGAAGTCATTTGCAAATATCCTCTCCCATTCTGTAGGTTGCCTTGTAGTTTTGTTGATTGTCTCCTTCACTGTGAAACTTCCCATTTTGATGTAATCCCAATAGTTTATTTTTGCTTTTGTTTCCCTTGCCTCAGAAAACCTATCTAGAATAAAGATGCTATGGCTGATGTCAGAGAAACTACTGCCTGTGCTTTCTTCAAGGACTTTTATGGCTTCAGGTCTGGCATTTACATCTTTAATCCATTTCTATTTTATTTTTTTGTGTATGCTTGTGGCTGTCGGGTTTACCCAACAGCATGTGTTGAAGAGGCTATCTTTTTCCCATTGGATACTCTTTCCTGGTTTGTCGAAGATTAATTGACCATATAGTTGTGGGTTTACTTCTAGATTTTCTATTCATTTCCATTAATCTGTGTGTCTATTTCTGTACCAATAACATACTGTCTTTATCACCACAGCTTTGTAATATAACTTGAAGTCTGGAATTGTGATGCCTCCAGCATTGCTTTTCTTTTTTAGGATTGCTTTTGCTATTTGGGCCCTTTTGTGGGTCTGTACAAGTTTTAGGATTATTTGTTCTAGTTCTGTGAAAAATGCTGTTGGTATTTTGATAGTGATTGCACTAAATGTATAGATTGTTTTGGGTAGTATAGGCATTTTAACAATATTTGCTAGAACAACAAGCAAAACCTAAAGCCAACAGAGGAAGGAAGTAATGAAGATTAGAGCAGAAATGAATTATATAGAAACTAAAACCAAAAACAACAAATAGAACAAATCAATGAAACCAGAAACTGTTTCTTCGAAAAAATTAATAAAACTGATAAACATCTAGTGAGACTTGATCAAAAAGAAAAAAGAAAGGACCCAATTAGATGAAAGCACAAATGAAACAGGAGAAATAATAACAAACACCACAGAAATACAAACAATTGTAAGAGATCACTGTGAAAATCTATTTGCCAACAAAGTGGACAACCTTGAAGAAAGAGATAAAATCCTAGAAATATATAAACTACCAAAACTGAAACAGGAAGAAATAGAAAACTTGAGTAGGCTGATAACCAGCAAATAAATTTAATCAGTAAACAAAAATCTCCCAACAAAAAAAGTCCAGGGCCAGACGGCTTCACGGGCAAATTCTACCAAACATTTAAAGAAGAGTTAATACCTATTCTCCTCAAAACATTCTAAGAAATAAAAGAGAAGGAAAACTTTCAAATTCATTCTGAGGCCAGCATTACCTTGATACCAGAACCAGATAAAGACACCACAAAACTAGAGAACTACAGGCCAATTATCTCTGAAGAATATATATGCAAAACTCTTCAATGAAATACCAGCAAACCAAATCCAAAAATACATTAAAAAAATCATAAACCACAATCAACTGGAATTTGTTCCTGGGTTGCAAGGGTGGTTCAATATTCGCAAATCAATGAACATAATGCATCACATTAACAAGAGAAAGAATAAGAACCATGTGATCATTTCAATACATGCAGAAAAAGCCTTTGATAAATTATACCATCCATTCATGATAAAAATCCTCAACAAAGTGGGTTTAGGGGGAACATACCTCAACATTATAAAGGCCATACAGGAAAAATCCACATCTAATATCATTCTCAATAGGGAAAAACTGAGAGCTTTTCTTCTATGGTCAAATACAAAACAGGGATGTCCACTCTCACCACCGTTACTGAGCATAGTACTGGGAATCCTAGCCCCAGCGTCAGGCAACAGAAAGAAATAAAAGGCATCTGAACTGCAAGGAAGAAGTAAAACTCACATTTTGCAGATGAGATGATACTATATATAGACAACCCAAAAGACTCCACCAAAAAACTGCTAGAACTGATAAATGAATTCAGTAAAGTTCCTGGATACAAAATCAATATACAGAAATCTGTTGCATTTCTTATATACCAGTAATGAAGCAGCAGAAAGAGAAATTAAGGAATCAATCCCATTTACAATTGCTCCAAAAATAATAAGATACCTACATAGGAAAAAACCTAACCAAAGAGGTGAAAAACCTGTACTCTGAAAACTATCAAACACTGATGAAAGAAACTGAGGATAACACCAAGAAATGGAAAGACATTCCACATTTTACTAACTTATATAACTTTGTTTTGGGAAAAATAACCCAACATAATTACAGATTATAATAAAGATTTGTTTTTTCTGCAATAAATGTAGGCTTTTTGATCTTTCAATTATTATCAAAGTGCTGGGAAACAGGTAGAGTAACTACCTACCTAGCCAGGGAGCTATTGAATCATGAGCAGAAGGGGCAAAGTTCACAGGAATTTGGGTGTACATTTCCAAACCAGCCCTGATGCCTGAAGGTTTACAAGGCAGGTGTAAGTGCCAGCTTACACCTGAGGACAGAGGAGAAAAGAATGGAGCAAATCATCTGTTAAAACTCAGTATGACCCTTTACAAGCAGATTGCAACACTGTCTTTTCTGTATTTTTATGTTCAACTGATGTCCAAATACTAGTGTGCAGAGAAGCTAAGCCAAGACCAAATAGAACTAATTATGTGTGCAGTAGCAACAGAAGCCCAAAAGGAATACATTCAGAGATAGACATAGACATTGATTTAGATCTAGACACAGGCAGAGATGTAGATATAAATATCTGCACTAACACAGACATTTATACTAAAGAATCAGTTTGGGATATTTTCCTGAGTTGCAAAAAAAAAAAAAAAAAAAAAAAAAAAGATTTAGGAAAATATATAGACAGTCCCCAACTTATGATGGTTTGACTAATGATTTTTTTTTTTTTTTAACTTCTTGACGGTGTGAAAGTGATTAGCATTAGGTAGAAACTGTACTTTGAGCTTTGAATGTAGACCTTTTCCCAGGCTACCAGCATGCAGTGCAATACTCCCTTGTGGTGCCAGGCAGTGGCAGGGAACACGGCTCCCGGTCAGCCTGGGGATCGCAAGGACAAACAGCTGACACAACCACCATGCACCCACACAACCATTCTGTCTTTCACCTTCAGTACAGTATTCAACAAATTGCATGAGATGTTCAACACTTTATTATCAAATAGCCTTGGTGTTGGATGATTTTGCCCAATTGTAGGCCAATGTAAATGTCTGAGCACCTTGAAGGCAGGCTAGGCGAAGCTATGAGGTTCCCTGGGTTAAGCATACTAAATACACTTTTGACTTACAGTATTTTGAACCTTATAGTGGGTTTATTGGGACATAACCCCATTGTAAGTAAATGAAGATCTGTACTGAAATATTACCTGTGTTTGTCACAAGCCCATCATCTGACATGAAGCTTCACTGAGACTCAGAAGTCACAGGCCTCTGTAGATACCATTTTGTCTTTCCTCATATTATAATGTCTCTACAGACTGCCTCTGATATTGTTTCATTTTGATATCATAATAATGTCTCCATGGATTTTGGCTGACATTTTGTTTTGACATTATGCTACAATAGACCACCACTGACATTTCATTTTGTCACTGCAACATTGTTTCTATAGGTTCCCACAACATTATTTTGTTTTGACATCAAAATGTCATCTCCGCCGTCTTGGCATGACATTATCTAGAGAACTTTATGAAGAGGTATGGAGTCCATGAAATAGATGGATAAAATGCACAATATCTAATAACCTTGAAAATTTTTTTGATAAATAAATTTACATAAACAATATAAACTTGCTAAATTGTTTCCATAGAGTCACTAAGGTTTCTTATAACACGGATTCAGTTAAGGTGTGGATTTTCTATCTTTTCAATAATACGAAGCCGTAAATTCCTTTTTTATATCAAAACCTTCAGAGAAGTTATCCTCTACCCTTTTGCTGCCAGAATCAAGTTTTTGCTTTTATTTTTTAAATTAATATGGTCTAGGGTTTTGTGTGTGTGTATGTGTTGCACACTGAACTAAAATGTAAGAAATATGTATGACATGAACAATTATAACTGCATTTTGCTGAATTTAAGAAATCATGGATCATAACACATTTGACAAATCTCTCAGAAAGGAAGAAAATGCTGACAATCAAACTGTCATTGATCGGAAAACATATCTTGATATTAGAGATTTTCAATAGGGAAAAACTGACACATAATTGATGAAAAATGGTCATAGTATGGCATTTGATAAAACCAATTTACCAAAATGGCAATAAAAATAATTGAAGACAATTTGAATATTCTTAAAAACTATGGAATAAAAACATGAACACCGAACTGGTTTTGCAGTTTTAGATAGAAATTGTTAGTGATTATCCTGAGAGAAATCTGAAACAGAATTTTTCCTTTCCTGCTGGTCTTCCTTTATATTTGGGCATTGATAAAAATCTTTATGAACATTTTACTATTCATAGTAAGGCCAAGAATATTGATCAGAAAGCTAAATACTTCTAGGAGACATTAACTTAAATTTCTAGAGAAATATTTTTACAACATAATAAATCTTCAACTTTGGTCAGAAGTCTATATGACAAATAATATGAACATGTCTGTGCTTTTTGGCAACCCTATATTTGCAAACACTATTTGATTTGTTAATTTCTATTTTGGAAAGTATATATGTAAAAAATTACTCCTAACAGATAATGCCAGAGAAGGTATTTAGAAATGCTCTCATATAGTTCCATTTATCACACAACTGATCATAATAAGAACATTCACGGATCTTATACAGTCCTTTATTTGAAAATCATCATTTTGTTACACAGTTTCCCTTTTACAAGTATGTGTGTTAAAAGTGACCTGGAAGTTAATGCTAGTGGAAGCATTTCTCTGGCTGAACATGTATCTCCTTTAGTTATAGAGTAAGGATTTTATGTTGTCTTTTTTGCCTTGGCTACCAGGAATCTCTGAGATAATGTTCAAGCATAATTGAACATAATTACACCAATTTCTTAGCATATCTTTTATCTTTTTGTGTCCTTTTAAACTTCATTTTGACAGCTACTTCTACAAACTGCTTCAAATAATTTTTGGAAATTAGATGGGCATAACTCCTACTTGAATAAGCTTTATGTCTTAGAGGGTCACAATAATCACTCTACTGAGTATGGAATATAAAGCCTAGAATTTCTCTTTCTATTTTGAGCACTTATTTCCTCTGATTCTTCTAACAGAAATAATAGTATCTGTCCCATGTATATGTAAGTAGTAGGAGATGAGGCATAAGACCGCCTCTAACCCAGTGCTGAGCACAGAACAGGCACTTCATCAACTCTGAATACAATGAATTAAAATGACATCTCAATAGAGACACAGAATAAGTTGTTATAAATCCAGGTCTGCAGCTCAGGAGAGAAATAAAATCGAAGATAACAGCTTCAGTGGTCAGCAACAGATATACAGGTTTAATTTACGTTGTAGGGGTGGATCAGACCACGTGAAATAAGCATGTAGAAGAGGAATGAGCATATGTGATAAATCCAAACAATACCCTTACAAAAGAACTCTTCTTACTTTTCACAGTGGTTATATAACAGCAATAGAGAAGCAAAAAGGAAGACCGGTTTGCTTATGAAGTGGGGATCCCATGTGATATAACAAGGGGCTGTTTGAGGGGGAGCTGCTCCTCCAGTGACTTGCTGGGCTCTGCCCTAGAGGTTCACCTCAGGGAATCCCTACCAGGTCCCAACAGGAACTTCTCCGCTCTCTCCAGGTTGGGCCCTCAGGCTTGTGAAACCTGGGCCGCTGCCAAGTGGTATCTACTTTGCCGATGATAGAGTCTCCTCAGGGGCTGTTGGTCTAACTCCTTTCATAAGCACTAAGGTTTCAGTAATTGAATAAACTTAACAGAAAATTAGAATTTTAAATTACCTAAATACAACAGCTGTGATGTACTGATGTCACGATTGCCCTTTCTGAGTCCAACCCTCGAAGATTACTCTTCCCATTTTCCTGATGTCTGATTAATAGTGTCAACAAACATGTTCCTCGTCCCACCTATATAGTTTGGATAACTTTTCTCATGAGAAGGAAAGAAGTGACAGTACAGAGTGTGTCCCTCTCTTGACCAAGAAGAGTGTTCACGGTAGTCTCAGCATTTTCTGGTAGATGAGCTATTTGGCTTATGTCGTTTCTAGGTCCCGATGGATAGTATTATGAAAGAGATATTATCTTTTAAAAAAGCTGACTGGACATCCTCCATTATTTAACAACCACCAAAAAAATTCAAGAAGCTTTATTTTTTGTCCTTGTAACTTAGAACCATGATTCTCTGCAGGATCTTAGCAGTAATTAAGATATTCAGTTAAAGATGTTGCCAATAAAATAAGCCTGATTAAGGACAAGAAGGAGCACAAATGGACAATAAGCTTTTGAAATTTTAAGAGAAGACCGGATTTATCAGTAACCATAACTGTAGTCTGCATTTGGAATATCAAGATGTTTGGCATTGCACAGAAGAAAGATCTTTTATTTTATAACATTCTAAATAAAATTCTCATTCCAAAAACATGAGTGTATAAATGTGTAGCAAATTTTCCAATTAAGGCTTAAGTTTGACATATACATTACTATCCTTTCCGTAGGCAC
Organism: Canis lupus familiaris; assembly: GCF_011100685.1. Taxonomy (NCBI): domain Eukaryota; kingdom Metazoa; phylum Chordata; class Mammalia; order Carnivora; family Canidae; genus Canis; species Canis lupus. The sequence continues at coordinate 2,969,586 of NC_049223.1, read as the reverse complement.
TTGGGAGAGGGGCTGAAATCCCACTCAAATCCAATCCATGAGCAAACCTCAAACTGAGACACACTGTTCACATCTTGCCAAGTCATAACTGATGACACAATGAGTTGAAAAGCTTAAACTTTAAAAAATGCAGGCATTCTCTACTTTTTACCACAATGTGAAACCACAGGATAAAGTGGATCACATTTTCCCATAGGAGCAATGTTATAATTGGAGGTTATGTTTCTGACCAAGGAATTAGCTCCAGATAACTCCATGATACAGCAACAATGGATCCCATAAACAAGGACATAACAACACTAAATCTTTATACTAATGGTGATAGTAAAAGTAGACTGTGAGTACCATAAAGAGTTTTAAATATAGTCTACGTGTAACTTATACAAGATTCTTTAGACTATATATAAAGTACTAAGAAGCTTTTAGAAATTGCCATGAAATGAACATGTCAACTAAGTATTATAATACTTTAGCTTTTTTTTTTCCCCCTTTTTAACTTAAAATCACTTTGTGGAGGACTAAGACCAGATTTTTTGAAGAGGAAGGGGGCCATCTTCTAGTTAAACTCTTTAATTTTACCCTGGAGACTCAACATGCTTTTTACTAGATTTTTCACAGGATTTTCCTTTTATTTTGATAAAATTTCCCTGTAGCTAGCAGAGACTTTCCCCAAAAAATCACCCCATCAACTTCAGAACTATTCCAAAATGCTAGAGCCAGGGCATCACAGATTGTTTAATTTTGTGTTTGTGGGTGTGTTGATCTCTATCATGGCATTTAATATCCTATTCAAATGCCATTTTAAAAAATCCAGCTTTTGGAAAAAAAGGAATATTTAATCATTTCCCAGATAACTGAAAGAACTGGCATAGAACAATATGCAATCTGTACTTGGACTATTTGCCTTCCTGTCTTCTAGCTCAGACATGGCTGTGAAAAACATTGAATGGAAGGTTAAAGGCAAAGAAAAGGAAAATTTAAGGGTTAATTACACTGTATGGAAGGAATGACTGACCACTCAAAATCTTACACTATAAACCATACTCTGTGATCATAAAGTCATTGCTTTTAGAACTAAAGAACATTCAAATTATAAAGTAGCTTTGAAATCATTGAGACCAACCCTTCTACTTTATGATGAGAGAACAGACCCAGAGAGAGAAAATGACAGGCCAAGAGTAAGGAGCCAAGAGATGACAGGCCTAGGACAACACAGATATATGGATTCTTAGCCCAGGGCGACCCCAGGTTGGCTCCTCTGTTGCCATTCTATTGCTCAAGTCTGCCTGATGCAAAGAAATTGGGGGAAAAGCCTTTTGATCTATGCCACACTTGAATTAAGAACTCTCACTCCCTTTCCTTCCCTCATTCTCTCTCCCCCACACACGTATATACAATAAACTTTCAGTTCATAATATGGATATAAAGTAACAGGATACTTTTTCATATTTATTCCACATGGAATCAGTCACTTGAAGTGTTTAATGTATAGCATTTTTAAAAGTGTACCACATTTGCAGTATAATAAACACAGAAATAAGAAAACAGCCGCTGGCCAATTTAATTCAGACCTTCTAAAAGTAAGTCAAATTCATAAAAATCCTTTGTCCAACTTGTGTCTTTTATTAGCAATCAGTTCAGCTCAAAGTCTTACAGAAAAGATCAATTAAATATTAATCACAGTCCAGAGAATTTTAAGTGTCGATTCCATTATCTTAAATGCAACACCAGACAAACTACCAAAGCAAATCTCTTTCCTCCCTTATCCTTCAACATAAATAAGCTTTTTAGCCGTTTCCCCGATGGTATAACTCATACCAAATGATGACACTATTTACAGTATCTGCTTCAAAAGGGCAAAGCTTCTATTCCTATTTCAATTAAAGCCATTGTGCAATTATGCTTTCAAGAAACAATTAACAGAGGGAAAAACCATTTCCCTTGCTCCAGCCTTTTTAGAGTTGGGTGGTGAGTACCCCTTCTTACCGCTAGTGCCACTGAAGCAATTATTTAATGTTAAGGTTCACTTCCTCGGATGTAAATTTTGGTTTTAGTTGACACTAAAAAGAAACATCAATTTATTAGGAGATAAAACTTGTTCTCTAGTAATGGAGCAGCTGCGTACATAAATTTATTGCAGTTTAATGTTCTCACACATAAAGCAATTAGAGTCTTCTGACAAACATACTTGCCACAGAAATGACAGCGTGCACTGTGGTGGAGATGGTCTGCGCGATGGAAACGGTGACGGGGGACGGTGAGGACAAACTCTCTGTGGAAACGTGAAATCATAATATGTGTTGGGCAAAGTCAAGTGAAACTCTGTTCTCGGTGAGTTGGAATGAAAAGAGATGCTACAAACTTCATAGTCACTGGTGAATCCCCGCAGCCCCCACGCATGGTAGCTTTCCTCACAGTGGACTCACATAAAGTTGCCTGGACTCTGAGCAACGGACAGACTCTGAGAGCAGATGACCCCCGATGGCATCGTCTCATTGGGAAGCGCCCCAGTGGACAGGTGAGCAGTTACGGTTCTTTCCAAGGGCTGAATGTCTGGGCCTCACTTGGAAGAAACTAAAGCACATCTGCTGAAGAGTCTGCTGCGCTCCAGGCGGCGCCGCCGTCTTTCACATACCACTTTTCATTTTTAATGTGTGAGAGATAGAGTGGCTGAGATGGCGAGGACACCCTCCCTGTGCCCCCACCACATATGACACCAGGCCTGCTGGGGTAGTAGCCACCCCCCCATCCACCGGGGTCAGTCCTCATTGGTTTGGGTTGAGAATGTGTAATCCCAGTTCATATGGAAGATTAGTTGACTTAAAACTGCTATAACGTAGTCTGTAAATTATAGTAACAATTACCATGGTTATTTATTAAGCACCTATTAAATGCTGGGTAAGATGCAAATTGTTGAGAATACATAGATGTGCAAAATGGTTCCTAAACTCAACAGTCATATAATGTAATAATAGATAGGGTCGTGGGGCCCCTGGGTGGCTCAGTCAGTTAAGCATCTGCCCTGGGGTTCTGGGATGGAGCCCTGCATCTGGCTGCCTGCTCAGTGAGGGGGTCTGCTTCTCCCTCTGCCCCTCCCTGCCTTTGTGTTCTCTCTCTCTCTCTCTCTCTCCTCTCTCTCTCAAATAAATAAATAAATAATCTAAAAAATAGGTAAGATCATAAGTGAAAGTAAATGTATACTTTTTTTTTTTTATGAAAATAAGAGGGAAGAGGGGCCAGTTCTTAAGGGAAAAGTGAGGCCTGGGCTAGATGCCCGGTCAGACTCCCCACACTTAGGATGCTCTGAGTGAGGAATGCTATGGGCCAGGCTGAGGGTTCAGACCACGCGCAGGGGAGGCAGGCTAAAGAGGCAGCAAGTGGTGTGGGATCCCTGTCTGGATGGAATTTTTTCTAAAAGGAGGCTTCTGAGACACCCAGACACAAAGACTGAACTCACACATGAGGCCAGATTTCTTCCAAAACCCCACTGAAATGACAACAAAGAAACAAAAAGTCTTACAACCACAGGGATAAAGAGAGTGAGGACAGAGGAGACCACAACAAATGAGATGAGGGGACTCCTGGGTGTCTCAGTGGGGTAAGCTTCCGACTCTTGCCTTCAGCTGGGGTCGTGAGATCGAGCCCCAAGCCTCGCTCCCCCTCTGCCCCTCCCCCACTCGTACATGCTCAAATAAATCTTTAAAAAAAATAAATGAGATGAGATTGTAGAAGCTCGAAGGCTAGTGAGCCAGCCTGCTGGATGGGACGGAAAGCTAAGTCCGGGTCAGGGCAAGATGCTCGGAGTCGAAGGGCTGGATCTGCGGTTTCCCGGAGAGACCCGGGAACAGAGGGGCGGACGGACGGGAGCCTGCGAGGCTGGGCGGCGGCCGGGACGCGCTGTCCTTGGGCATTTCTGCTTCACAGTCTTCCCTTTCACATTCTCAGAAACCACAAAGCCTTTAAAAAATATGTGTGGGTGTGGGTATGCATATGTATGTGTATATTTATAGCCACGGCTTTGGCTTCCGCGGCCGCCGCAAAGAGCCAGTGGAGAGCCCGGTGGCGCGCTGGTGGCCGCGGCACACGGAAGGGCGCGGGCGCTGCGGGGGCTGCGGGGGCTGCGGGGCTGCGGGGGCTGCGGGGGCTGCGGGGGCTGCGGGCCCTGAGAGGGCTGCGGGGCTGCGGGGGCTGCGGGGCTGCGGGGGCTGCGGGGGCTGCGGGGGCTGCGGGGGCTGCGGGGCTGCGGGGGCTGCGGGGGCTGCGGGCCCTGAGAGGGCTGCGGGGCTGCGGGGGCTGCGGGGGCTGCGGGGCTGCGGGGGCTGCGGGGGCTGCGGGGGCTGCGGGGCTGCGGGGGCTTGCGGGGGCTGCGGGCCCTGAGAGGGCTGCGGGGCTGCGGGGGCTGCGGGGGCTGCGGGGCTGCGGGGGCTGCGGGGGCTGCGGGCCCTGAGAGGGCTGCGGGGCTGCGGGGGCTGCGGGGGCTGCGGGGCTGCGGGGACTGCGGGGGCTGCGGGCCCTGAGAGGGCTGCGGGGGCTGCGGGGGCTGCGGGGCCTGAGGGGGCTGCGGGGCTGCGGGGCTGCGGGGGCTGCGGGGGGCTGCGGGGCTGCGGGGGCTGCGGGGGCTGCGGGGGCTGCGGGCCCTGAGAGGGCTGCGGGGGCTGCGGGGCTGCGGGGGGTGCGGGGGCTGCGGGGGCTGCGGGGGCTGCGGGCCCTGAGAGGGCTGCGGGGGCTGCGGGGCTGCGGGGGGTGCGGGGGCTGCGGGGCTGCGGGGGCTGCGGGGCTGCGGGGCTGCGGGGCTGCGGGGCTGCGGGGGCTGCGGGGCTGCGGGGGCTGCGGGGGCTGAGGGGGCTGCGGGGGCTGAGGGGGCTGCGGCTCGTGTGCCGGCCCGAGCCGCGCTGGCATCCTTGCTCGCGGGGCCGCCGCTCCGCCTGTCCAAGTGGGCTGCGGCTCCCACCTCTGCCCGGCTTCCAACGCCGGCGACTGCGCAAGGTACACGCGCGACACGCAAGAGACAGCGATAACCGAAGGGCTACTCTTGCCATTTTGGCGGAGCAGCCACAGGTCTTGGGTTTTCCGAGCACTCACAATCTCAGCCCCTATGTCCGTGGTCAGACTGCTCCGGGCGAGCTCAGGAGGTAAGGGGTTAATAGGAGACGGCTTCCTCGGAAGTGCTCCCTTAGAAGGCTGCGGGTGATGGGAGAGTCGGAGAGTCCGGCCGGGCTCCCAGCCCTCCCAGGAGTCCAGCCAGGCTTCCGTGGGGAGAGGCACGGCCTCCGGGAAGCTCCGCCGGGCTCCACCTCCCCGGCTGCCCTTTGGATGCTCTTCTCATTCGACCAAGACACCGCCCAGGCACTTACTAAATTCCTTGTATCTTTGGTATACATGAATGGGAAGAACAGCTTCTGCACATTTAATCTTCTTACTATAAATACTTAGGCAAAGAAAAAAGGTGACAATGAAGTCTCATCCCACTCAATTTATTCCCGTTAGCATTCTTTCCGTAGAAAAAAAGGAAAAAAAAAAAAAAAAGCAACCCTCGAGTATGAATGTAACATGAAAAAAACCTGTGCTGAATCATGAACATGATTATTCTATGAAAGAGAATTCAAACTGAATTTTAAAATCTCATTTTATAGCTACTTATAAATCCTGTGAATGGCTGTGCATTGATCTCAGTGAACTTTACACAAGAGCATACATTATTAAGGCCAGAGATTTTCAACTTGGGGAAGATGAGGATGATCTGGGGAAGAAAATAATGGTTTGGACAAGGCAAGTTCTCAAGGATGAAAACACCCCTTTTCTGGCTAAGACACATCTATGCCCACCAGCAATCTGTGCTTATATTCATCTATGTTGCAGGTGTTTGTTTACTGGACTTGTCTCTCTGGAATTAGATAACAAGTTTTTTGAATAGAGGGACCCTGTCATATTCATCTTTGTCTCCTTAGCCCCGATCCCTTTGTGCCCTGATCCCAATGCCAGTTAAATAAATTGCTCCATGAATTTGCTGAATGAATAAGAGCCTCTGATCTATGCCTTCGAGGGATGTGCTCCTATTTATCACCATTTTACTTATCTTTCACAAATAGTTATATCCTGTATGTGCACCTCCTAACACAGAACATTATGAGCACATATACAATATTCCCCACCGTGAAACCAACCAGAAAGGATTCCTTCCACTCAAGTCTGTGGATTTCACAATAAAGGTATTTCCATCATAGATTTCTAAGATTTCCAAACTTGTGGCTCATATTTAAGGAGTTGAGACCATTATCTGCTTTCCGTATAGAATTTTTTCATGGTTCTGATACCCATAAAAGGATGACATAAGACAAACGACAAAGCAAGTATAGCACTATTATGGAAATAGGCATTAGAAAATTAGGAAAAGTATTCTGTTCATTGTGTTAACTATAATTTTAGCCCAGTATTATTCATATTTTGACCACAGCCCATAATATTTTACATAGCAACCAGTACAAATGTATGTGTGTGTATTTATATATATATGTATATATATGAAGTAGAGATTATGAAAAAATTTCTATATCCAGTATACTCTGATATTATCTTTTCTATTCTACCTCATTCTCTTTAAAAATTGCTGATGCCAACTTACTAAAACAATTTGATAACCCAGCAAAGGGAAGGGACTCATGGTTTAAACCTAAAAAGCTGTCCATCTCTCATTTCCTTTCAAGAAAGAAGTTTTGGTATGATTCGAAGGCAAAATAAAATCATTAAGACCCCAAAGGTAAATAATAACTTTCATGGAAGAAGCTAAAGACATTAGAATCTTCTGGAGAAATCTCTCTGGGGTTTCTTTTCTCTTCAGCATCTCCATTTCTGTGATTCTTTTGGACAGCTTCCTTTCTCTTCCATTTCATACTGCCCATATGGTTAAGAACAGGTAAGAAGCACATGGAGCCCAGGAGAAACAGAAAAGTAGCCTCTACTTGGGCCTGACTGATCAGGCCACATTTGTTTCCAAAAGGTAAGAGAAAGCCTTGAAGCTCCCCAGGGATCCTGTCCTGTGAACCACAATGGACTAACAAGGAAACCAGGTCCCAAACCTCAGCTTATCATACCATGTATGCACCACATGTCCCTGGGAATATCCCCCTACAACATTGTCCAACCGAACTTTCTGCCACGATAGAAGTGTTCTACATTGGTGCAATATGTTCACCACTGTGGCTTTTATATTGGATGATGTAGCCCTTGAACCTTCTAAAGATGGGTAGAGTGTTGAGATTGGAAGGCTTAAGGGCAGGCAAGATTTTGGAGATACTGATGCTGATTGTATCATTCCATCTGATATTTCCAAAAGAAAGAATGGGACTGTGGCATTTGGCATTCTCAAAACTTGAAAAAGAAACAGAGAATATGGAACCAAACAACCATAGAGTTTCGAGTGTCGGATTTTGTCATAAGTGATAAGCTATCCCTTCCAACTAGACCCATGATGGTTAAGTGTTGTACAAACAGTTGTATGTTTTTTTGAGGAGCCGGCAAGGCAAGAATCTAGTTCATTGTATGGTTTTAGAAAGACCCAAGTTACATCCTGCTGTGATGTACCGGATATAGGGCCTAGGACAAGGTATAAATGCTCTTTTTAGTCTCCATAGCTAGTGATGGGGCATTCTGAGTTGTTATGATTTGGTGTAAGGGAAGCACGCAGTGCTGTGGTTCAGGATGGGTGGTTATTCATAGTACTCAACAGTATATGGACATAGGCAGATATGCAAATAACTTTTACTCTAGGATAACTACCAATTAAATTACATAGGTAGATACAAGCCTGACTCTACTTATTCTACATCTGTGTAACTTCTAGAAAAGGGTAGGGTAATCTAAAAACTGGGGGAGATAGGATAATCCATCTATACTATGAGTATCCTCAGACCTAGAATAGGACTGGCCAAAATCTGAAGGTCTCTGAGATACTGTATCCATTAGTTATCTGCAATAAAAACAGATAATACAGCTGTTTAGCTCTTTCCATACACCAGACACTGTCCTACCACCTAATCCTCACAGTTCTAGAAAGTGAGTACTATTATGCCCATTCATTAGATGCAGTAAGTGAGGAGAGAAATGCAAAGATTAAGTAACTTGCCAAAGATCAACAGCTAGTAGGTAGCAGAACTGGGATTAAAACAGAGTGCATACTTGTAATCACTATACAATATGGTCTTCATTTTTTTTTAAAGATTTTATTTATTTATTCATGATAGACACACACACACACACAGAGAGAGAGAGAGAGAGAGAGAGAGAGGGGCAGACACACAGGCAGAGGGGGAAGCAGGCTCCCTGCAGGGAGCCTGACATGGGGATTCTATCCTATAGGTCTCCAGGATCACACCCCTGGGCCAAAGGCGGTGCTAAACCACTGGGCCATCAGGGCTGCCCACAATATGGTCTTCAAATGAGGAGTGGGTTCTATATGGATGGTAGTCAGTCATCTTCACATACTCACCCTGGAACGTGGATGTAACATAAGACAGCGTATTAATAGCACCAAGGACACAAGAGAACAAGTGAAAAACCATAAATGACTACAGATGAAGTCTTATAAAAACAGACTACAATATTTTAGCAATCTGTTAAATCTGTTATCTAAGATAAGAGCAATCAGTTCTTTCTATCTTAATAGCCCAATGAAATAATGCAAATAGATGACCTAGAACCATCAAGTAAAGTTTAATTATCATTTGAATATACTGTCGAAGAATCATTAAATACACTTTAAAAGAATTCCTGTTAAGTACTAAGGATACTATGGGAAAAAAATTTGGTTACTAAACATAGCAAGCTTTGGTTATCTGCGAGACTCACCATATTCAACACGTGAGACAGGTGAAATTAACAAGACTTCAATAATCAAAAAAATTGAGCTCAGTGTCCTCCAAGCGCTTAAAATGAAAAAAGTGTACAGCTTGATGCAATCAGTAGGTACCAACACAACAGTCTTCAAGAGATCTGCAGCTTCAACATTGCTGTTGGGTACATTTTTAAAAAATGTGCTAAGATAATGGGCAATTGAGGCATTCTGAAATTAGATCTAACAAGGTAAGTAATTGCTGTGCAAGTCACACTACATTTTGCAGACTGTGTTCTCACACTGAACAAGATACAGAGATTGCCTTTAAAAGGTGTAATCTTCTGTAATCGTTTTTTGGTGTTCAAAGCAATTGCTTTCCAATGGTAAAAGAACATGAGAGAACAATGGTGCATACCCCCAGACATCTTGCCGACACGTAAACTCTGACCGCTCACAGTGTGCTGTTATTGACCAGCTGGATGAAAGGACAATGTAGCCATTAACTTACTGCAAAACTCATCAGAAAGGGAGTAAAGTGCCTTTGGGACCTGTACACAGGCCCAACGGAGGGAGCATGTGGAAGAAGACTTCATCATCCCAGGTGAAGTTCATTTTGGGGCCAGTGCAAACCAGGGAGAAGTATCATGGAAGAAAGAAGAGCATTAGCATGAATTGAGGGGATGTCTTCAACTGAAGTTCAATGCTAAGAGGGTAAGGAATGGGTTCATTCCAATGTTTCTGCAGTGTTCAGTGAGTGAAAAGCAGTATATCCCCTGTCAGGGATGAAAAGATGAATAAGACATAGTCACTGGAATAGGAAAGATAGGAGATTTTATATATGTATATATGGAAATATGTGCTGATAATAAACTTTAACTTCAATTGTGTTATGTGCTAAGAAGGAGAAGAATGAGATGTATCTGGGTTGAGTTAAGCTTGCAACACTCACCTGAATTTTGATTTCATGAGATAAGTTGAAGTGATTAGTAAGGAAGCTCCACTAAATGTTGACCTGATGGGCTGGAAGGGTCCCTGCAAGCAATGAAGGTGCTCTTGGTGGGCGTTGAAAGCCATGGGCCGGACACAGACTACTGGCAGGACTGTGAGAATTCAGATTCATCCCTTCAACTCTGGGGTGAGCTGCTCAGACAGAGGCCATGACCACAGGGGAATCTGAAACTCCATCATTTTAGAGCTGGAAACACTTGCCCAAATCAGCAGGTAGAGTTCTAAAGAAATGTGGGGCAGAGAAAGCTAGAACCATCTAGAACTCCATTAATGTACATGAATTTAAATGTTTTTGTGATTATCAGGTGATTTCATATGGTATTTTTGACTTCAAGAACAAGGGATCTGTCACCCACTAGGCTCAAGATGATGGGGGTTGAAGCCCAATGGCCTGTGCTGGGACTCAGAGCAGCCGTACCTGGAGTTATCCTGGAAAGTAAGCCTGGGGAGAGGCCTGGACTATGGACATGCTATGGTCTGGGGCTGGAAGTACCCACAAAATGCAGGATAGACACTTAGATTATGAGTAATTCATGCTGGTGGATTCAGGTAAGACTTCTTGGGCGAGAAAGCATGTGTGTTGGATCTTAAAAGGGAAGAAGAATTTGCAAAGGTCGGGAAAGGTCATGAGATGAAAATATAACACAGACAAGATGCTGTGGATGCATTTCTAAATAAAGGAATGCTGGGACACAGGGCCCAAATAATTTACAGTGGGATGGAGAACCAGTAACAAACCTTTTCTATGAATGGCCAAATAGCAAATATTTTCAGCCATATCGGCCAACTAATCTGTTCCAAGTGTTCAGCCCTACTTCTGTAATGCAAGAGCAGCCATGGACAGAACCTAAGCAGATTGGGGTGGGGGGAAGTCATCCGGTATGCGGGCCACAGCTTGCAGACCTCTGTGTCAGGGGACTTCAGAAAGCTGTGATTTTTTATTTTTTTAATACGTAAAAAATGAACATGGGCTGTGAATTAAAGCACCACAGACCTTGGTCAACTTGTGGAAGGCAATGAAGAGCAGAGACATAAACAGTTTTGCACTCAAAGAGCAACCAAATAATGAAGAAAAGTAAGGATGGCCATAAAAAACATGCCTTCTAAAAAAACAAACAAAAAAAAACAAACAAAAAAAACATGCCTTCTATTTCTGACTAACTTGTGAGAGATTAGTGGAAAATTTTATTTATCTCCAATGCACTCTTTTCACTGAATTGTTAATGTTATTAAGAACGTCGAAGTATGATCACAGTTTACTTTTGCCATGGGCATACAGCTTTTGCCTGCGACTGCCATAATTCTTGTACCATAATTTTCTTACCAGAAAGTAACACAAAATGGATAACTTCAGGTCATTCAATATCATTAGAATACACTTATAACAAACATAGTCTGTAAAATACCTAAATATTCTAAAGGTTTTAATGAAGAACAGCACTTGTTGAATTATTCCCACCAGATAGTAAGACAATGCAAAACAAATGAATCAAGATCTGAATGAACGAGAGACCATTTTCTCTCTCTCTCTCTCTCTTTTTTTACTTTGAGAAATATTTAAGCAAATCCCAATGATGACTTTTGCAGACATGTTTTACAGCCACTGCTAAAGATGACTTGTACTTTCATTGTATGCAAACAACCTAAAACTAACATACAAAAGTAGTTGTTCTTTTTACAAAATTCATAAAGTACTACTTTAATGTCCTTCCTAGTTGACAGAGACATCACTCACACACACACACACACACACACACACACACACACACACACACAGAGTACTTTATTTTCATAGTTTTTGAATGGCATAAAAAAAGCAAGTGGTAGCATTTCTCAAACAACCTGACTGAATTTGACCACAGAAGTGATCAAATCACTAACTGGAAAGTTTTCAAGAAATCACCCTGCTCTGACCCTTGACTTTAGCCACTTGAATATATGTTATTTAAAACAGATTAACAGTCTCTTTTTTTCCCTTAAAGATTCTCCATAGCATGTTAGAATCCCATCCTAACATTTCTTCAAGTTCTTTCTAAGACACAGATAAAAGAATCATCTTTGATTTAAATTCCTTTCCCCTTATTTTGGCCTCCATGAGAGCAGGGGAAAATTGGTCAGACTCATCCTCATAAAACTCGGGTTTCTGAGAATAAGAATGAGGTCTCCACCCAGATTTCTTTCTCTTTGAAAAGCTGAGTGAATCTCAGTTCTGTCACTTATGGGGAGCCTCTCTCCCATCCCTTTGGTGATGCCTGGTCAAGTTCTTCAGCTCTTCCAATTCCCTTTTGCTATACAGACTTCAAATTTTACACTGGCCTTTCTTCATACCTCCAGCATGCTAGAACTTTCTTATATTAAAATCAGCAAAGTAGAAAATTTAAAAGCCAGACTCATGTGTTCACTGAAATCACACTTAACATCTCCTATTTTATTTTTATTTTATTTTATTTTATTTTATTATTTTATTTTATTTTAAACATTAACGTCTCCTATATGGGGACAAACTTCATCATGGCCCAAGAGGCAAGACTGTTCTGGTTGGCAATTCTGTCTGTGTGTCTGTAACTTCACAGTCCCCTCTCCCCACCTGCCAGCGCACCTCCCTCTCTACCTCTGCTCATTCTGGATGAGTAATTAGGACTTCACTGCTTGAGCTACTTTCCTCTTGTATCATCAATGCCTCCTTCGTTGCTGGTTGATTTAGCTCAGTTTCATGACCTTTCCTTGACCTTCTTATTCAATTGAGTCATAAATACCAAGTTCCACTTCTCCCCTCTATCCCCAACATTGCACGAGGGTCATTGACATTCCACTCCCACTTTACATCGTATTTGCAACATCCAGCAATTTGGCTTCAGTGGCTCCCACTGCAGTCTCAAATGATTTCCTAGAAGCTTAATGCTGCAAGTGGCTTCTTTTTGGTCTTCATGTTTCTTGCAAAAATCGAACCTGCCAATTCTTTTCCTCTTGGCTAAAATGTGAATTCTCTATATTTTGGCAGGGAAAGCCCCGAGTTATGACTCATTTTTTTATCGCTGTTTGTAGCCCTCATAGGCTGGTCCATCCTATGACATCAATAATCATTTTCATGCAGGGGAATCTATCTCTCTAGCTCTGACCTCTCTTTTAAAAATCACGTCCATTAACCTAATTGCCTGCTTGGGTATCTCACTTGGCTATGCTGACAACAATTTGAACCTGTTATACATAAAAATGAAATCTTTCTCCACAAGCCTTCCCTACCTCTATTATCCTTATATTGGTTAGTGCTCTTACTTTGTCTTTAAAAATCAGCCAGTTTTCTCTTTATTTCCATAATCCCTCCCTTAAATTCAATGAGCTGGACTCAAAGATATGAAGAAGGAATAAAGGATTTAACTTTATTGCTGATAAAATATTAGCTTTGAAAACAGTTGTTCTATTGGATAAAATTAATTGGAAAACAAAATTAAATTTAGTAATAAAGCTTGGTGTGTGCCAAAGCATGGACTGTGCTCTTTCTTAAGAAGTACTGATGAATGTTAATTCTTTCCCTGAGTCTCAAGATTAAATTCCATTTTGAACCTGGCAGATGGAAACACCAGAAATTTCACTTGCATTAAAAACAGCTCAATACCCCAAAGATACAAATGCAATGAAACGCCGGGACACCTGCACCCCGATGTTTCTAGCAGCAATGGCCACTATAGCCAAACTGTGGAAGGAGCCTCGGTGTCCAACGAAAGATGAATGGATAAAGAAGATGTGGTTTATGTATACAATGGAATATTACTCAGCTATTAGAAATGACAAATACCCACCATTTGCTTCAACGTGGATGGAACTGGAGGGTATTATGCTGAGTGAAGTAAGTCAGTCGGAGAAGGACAAACATTATATGTTCTCATTCATTTGGGGAATATAAATAATAGTGAAAGGGAAAATAAGGGAAGGGAGAAGAAATGTGTGGGAAATATCAGAAAGGGAGACAGAACGTAAAGACTGCTAACTCTGGGAAACGAACTAGGGGTGGTAGAAGGGGAGGAGGGCGGGGGGTGGGAGTGAATGGGTGACGGGCACTGGGTATTATTCTGTATGTTAGTAAATTGAACACCAATAAAAAAAAAAAAAAAGAAAAAAAAAAAAAACAGCTCAGAAAGCCTCAAGGACTCTAAGCCCATGTCTGGGACAGAAGAGAAGCCACTCATAAAACATTCTGCAAACACCTCCCCACCCCAATACACAATCTCTAATTTTTCTTAAATACTTCTCTTTTAAAAACACAAAGTAAAAGTAAACCTAGAGATCTAGGTAACCTGTGTTTCTCTGCATCTCTGGTTAAGGAAGGGTGGTTGGTATCATTCAATATCAACATCCTGCATGTTCCACCTAAAATGATACACTCTGTCCTGGTCACTATTTGCAAAAACAGAACTATCAAAATAAGAGAGTGATTTGTGAGAATAAAAAAGCATGAGCAATTTGTTTGGGCAGTAGTGATGTAAACCTGATGTACTACTAAAGATTTATACCCACTATGGTGTTGGTTCAGTTTTTCCAATGTCTTTAAATCTGTTGCCTTTAAATCTGTTGTCTGTGTGTCTGTCTGAGATGATAACCTGTTGGGGGTAGCTGAGCTTGGCTGCAGACATCTCCCACTTATCCAATATGGCCAATTAAATATTGTTCACTAATAATTATTCATATATCTTACTTCCAAAATGTCTGACTATAATAAAGTATCCTTTGCCCAAAATTATACCAAACACCTGACGCCGAATACCTCGGGGCCATTGTGAACATCAACCATTATTGCTTGGCTCTGCCAACATGTGCATTCCAATGTGTGTGATGGGTTACAATGCACGCTGTGCCATACGCAATCAGGCTCCCCAGAATGCCTTTTCATTATAACTGTCTACACTAGCAACACTACTGTATGGGTTTCACGAAAAGGTGCTCCATAAGAGTGATAAGACATTTTCATTCTCTAAAGAAATGTTCTTTTTTTTCCTCTAAGGAAATATTAAAACACACACACACACACACACACACACACACACACACAAACTCGAAATGACTCCCATGGTTTGCAGAAAATGGAAAACAGTCACATTCAGGTAAATGGAAAGCAGCCATCTTCTGAAATGAAAAAAATTAGAAAGCACAAAGCAAGCAGAACTGAGTAAACTAGAAAAATGTCTTCCGGGTAATCTTTCTTTGATATATTCTGAACTTATTCTACCAACTTCAAATAGAATAACTTGTCTCTTAAACATGCCTCTAGTCAGGGGAGGCAGTTTCATAAGACACATTAATTTCTAACTTGTTTTCTAATTTGATTATTTTTATAGCTACTTATTTGTGTTCTTTGGCACAATAATAGACTCTTGGTACTAATTGAAATATCCACTGACCCTGTGTCCTAGAATCATGTACCACCATTAACAGAAAGGACTGCCCTTTGGCCTTTAGTGTTCCCAGGGGTGCAAGAGTATTATGTTGAAACACGGATCTTTTGAGCAAAGGTCATGCCACTAGTAATGGCTTGAAGTGGGGTTTCTCCTTTCTTCTTTTTTCCTTAATGAAAAGGCTGAGTATTTGACAGAACTGTAACATGTAAGCTATCTCCATTTTATAGCTTTGATATCAGTTGCCAAAGTAGAGTTCTGAGATGTACAGCTTAAATGTTTAATAAAAGATGTTTCCCTCAACAGAAATGTTAATAATAACACAATACACCAAGTTTCAGAAATAGTTATTTAGTAATATCTTTGTGTTTGCCATGGGAGTTTAGGTCTTGTTGTGTACTATGACTTAAAATGGAGAGTTTTTTTTTTCCTGCGAATTCTCTTAGTATGAAAAATGTCATAGTAAACCCTAATTTTAAAATTAGTTTCTGATTTCTTTTTTCTTTAATCCAGAGAAGTGAGAGTATGTTTTTGGGCTATGCCAGCATATCTTGCCAAAGCTTGGTTTTGATGTTAAATATTCAAGCCCACACATAGCTATGCGGTTCCACTTAGCCAAACACTTCCTAGGACATCAGGGGAAATCTCCAGGACAGGCATACAATTGGGTAAATCATCGCAAGGGTGATGCGCTTCACTCTGATTATCCTGACAGCCTCTTCCCTGAACAGGGGTCCTTGGCTCTGAAAAGAGCATCTAAAATCAACAGCTGTGTCCTGATGTTTTGCCACTCTGTGCTCATAAAACATGATGTTTGGTAACATATTTCAAACACAGTTTGCTTGTGTCTTTTCAACACCAAAACTCTTGCTTCTGTATCTTCTTTCATCCATGAATTCCTAAATCGTTTGTGGGCACTCATTATGCTACACAAAATCCCTTCACAGTAATTACTGGTGTTACTGTTATCCTAATTATCTGTAATACAGACAAATCCACTTTCTATATTGGATTGCACCGTGGAAATGCACGTAATGGAACATGTTTCAAGCTACCTAGAAATGCCCATTGCCTTGCTGACGCATAAAGAACTCTGAAACGTATGTACACTGCAGAATCTTCTGTGTTCTGCATTGTGCTTTTCACATTCAATGTTGCTGTTAAGCTTCTCTTTCTAAAATGCCCCTGTAATATATAGACTTTTCCCTAGGAGTGAGAATGAAGTTTACCAGCTACGTTTTTTTTATCAATTTCAGACAAACTGGGGTAAGGTACGTTAAAGAGTGGCTCCTGGAAATTCAATTTCGAGGTACGAGGCATTGCAGACAATGCAAAGAAGAGTCATACAATCTCTGCTTTCAAGAAGCTTATGCTTGCAGAGGAAGACCAAATGCAGGATAGAGTACAGGGTATGCTCAGTTTCCCACTACAGTAACAAAAGGACACAGAAAACAACGTGGGGAAAAGACCCATAGGAGGGCAGGAGGTGACAAAGGAAGCTGGATATTCTGGTGATAAATGCAGGAGTTGAAAGTTCGAGTTTTATTTTTACTCGCAAATATAATGAGAAACTTTTGGAAACCCTAAGGAGATGACACATGATCCAAGGGATGGATAGAGAACACTTTGAGGTGGCCAGCTGTTCCCCTGCTTGACTGCAGACCAAATGGAGGAAAATGGGCATTTTGGGATTTAGATTAGAGCAAAAGAATACATTTCTGACAGCGAGACTTATTAAACAAATAATGGAACAAGTTAGAGAAGGAAACTGTGAAAATGTCATCTGTGAAAGTCTTTAAAACTGGGATATGTTTTCAACAACATAAAAAATGGAGCAGGTGAGATATGGGGTATACTGGCCTAATGGAAACCAAACAGCATTACCTTCCAATGACTGAACAGAGACCCTCTGAATTCATCTGCTTGGGATTCTTTGTCTAGTCATGATGGCTGTAGTGAGCCACCATATTCCTTGACACAGCCTCCTCAACCCCTGTGGGTGTCTGCAAGGTGGTCAGCCCTGAGGAGCCCAGACTATACTCAAAGAAGCAAGGTTTGGCTTCCATTTGACATGAACTGACAACACTAGAGTCGTTTGGAGAATGCTCAACAAATTCCAGCCACTAGCTCAGATTTTAAGTTGGGCATCAGTAGAAGGTGTTCAGCTTTGAAGAGCTAGTTTGGGACACTGTTTCAGTCACAGATTCATTTATTCAACAGCTTTAGTGAGTACTTACTTTGCATTAGGTGGTGGGAGCTACAGAAGGCAGAGCCCCTGCCGCAGAAACAGTTAATTGTACACCAGAATCGCAAATGTTAGAGCAGAGGTAAGCCCAGGATATGTGGGAAGCACAGATGGTGGATGCTGCCCCGTGACAGAGGGCAAGGGAAGGCTCATAGACTGACATCGGGGAATCCTGGAAGGAAAGAGCCAGGCAGCTGATGGCAAAGGAGAAAAGCTTTCTTTCTAGCAAAAGGGATGGCATGTTTGAAGGCATTACATGCCACAACAGAAGATGATCATGTGAATGCCTACAGCCAGGGGAAAACTGGCAAAATCACAATCTTGGCTCACATGTGCTTTGCCTTCTAGCACCAAGGTTGCTTTTTAAAATATTTAAGTAAGACCTTCAGCCTTGATTAGAGCATCTGTCATATGAATATGTATTTACAGGTTCCCTGGAATAAAGTGTTAGACATGGAATTCAAATGCTCTTTCGTTTATCAATGGCTACTAAGAACTGTAATCAAGCCAGGCCCTCTTTTCTAAACAAACTCACTAAACGTAGGGACAGAGGTCTCAATAGAAAACAGGATTCATTTGATCACTGTTTTCTTCCACCATAAACACTCACTCTTTATTCACAACATATATTCTCATGTGTACACATGCATTTATACAGACTATCCATCAATCAAAAGAAAGCTGTCACAAGGAATATATGACTCAACAAACGAGAACACAAGCTTCACCAAGAGGCAACAAACAACCTTAATGAATTTTTAAGATTCTCTGGTTATACATCAGCTCAAACTATAATTAATACTCAAAGTAGAGAGGATTGCAGTTGCTTTTTTCATCCTATCCCCCACAAAGGCTTTCCCAGCAACAGTGGTGGCACTCTGTCCTCTCCTCCTCTGTCAGTGTCACTAAGAGGTGGGTTAACACCAAGTATGGACAAAGCCTGCTGGGCTTGCTACGCAGAAATCTTGCAAAGTGATGTGAATACATTTTGTGGAAGAAAGGGAAAGAGGTTCATGTATGGTTAGTTAAAAACAAAAAACAAACAAACAAACAAAAAAACAAAAAAACAACCAACTATGGATTTTGTCCAGGCTGCATGAGGTACACATGTGTCTGGTTGTTTCCAGCACATGAGGCTGTACAGTCATCCCTCCCTGCCTCTGCCAAAGATGTGTCCCACAGAAGCTATGCACGCACAGGATCTTGTACAGGTCTGCCGCCACAGTCAGAGTGCTGAACCCAAACCCCAACTTCTCTGGAGTCTTCCCCATGACTTCTCCCCACTTCTCTTTTCCCCATCTCGGTACGCTTCTGAAGGATTTACTAAAAGACTGAGATGTTTTTGGACAGGCAATTGCTGTTGTAACACAACCTTCTCAAGGGTTAAGTGTAAATGAATCAGAAACATATGGCTTAAATTTCCCACAAAATTGAATTCACATGGACTTAGATATAAAAGGGAAAATAGTATTTTCCAAAACATGGTTTGAGTTTTGAAGGACTCCAAGTGCTGGGAAAATAGTTTCGGTGTTCACTTAACTTTTAGCTATGGCCAGGATCATTCATCCGTAATACTACAAAACTTTGTTCTCTTAAATAACATGTCACATCAGGGAAGATTACACAGATAGTGACTAAACACCCCCTCCACAATTATTTTTTTTTCTTTTTCTTTTTCTTTTTCTTTTCTTTTTTTCTTTTCACCCCCTCCACAATTCTGTAACGAGTTTCAAAAGGATCAGATCAGAATGGAACACGAAGCGCTTAGTGACAACTGAAAACGTGATTCCAACCGTTGGATGTGCGTGTGTATTATTTGGGGATCTTGTGAAAATGCAGATTCTCGTTCAGCAGGTCTTATGTGGGGCCTGAAGCCCTGCACTTCTAACATGCTCTCGGGTAATGCCAATGCTGCAGGTGCATAGCCCACATCTAAGTAGCAAGGACTTGGGTCACCCATGCGGCATGTCACCACTCACCACACAAGCCACTTGATACTACATTACATATCTCTGAGCTTCTGGAGATTCCTATTTGTTTGGTGATAAATAAATAAATATTCAAGCAAAATTACATAATTGGGAGTTAAAATATCCTGCTAAAAAGGTATAGATAATTGCTGCGAAATTTACATAACAATATCCACTGATTAGAAGTAATGAGTAATGTATTCATTATTACACATGAACAATGAGAAAACAAATAAGAAACAGTAAATATTCATCATTACCAGTTCTGCTACTGCTTTATATCCTATTCCAACTGGGAATCCTTTCATAAAACCTTCCAAATCTCTTCAGATATCAGAGATATGGCCTGTTGTGAATTCGAGCACTTTTTTGTTTGCCACTTGACTAATTAGGAAGGAATCATCTAGCCCTTTTGTATGCATTAATCTTGCATATATGGATGCTTTATTTTCACAAAGAGATTTTAATCTCTCTGAGGGTGTGGCCTCTCATTTTCCCTTCTGAATACCCCAGAGTCCCTCAGCATGTTTCCTTAGTTGACTATGAAATAACCCCCACATCCTTTATGACCATCTAGAGTCCTGGCAAACCTCAGCTTACAATTTTTCAAGGCCAATAGCCATACCCATCTCCACAATGTTAGAATTCACACTGTTCAGGTTGTAATAAATCCAGTTCTATTTGTCAACTGGAGGTAGGGGTTGAAGGCAGGGGATAAATGTTGGAGGTAAGGAAATATTTGATGTTTGAGAAAACATTCAATACTTATCCATTAAGCTCGATGAAAAATTTGTAACTTCTTTCCTCCCCCAGGGGTTGAATGGGCCCGTTTTTCATATATGCAGCGTTACAGGAAACTTGTTAAGATGAAGAATGTTATCATTTTCCTCTTGGGCAAACTTAGCAGAGAAGCAGCTTACTTTTATGTATACCCCACACACATCACCACAATGGTAAAGCTCAGGAAAGTGTTTATCAAACCCTCTAACTTCCAAACCACTAATCTCACTCTCCTGGCAGGAAGACATATATTTAACTGCCCCTCTAAGGGCAAGGTCATTCCCAGGTTCTGGAAAACCCATTCACACGCCCAGCCTCTGAAGGAGACACTCGGTCACTGCCCTTCATTTTCCACATTAGAGCGCCTGGGCTCTGAATATAGGAAGGTCTTTTCTCACAGCAGAGAAAGAAGGACAACAAGCTGGTGTAGCCCAGAGGATCCTAGCTCTCAGTTCCCATCCCTGCACCGAGTTCTTCCACAGCCGAAGGCCAAAGGCTGTAAGCCCCCATTGAGAAGGGTGCAGCACAGGTTCTGCTGACCCTCTCGGGCCAGGATAGGAAGCACTTCCTCCCCTCAGTGCATTACATATGGCTGGTTCTGGAAGCAATGTCATAAATGGCAATGGTTGGGTGGGTGGACCATTAGATCTCTGTATCAGGTATGCTGCCAAACATAATTAAGGTCTCTAGGAAAATGAATGCCAGCTTACATATGCTTAAATTGAAATAAACTTAAGTGCTCTCTATTCAAGTAGAACAGCTCAAAATGGATTTTTTGAAAGATCTGACTGTCATAAATTCCTCCTTCAAGTAATAGTTGAACAGCAACTACAGACACAGCAGTATGCCAGGTTAAGTTTCAGGAGAGTGTTGGATTCTTTTCTTATTTTTCACCCAAAGAAAATTTGCAATCGTGATGAAAAGACAAGACATACGCATATAAGCAGTTAAGCAGCTTTACAGAGCCAAGAATATTAATGCAAAGCATGGCATGAAATGGTATTAATTATAAGAAAGAAGTGCTTGAGCTGTGTCCTGAAGGTCAAGAACAATGTGTAAAGAAAGAGGAGAGGAATAGGAGTCCAGATTGAGGATGTGCAGTTATGTAACCCTACTGCTCAGGACACAGTGAGAAAACCCATCTGACTGGTACAAAATGGTCAACATCAGGTAGAAATTTGGTTATGGTTAAAGTAAAAAAATTATCAAATCAGAGTTTGGATACCATTTAGTAGATGGATGTTTTTCAAACAATGTTCCTCAGAATCCTAAGATGCTATAGATGTGACTCAATATTCTTAATGATTGATTTTAAGAATAAATAAATGTAACACTTTTTAGCTTAAAACTAAATTTATGCTAATAAAATAAAATTGTTTTGATTAGTTTTATACATTACAATTCTGTGTGCAGTTTTATTGAAAAAAAAAGAACGACCTTTATCATTAAGAGCTACCTTTTCAGTTATCACAGAAAAGAATGGCACTAGTTAAAGTGTTTTGTCTTATTTATAATGCAAATTCACTTCAAAATTAAGTTAAGATTCATTGTATTTAAAAAATATACAAATGCTTGATTTGACACTTGGAGTTCCAAGTATCCATAATAGCAAAGTTATTACCGACATCATGATTAAAAATACCAATCTGCCTGCATCACATTAGCGAATGAGGACTAATAGATCAGACCATGTACCCTTACGGGATTTAGCTGCACATGGTCAAAAAGAATTGCTTGCTTCCCCCAGTCATGCATCTCTGTATATACAAAATCCACATTAACTTCATGGTGAGCTAAGCATCAAAGAGGGCTGGCAGATGATGGGGTTTGGTCCTTGATGACTCTAAAGAAAGATATTAATTTCACTTTTGCTGCTCATTCAGAAAATTGCCCTAATAACTTAGAAAAGCCCTGCTGATGCTTTCTGCTAGTGGGCGGGGGATGGGGGTGTGCACACGCACGCATGCATATGTCTGAACCGAAAGAAACCATGCCAGCTGTAAAGGAAATTAAAAACAAACTTAAATATGCTTCCATATGCCAGTGCAGGGGCCCCAGAGACTTGATCATAAACTTGCACATTTAAATTGTCTACATGAATTTTTGATTCAAAAAGTATACTAAGCAATTTTATCAGCACAATCACATAAAATAAAATATATTTTCACTTAGGGAAAAATATTCCTCAGGCAAGAAATGGGATATTTTATTTAGACATTCAAGTATCAATTTATAGTAAATGAACATTCTGGATTTTAAAAAGCCTAATAAAGCTACTATTTTCCCTTGTATTAGGAGGTAATAGAGAGTGAATAATACAGGAGATATAAGAAAAGGAATTTAAAACAATCGATTTTATGGGATGATTGAGAATTTTAAAGTAAAATTATACTAACAATTTAAGTGTTAAATCCCCACGTGTCAATTCATTTAAAACCCTTTATATTGTTAAACACAAAATAGGTGTTTAAGTTCTTATCCTCTATTCTTCATACTTATACTTTTCTCTTCCTCTCACTCCATTAAGATAATTTTCAAATACTGACTTCAGTTACTGAGCAGCCTTCATACACTGATTGAAAACAACCTACAAATAAATAGTATGTAATTCAAATATCTAACAAATATGTTTCTCTAAAAGCTTATTTTGTATTTTTGGACAACAGTCATCTATTTGACATGATTTAAAAATAAGATGTTAGGGCAGCCTGGGTGGCTCAGTGGTTTAGCGCTGCCTTCAGCCCAGGGCCTGATCTTGGAGGCCCAGGATCGAGTCCCACGTCGGGCTCCCTGCATGGAGCCTGCTTCTCCCTCTGCCTGTGTCTCTGACTCTCTCTCTCTGTGTCTATCATTAATAAATAAATAAAATCTTAATAAATAAATAAATAAATAATAAAAATAAGATGTTATTATAAAAAAGGAGGCTATTTCCAGGCCCGAAAAATGACGAGGTCTTGTATGCATATGGACTTCTGTGGCTGCCACTTCCCTTCCTTGATTTATTAGAGCCAGGAAAATAAAAAGAGTTGAATCAATTTAATTTTAATTCTAATTAAAAAAAAAAATGTGCCAGGCAATCAAATGACAGCCACAGATTTTTATGCCAAGAGGATGCAAAAATAGGGACATTAAGTATTACTAATATGTAACATTATTAAGAAAAATTTAGTGAGCATAAATAACATGGGGGAAGGCAGAAGAGCACTGGAGATTAAATTCGTAAAAGTGCTTGTTAGCAGGAAATCCACTTGTTTATTGAGAGACAGCCTCAATTAGCTGATTGTGGAAGTGGATAATTTGTTTATTGTTTCCACTTTGAGGAAAGGTTTTCTTACGTATTTCCAACCAAAATAATGGGCCCAGTGGTGTTGTGTTTTGTCTCTGGGGCAGCTCCTGCCACCTGTACCAGTTACTGCAACCCCCACCCCCACCTCCATCTCAGGTTTGCCAATCATTCTCTCTAACAGCATCAGAAGCCTTGCAAGGGGCATAGACTTCTAGGGTAAGGGACTTAGGCTGCTACAATCAGATTCGAAAATGACTGCAATTAAAAAAAAAAAAAAAAAAAGCCTGCAAAGGGGGAAGCCCTGATAGGAGAAAAGTCAGCCAATCATAAAACCCTAAATGACAAAGGAACTGAATTCTCAGGGCTTTCCCTGGTTACAAGATTATCAGTGAGAAGGGATTTGCAATTGTGCACAATCAAGGTTGTTTTTCTCTTTCAAAATCCATCCTAAGAGGAGTGGCACTGAAGAAACCTGTGCCACTATTTGCTTTTATTATAAAGGTCTTGATCTTAAAATTAAGGTTAGCATACATAGGCATGCTGAAGGCAAGAAAGTAGAAGAAAGACTTGTAGTGTTTATTTTTATTTTTTTTTAAGATTTATTTATTTATTTATTCATGAGAAACACACACACACACACAGAGATAGGCAGAGACACAGGCAGAGGGAGAAGCAGGCTCCATGCAAGGAGCCCGACGTGGGACGTGGGACTCGATCCCGGGCCTCCAGGATCACACCCTGGGCTGCAGGCGGCGCTAAACCGCTGCGCCACCAGGGCTGCCCCAGACTTGTAGTATTTAAAAAACAGAGCAAATATTTAAAATTGCACTCCAGCAGACAGAGGTTGAAGGTGACACTGCCTGCAACACACTGCTCTGACACTGTGCCTCGTCTGCTCCTCACACCTGCCCACGCAGCACTGTGCTCTTATTCTTTATGTGGGAGCAGACTTGGTCACAACCTCTCTTAGAGCTGGGGTTTTTACTCCTGATCTGATGGAATAAGAAAAAAAGGTAAGACAAATATCACAAATGAATTTGGTGAGAATTCATCAACCAGATTTCAAAATGTTTAAGAAAGAAAACCTCATCTTAGACAACATAATTTAAAAAGAAAAAAGCAGCAGCCATCCTTCATTCTCTTGGGTTCGGTCTGCTCACTGGGTTGCCAGCTTTCAAGCCTGCCCCTTCCGTGATATCCACTTAATGTCCCCAGACCTCAGCCCACTGGGCAATTAGAACACAAGAACCACTTTCCAGCCCCCTCGATTGAGCAGAATGCATGATCAAGGAGCTCCCCTGAAAGGGCGGGAAGCCCGCACCAGACCCAGCAACATCACAGCCACTTTAAAGATCCTGTCACAGCTGCCCTTGCAGTTAACAGAGCGACACCAGAAAGAGGGAGTCCTCCTTCCTCAGCCCTCACCCCTCAATCTGCTGCCTGCAGCACTTCTTTTCCCTGGTGGGAATGTTTAGCCTTCAGCCATCCTACTTTCTTCAAGTGCTTCTTACCTTATCAACGTATTTACACATTTATAACCAAAAGTGTACATATCCGTGACTGCAAGAGTATTTTCTACTGACTTCGCCATAAAAAATAACATAAATAAAATGTTTAGGTTTGACAAAAGCAATCTAATGAGAACAATACATTTTTGGCTGCAAATCTTTGTAAACTGTGCACTTACAGAGACAAGGAGATAAAAGTGGCAGCATGAAGAGTAAGTGGAACCTTCTCTTATAAAATGCCAGTGACACTGATACACTTTCCTCTAACATAATCACCTACAGGAAAGTTGGTTTCTTTTATTTATAAATCAAGTTCAGCAAATGGAAATCCTAAGAATTCAGTAGCAAAAGGGGAGATTAATCTAAGTGAAGTCAGCTCAGTCAACGGACCACAGCCCACTTTCCACCAGACCACAAAGACAACAGTGCAAACACCTTTTTTTCCTTTTAACAGGATAAAGCATTTTAATCTCTCTGGAAAAAAAAAATCCACGAGAAATAGCATGCTTCACAGATAGACCTTAATTGTGAGAATTTCTCCTAAGGAAAAACAGGAATTTAAAACAACAACAACAAAAAACCCACCTCATAGATCCTCCTTACCAAGTGGCTTCTCCTGAATTATTAGCAGTGTAGAATGGACTGGCCCTGCCTCAAGTATGGTCCCTCCAACCATACTTGAAATGCTGAAGCTTGAGGCATAGGGGTTGGGGTTTACAAAGAGGGGAACATTTGCCAACTCCAAAAAAAGAACACTCTGGTGGGATGAAGGGGAAAAACAGTTTGGTAATAATGCATATAATTTTAACTTCTTGTGATTTGCACAGTTGTCAGTGAATACAGTGCTTTTGAAATTTTAACAAGAACTGACTATATTATTACAACTATTTTACGAATGATGGGAATGAGGTTCAAAGAGGACAACTAATTTGGTTAGGATGTGACAGGAAAGACTCACTTTGTCAGGACATGCTGCCAGGTTCGTGGAGCTGGGCAATGGCCCGTGGCCCCTGCTAAGTTTACCCAGACAGCCAGGCAAACACACTGACCCTGCCCGCAGGGCCTCACCTCCCCCAGGAACTGAAGGAGAGAAAAAGGCAAGGAAAAACACCAAGAGGAGGAGAAAAGATGTTGATACAGCTCCCTGCCTTCTAACAGAAATAACACATAGGAAATTCATTTATAGCAAGCATGCGCGCGCACACACACACACACACACACACACACACACAGTTTAGGGACTGTATTTTTAAATTTACTGCAGGTCAGAAAGGCCCTAAGTAGTGGTATCTATAAATAGCACTGAGATCTGGAAGGATAGCCCGCTGGTGGAACATTTTGGCCGTGTGACTACTGCCGTTTCACAAAATATGTGTGGACACACTGCCATTTTTCAACTTGAGAAAGCCTCTGAATGTGGAAAGCAAGGAGCAGAGAGAATGGTTTCTATCACTGTGGTAAAATGAGAAACCGGAGTGTTTTAGTGGAAGAAATACAAAGCTTCTTATAAATCAACTCAAAATGTAAACATACCACTTAAATATTAATCAAGGTAATTATAAAAAACAATCCAGAAAATCTCTGTAACGATCCAAGGTAAATAAATGTCCCCAGACTGAAACAAAACTCAGAACTCATTTGTTCATAACATCACTTGACTTTCTTCGTTAGCTCCTACCAAATACCACATGCTTGGCTACATCAGTCCTAAATGCATATTATCTTGTAGTTGCTATTTAATTGTAACCCAGCAAACTTACAAAAAAAAGTTTATGAAAGAGCAGGACTAAGTCCAAGGCAAAAAAACATAAAAGTAATCATAATAGCCTTCAAACAGAACCACTTTATATTTTTAATAAGGGCTGTTTCTCAATTGCTTCCTTTAGGAATGTGTAAAGGAGGGGATCCGGCATGTGCATAGGGGAGCAAGCATCTTTAAGCCAGACGGTGCTTAAAACTCCTTCCGAATACAGAATGCCAGTAACTTAGGCGGCAGAGAAATGAGAAAGTCTAGTTCTCAGCATCTATGGGGAGTAGTCTCTCTTGAGTGCTTTGACATGCAATTTTGTCAAGGCAGTGTGGTCAGCATGGGCTCTCACACAACAGGAGGAAGTTCAGTTCAAAATGACAGAAATTACATCTATATTACATGGTGATTTGAGGAAACATAATTGCAGACAGAAGAAACAGCAAATGCAAAGGCCCTGTGGCAACGGCTAATGTGCATGTGGAACAGAAGAAAAGCCTCTTGGCAGAAGCATCATTAGCAAAGGGAAGACTGTCCAGCTCAGTGCTGGTATTCCACTATATAAACTCAAGATTATTAGCTTCCTTTCATCTTCTGAGCTCTTTAAAATCGGAGGAGGGCCTAGGCTAAGTTATCCAAGATTTTTACCGAGGCTCTAAGATATTTCTGGTCACCAGGGAGGCAAGTAACACAGGAACTTACTAGCTGTGTGACCTGGGCCAGCTACTTTACCTCTCTGAGCCTCCATGTCAAATGGGATAATTACTACCATCTTGATAGCATTATTGTGCTGATACACACACACATACACACACACACCCCAGCACACAACTGGTAAACAAAATTACTCCTGACACAATATAAATATTTCTGGCTTTTACCAGTGTATTTTAAGAACTTTCTCTAGTGGATTTTGTCTTAACAGGTCATTAGCTTCTTGAGACACTTCAAGTTAAAGCAGTAAGACCAATGACCTCAACAGACCAATTATAAACACTGATCAGTCAGCTCTGAAGTCTTAACTCAGCGGGAAACCATGATCCAATTAACAAACGTTGGGTTTGTGTACAATTGTTCATAAATATGAATCTGTACAATGTCCATTTAATAAGTTCAAAAACATTCATCTGCTAAAATTCGGAGACAGATTCAGATTGAGCATCAGTCTCACAACATCACCCCCCTCCCCTTCTGTAATGTGCTGCAGAAGAAATGAGTTACAAAACCATCAAAGGTGCTCTCAGAGTCCCATCACCTTCATCTGTACTTGTTTGTCACTACAGAGGTAGCAGATAAATACAAACTCTTCCACTAGTAACAGATTTTCTTTCCTTTATTGTCTCAGCAATCAGTTAACAGCAGAAGTCTACAGCTCTTAACAGCAACAGGTAACAAGTCATCTTTTTGGAACCTGCTGACATTTGGTTAAATGGGATTGTTCTGAGACTCCATAATTCAGGAAGTTCCTACAGGAAACATCGTGTTTGATCTCTATGCAAATGACTCTGGGTGCTTTCAGAGTCACTACTGACATTGCGTTTGAAAGCCCCAAATAAAAGTGTCGGCTCCACATTTCAAAACCAGGTTCTCCCAAAGGCAGGGTAAGGAGAGAAGAGTTGCCCGTCGGAAACAAGATTCATCCTCAGAAATCGCCCCAATTTATCACATTAGGGTCAATTAAATGTGTCAGATAAGAATTTGGTGAATTTGCTTCGGCCTAACACTGCTCTCCTTCTTGAGTACACACGGCTGATGAAAAGCCAGATGTTTTCAATCTGGAAAGCTTAACACTACCACACAGCAAAACCAGCTGGCAACAGCCTGAAACAAAGTGTGTGTCTTGCTGGGAGAAATACCAGTGCTGGAGTGTTTGATCTTTCACACACACCAAACAGAGCTCTCCCTTTCCTGAGTCCACTCTTTTTGCCGCTGTCCTGACAGCTGCCTCTACCAAGGACTTTGGGAGCAGCAGCATGATCTCATTCTTTTTCTTAGCGTTCAAAACTACTTGGAAAAAATAATACACATTTTTACCCCAAATAATATCCTCCTTAAAATGATCTAACCTCCCCCCAAAATGCTTTCACCATTTCATCTGACTTACACCTTAGCAGAGACACATGTGTGTGAACATAGGATACTTTCCAACAATCCATATACCATTAATTCCTATAAGTTGGAAAGAGCTAGACTGAAGGCAGCATTTGCACCCATATATAAAGGGCTGTTGTACAAATTACTTGAATTTTCTGAAAATCTCACACAATGGGAATCTATTATAGGAAACAAGTGCTATCACCAATTCTCTAGCACTTCAAAAGTACCCATCTGTTCCAGATGATACAGGCCAGAAGATCACAAACAAATTTTATCTACAAAGGACAAGCGAACTCCTGAAGTATCACCAATAGGCAGCACTTTGTTGGTTAGCTTGAAACTATAGTTCCTAAAAAAAAAAAAAAAAAAGGAAAAGAAAACCACTATATTTCTTTATTCCTTTTTTTAAAAAAGTTAAAATGTGAACTTTTCACAATTTCCAACAGGCCTTCTCAGAGGTCACAATGACTGAGTTTTAACTATACACATAAATGGTTCTTTTATGCCACATCATTAGTATCTTCTATGCATAGTGTGTCTTTCTCATAAGAAATTCAAGTACATAATGTTTATTGGTAAATTACATCCAAATTGCAGAAACATTCCAATGATCCTAACATCTATGTCAGATAAGCAAACTGGGGAAATGAAAATATTTACATGACATGGAGAGAATAAAGAAAATACTGCTGAGCCACTAGACCACGAGCAGGGAGTTGTTCTCCTATACGAGTCCTTGGGGATAATCCCAATGTCTAACAGGGAACAAAAATTCAAAAACCATATTTTCAAATAAAGTAGTGATTGAGTAAATCGATCAATTAATGAATTTTACTTATTTATTCATGAGAGACACACAGAGAGGCAGAGATACAAGCAGAGGGAGAAGCAGGTTCCCTGTGGGGAGCCTGATGTGGGACTCAATCCTAGGACCCCGGGATCATGACCTGAGCCGAAGGTAGATGCTCAACCACTGAGCCACCTAGGCGTCCCTCAATGAATGAATCTTTCAATCAACTATTAGGACAGCTACAGAGCTACTGATTTCCAGTATGGTCCAGCTGTTGCATGTCCTCATCTACTGGGAACAGGGGAACTGAGCCGTGATCTTTCCTCTGGGCTTTCAAACCAAGTTCAAGCTGAGATCTGAAAACAAAGAGGGCACAGCAAGAGGCAAGGTGGTCATAGAGCCTGCCTGGAATCACAGGAGAGAAACCAAATTATTGTTGATAGACCTTCATCCATGATAATAATATACAGGTTTATTTCCCACACAGGCTGATCAATATTCTACCTTTGTTGTTCCTTCTCATAAAAATTCCACTCAACCTCCTTGGCTCCCAAGCCTGCACTGTTCTCTAACTTCATATCCACTCTGGCAAGAATCACTGTCCCTCCTTCGTGATTAGTTACTGATGCCACCCCCTGGCTCACAGGGGGCTTAGAGAATTAATTAATGTTTGCAAAGTGCTTGTACATCCACAAGCCAAGGGGTATTATATAAATGCAAATTATTAGCATTATTCTGTTCTCCAATGGGGCAGACTGCCCAGAGCACTTATTCATGCCTTATAAGAAAACCAAAGTCTCCTTAACTAGGTCTTCCTGCATTAAAGGGACTGTCGATTTACAACACCAGATCACCATGCCTGCTCATCAGCCTGTGTTCCAGGCCTTGAGGGTTTTTTTTCCCCTCGTCATAAGGAGCTATCTTGGGACCATTGGTTCTTCTGCTCCAAGCCTGCAAAAGACATCAGAACCTATCATTAAAACAAATCTCACCTCCAGAAAGAGGTTTCACATCTCACTTTCTCATCTTTGGAAGGAGATAAGACCGAGGTCTTGACTTTTTAGAAAGTTCACTGTGTCCCTCGGTGAGAATACCAGGTTGAGTGATTACGTTCCGCTCACCTCAAGGTCTCCTGCTGCTCCAACTGTGGGTAGTATTTATTGCCACTTCCTGCCCTTGAATGTTTTCTAGTCTCCCCCTGTTCTGTTTAAACAAATTCTGTGTTTCACCTGTCATTGCCCCAACCTCAGGAATAAAGGGCATCAGGACACTCGACACCATGGCTATCACTTTTAGGACCTAGAAACTGGTTTATTTTGTTAGGTAGATGGGATGAGCTATTAATATATCATGGTTACACATGTACTTTCTGCCTTTATCTCTGTTATTTTCACTTTAAACCTGGGAAAACAGTTGGAGGTTATGTAAGCATTACCCTGGGTCCTGATCCACAAATATCTTTGGCAACTTTGATTGGTCCTTGAGAATTCCATTCCTTTGTACTAAAGAACATGGCCTTTCATATCACGTCATTAGTATTACACAATATTAGGAGCAAAGCTGTCAAAAAGACCTCTAAACACACTTAGAGTAAGGAGAAATGGCTTTAAATGAGTCTTCCTGTATATTAAAAACAGAAATGAAAACAAAACACAAAAGGAAGAAAGGAGCAAGAACGATTCACTTCGAGTAATGCCTTCATTTTCTGGGTACTTACTGAGCTAGTCTGTGCAAAATAGACATGGTATTGATTTTTAGGATATTTTTTACCTCTCACATTTCTGCTCTAGGACACGTAAATAATTTTGGTAGGAAGAGGACAGGTGAGCAATGACTCCAACCTCTGTTTAGGGCTTCATCTTGGAACTAGAACTGTTAGTCTCAGAGAATGCTGACAAGCCTCGAGCAGGCAGTGGATGAAGAGAAATATGAAAACCGAAAAGTAAACGGACACTTCACATGTTACATTATTTACGTGCCTACATAGTACGTCTACTGCTATGGAGTTTTGCAGTTCAGACAATGCTTTAACAGCTGTCTCATTTCATGCCCGCAACAACCCCATGAGTGAAGTCTGCTACCCCTTTTACAGACAGGAAAGCTATGCCCCAAGGAGCTGAGCAACTGCCTCAGATGGATCGCACAGCCAGTCAAGGCACAGGGCCTGGCCTGGAGCGCAGGGAGCTGTGGAGAACTGGAGAAGAGTTAGCCCGCACACACTAAGCAGAGGATGGGCAAGGTGGAGGAAAAGGTGTGAGACAAGTGGGTGAAATATGCAGGAGAAAGGCTTAAAGCATGGGTGATGCAGCTTTCTTAGAAACTGGCCAGCTGCCAAAGTGCCCCCACTCACAAGGTCTCCCAACACCGTGCCTTACATGTACCAGTTGACCATGGGTTGTCCCATAGCTGTCCTGATGCTCAATCACACCTCAGGGTGTCATAAGGGCCCCTGGACTCCGTCAGCTATTCTGAGAGTCATTCTGAATGAAGGCATCGCAGAGACCATGGCTGACCCCAGTGCCTCAGTTTCCCTCTCATCAGCCCAGAATGAGCCAGTACTCTCAGAAAGCACTGAGTGAAGCGGGTGGAGGAGGGAGGGTATAAACAGAGAATGCCTCGGGAGTCCTGGTAGATTGGCCAGCCCTCTGTGCTGATCTGGAGTGACCCCTCAGTTTCTCCTTCCTCTTTGCTGGACATGAAAGACCCTGCCCCTGTCCTCCCCCTCTCAGCCCTCCTGGGCCAGCCCCTTCCTTCCCGCATTCCTACGGTCTCATGTCTCACAGCTCCACTCCAGCCTTTCCCGTTGGGGCTGGAACTGCCTGTGGACAGAGGCAGGGCTTCATTTTTCTAGGTCCTCCCTGTAGTGCTAATTCCAAGCCAGACATTCCAAGAATGTCTGCCGAACTCTCCTCTGAAAATACCCTAAGTCCTTTTCAAAGTCACCCTTTCTCTCTCCCACTGTTTAACTGATCGTATGAATTCTATTCAGTGCTTGAGAACATTACGTTTTGGAGACAGGACAGCGGGCTGGCCATGAGCAATGAGTTGGGTATCAGTTTACTGGTATGTGAAGTCTCAGGCCCAGGCTTTGGGTGTCCTGTGAGTGGAGGCAGTTAAGAAGCTGGCCTTGAAAGCTTCTGAACACCTTCACATTTAGCCATTTGGATATGCTACAACTACAGCAAGAGGCACAGTGTTGGGCAAGAAGCGTAGCACAACATCTCAATGTTAGTTGAAGGGCTTCTACAATGACAATTCAGGGAACTGTCGTTTAAAATTCCCATCTGTTATAATCATGTCTTAAAGTCCCAGGCCAAGGCCCACACATTCCTGTACCCTCCACAAGTACAACGAAAACAGATGCTTGGAAGCTCCACTGGGGAACAAAGGCAAGCTCATTCCTGGTGCTGATTATTTTCTTCTGCATCTCTTCTCACAGAAAAAAAATATCAAACCGCTATATTCATCGGGACATTGCCCAAAAAGGCAAAACAACAAATCCCAGGTTGGAAAGCCTGAGCATAAGGAAGTCACAAAAGCCTCTGCAACAACTGCCACAATTTGGGGAGTAATCTAAACCGAGCCTCTGAAATGCTTCACACCTTGAGGTCCTTTCAGTGATTCTGGTCTCCTCATGTTTGCAGGGGCAACTGACTTATAGGACGTTCATGGTCTGTAATAGTGAAGTGCTTTCCAACCGAATAGACATTAACAGCGTGCTCCTTCCTTTTCTAGGGCAATGTTAACTACACTCTCCAAAGTAAAACCACATGCTTTGTTTTTAAGGCATTTAACTAAATCACTTTAAATCAACTTAGCTAATCAGAAAAGAACCATGTGTGATCTTCGTACCATGGCAGTGAAAACTTCCCATCAGTTTTGCCAGAATGGGCCAGCCAGTTACCTGGCTGAGTATGGCTAGGCAAGGAATACGAAGCTGGCAGATAATGAAAGTGCTTTAGACCACTTGCCAATTGATTTTCCTCTTGTAAAGGTAGCTCAATTGAAATGTTCAGAATAAACCATGTGTTAGAATTATCTTCTGAAGTAAGAGCTGAGAGCATATTGATTAATAATTATTTGCACTAACAGACTCAACTAAGGCAATATCATCAATTACCTTAAAAATTGGCTCAGATCAATCACAATGGAATCAGTTTGAAGTTTGAGTTTGAAGATTCATTGTCTTCTGCTTGGTATTTTTAAAGAGATCAACAGAGAGGCAGGGCTCCTGAATGGAGTCCTAGGCAAACACTGGTTAGAATGATTCGTGATTGTTCTGAATATCATATTGACCTAAACCTCTTAACTGAGTAATGAGTCTCCCACGCTTCCACTGAGTGGGAGGTCTCCATGGTAAACAAATGTTTTCCACATTTCATGATACAGGATGGATATGTAGAGTCCAAGAAATGTGTTGCTGATGATAAAACACAAACTGGCCCAGAAAGTAATGATCTGGGAGGCTAACGAGCCAGCAATTGGCACACATCCACACTTCACCTACCTGATCCATGTGCATACATATACTGAATAACGGGTTCATATACTGCATAACGTCTACAGAGTAGAAATAAGAGCATCCGGAAGTACCTTCAACCTAGTACATTCATGCAACTGAATGTGATGTGAATAATGACACCTCTGCAAAAATTTAAAATTTAAATTTAAATTTAAAAATTGGGGGCTTGCTCAATCTTACATATTAACCGGCAAGTCAAAAATACATAACCAGTTTTTGGTATTAATGTCCAGTTCCAACTTCCTGACTCCCCATTCTGCTGCCACCACAGGGACTCCAAAGTCCCAATGTTACCATGCCACTGGTCCCTGCACACTTTTCCCAGGGTGCCCCTCACTGACTAACTCTGCAGCCTCCATCAAGGGGCCTCTGCCCAACCTTCTAGTCCCACAGTGCTCGAAGTGTAGCCTGTGGACTTCTGGGGGTCCAGGCCTTTCAAATAGTCTATAAGGTCAGAATTATTTTATAATGATGATAAGACATTATTTGCCTTCTTCACTGGATTAACATTTGCACAGAGAGTACACAGACAGGGGGTGAGGGGGTAAGTTGAAATAGCTGGTGCCTGGCACCCATCAAGGTAGCAGCACCCATGATCCTGCTGGTCATTGTATTCTTACCCTCCAAGTACTAGAAGGAAGATAAATGCCATGTCCACTTAGGCATACTCTTGATGAAGTGGTAAATATTAATTTTAGTAAATCATGACCCTAAGTATATGACTTTTTAATATTCTATCAGTGAGAAACCAAATGCACATAAAGCTCTCGTGTTGCACACTGAAGGGTATTGTCTCAACATCCTTGTTATTCAGACTTCAGGCCTTAAAAGGCATTTTTATAACAGAACAAAAAGTTTATTCCTGTAAGTTTTAGTTTTCACACTACAGCGGCTTGTCAAGTTTCGGTGTAGACAACTACCCACAAGCAAGGTGGTCTGCCTGCATAGACTGCAAACAAAACAACCCCCTGAATGGGATCAAATGTAGAAGCAGTTATGAGAATCCAGCTGTCTTCTCTTGACGAGCCAGAACCTAAAGAATTTTCTAGAAATGTAAAACAGTGGTGGTCTTCTCACTACAGTGCTTTAATTTTGAAGAATAGTTAGTTCTTTTATATTAAATTGTATCATTTATGGTAGCTTGTAATGGGCTTATTTTTGTTGATTTTAAAGGAATGAATAATTTTTTAAATCTCTCAGTTTAAATTTCAATTACAGTAAACATCAGTAGATATTTACCCACTAAATAAAGGAAAAAACCTCTTGGAGGCCCTCAATAATTTTTCAGAGTGTAAAGGGCCCCTGAGACCAAAGAACTTGAGAACCGCTGCTCTGGTCTTAAGCTGGGCACCTTCTCCCCAGGCCATTCCTGCCCTCAGGAGCCTGCAGCCTAACAGGGAGACCTGCCAGCAAACGATTCAGAATGCTGAGTGATGAATACTGTGGCCAGAGGCCCGGAGTGCAGGAGCAGGAGGCCGGGGAGCAGCAGAAGCGGAGCCACGGACGTTAGAACGGCTTGTGCGTTGTGGGTCCTGCTCACGGGGTCAGTGGACGGAGCAGAGAACCTGGGAAAGGGGGGAGGCGGCGGGGTGGGGAGAGCCGCGGCCAATCCAGACCAGAAAAGGTGATGATGGGCCATCAGGAAGCCTTTCAGGGGACAGGGGACAGACGGAAGACTTGGGTTTTAGCAGAAAGGCTGTGTCAACAGCGTGGACAAGAGTGAGGGGCGCGTGCTGGAGAGAGGCAGGGCAGCCAGAGGAGGCCACCGTGGAAAATGCAGGTGAAAAATAAAGCCTGAACTTAAGCGCCAGTGTTTGGGGAGCAGATGGGGGCAGGGCAGGGCATCGTTACCCAGGGGAGACCTGGAATCGGAAGCAAGCGTGTCTGGAGGAAAGCTTCTGAGCTGAACCGGGGAAGGTGCTGGGCTGAATGCGAGACCCCGGAGAGCCCGAGGGGCGGCTTTGCTCAACGTGGCGATCACCAAGCCGTCGCGCCGGGCTCCCTCCCTCAGAGAACCAAGGGGTCCGAGAGCGGGACGAGGAGAGGGTCCCAGCGGGGAGGAGGGTACAGCTGAGGTCCGCACGGAACACACTGCCTGGCCCAAGGGAGGCACAACCGTGACCCTTCAGATCACTGAACTCCAAGCAAAGCGTCCGAGATTCAAAAACAGACGTGCCCAGCCGGGGACACTCTCCGGTCGGGCCGCGGCCTCGGTGTGGGGCACAAGGCGGGGAGGGCACGGGCGCCCGTCAACACCGGTGTTGACTCGGAAGGGTTGCCGCCGTGTCGCCGCCCGCGCCCAAGAGCCAGCGACCT
Organism: Canis lupus familiaris; assembly: GCF_011100685.1. Lineage (NCBI taxonomy): Eukaryota > Metazoa > Chordata > Mammalia > Carnivora > Canidae > Canis > Canis lupus. The sequence continues at coordinate 2,933,097 of NC_049223.1, read as the reverse complement.
TCCGAGGGAGCGACGGCAGCACCAGCATCTCCTCCTGCTTCCACGCCGAGCAGGCAGCGCAGTCTTAGACCAGGGCACGGAAGACTGCGAGACAGGTATGTCTGTCCCTTACCTGCCACCAAAACTGTTTCATAGCAATGAACTAATTCTATCTCTGAAGCCAGGAAACAGATACTCCGGGCTTAAAACACGGACCCATTTGAAATCCAAGGACTTGGCCTAAACACGCAATCTGGTGCAAAGAGCGAGCTCTCACCGTGTGAAGCGGACTTGGCAGGGTGCTTCAATTTCACACCCTGGCCTCAGCCACTTTCCCGTCTGCCCTTTAGGCTGCTGCGTTGGGGGCAGGAACAGGGCTATTCTCGTAAGACCGTTTCTGTCTTCTCTCTCTCTTTTTAAAAAGATTTCATTTATTTATTCATGAGAGACACAAAGAGAGAGGCAGAGGCATAGATAGACGGAGAAGCAGGCTCCATGCAGGGAGCCTGATGTGGGGCTGGATCCCGGGACTCCAGGATCATGACCTGGGCCGAAGGCGGGCGCTAAACCGCTGAGCCACCCAGGGATCCCCGTTTCTATCTTCTCAACATGGATCTTCAACTATTCAATAATTTCCTTGTTGCTTTCTGCTTTGCAAAAAGTTCTTCCATTTTTTTTAAACTAAAGGCTCCTTGCTGCAGATGCAATTCCTTGCCTCTTCTGTCCCAGTGGGGCCAGGAGACACCTGACGGCTGCCCCAGGAGAACAAAGACTGTGTCCACCAGGGGGAACAGCCCAGTGGGGGTTGTTGATGGCATGCACCTGCATCCTTTGCATCTTGCATGGAAAACCCTAGGATCCAGGAATAAGTAGCGAGCTCTTCTCTCTGTGTCTCAAGGCTTTCTATGAAGCCATTACATGAAAGTACCTTGGGGTCCCCATGTGAATGAGACAGAAAGAGTGATTCTCACACCCACCATCCTCACTGTAAAAGGATCACTCCCACCCTTCCATCTGTGTTAGAGGTAAAGGCACTAAAACTAGAACACATTTTTTATAGCATTCTCTTAGGTGAAACTCAGTTTCAAGATATACCTGAGCCAGTGTGAGCCCCTAAAACTGATTTTTGAAGGCAATGGGAATACCAGTAAAGACAAGTCTTCCCTGAATTATACAAAACACCTTTTGAATTAAACAAGTAATTCTTTCCACTGAAGTATCTAATTTGAATTTAAACATTTCTTTACATGCTACCTTAATTAGATGCACGTTTCTCTCAGCATCTTAATTTTATGCATTTTACACTTCTAAGCAGCTTGCTAGTGAGGATTGTTATTTGCATTCATTTACATACAATTTGCAAGAAATGTTGAAAAACCTAGAAAGGCAGAGATTGTAAATTCATGGATTTTTTCCCTAAATAAAAATGTCAATTCTATGAAGAAACAAACAGTGCATTTCCCCCTTGCTTACCTATAGTACTTTCAAGACTACTTTTAATATTTATACACACAAAGAGATCCATTTAATGAATGCCAGAATAGGAAGATTTTCCCCTGCAAGTTATTAACAATGATGAAAAAGTCACCAAACTTCTAATCGCCTTCTTAATAAGAACATGAAACAGTCTCAAGCAGATGATGCCTCCTGAAAAATATTACTTGCAAAGTGCATCTTCTCATACAATAAGGACATATTTTATCAATTCTACTCTAAAGATTCATCCAATTTAAAACTATTTCTTTTAGCAATGGGTAGTTTATTCTGTATGATTTTCACTCTAGTTAATTGGATTTTCTTCACATCCCTCTCCTCTCTTGAGCTTGAATTTATACTTACAATAATTCCACCTTCCTACAGAAGTGCTAATGGAAGCTAGAGGACCAATTTGGGCCACTCTTTATGTCAGAAAATTCAGCTGGTTATTTTTCAGAGATGGAAGTTGTTGATACTTTCCTGGTTTGCAATGCCTTGTATTTCTACTAACATCACAAAATATGGGGTGCTCCTCTCCTAGTGACCTTGAGCACTGGCTCAGACAGGGCTCTTGGAATAGACCTCCTAGAGCAGCCGTTTCTACAAGAACTACAGGCTACAGGGGGAGCAAAATGGTAGAAAACACTTAAAATAGAAGTGCTTCGACATTAAATTTTATCTCCCTAATTTCTTTGGAACCTGTGAGGGAGCTCCCCCACCCAAGTTTCATAAAGTACTACAACTTACAGAAGGCTCTCCCCTTACATATTGAAAGTAATTTTAGGTTACAGATCTGAGCTTCATAAAAGAAAGCTGCCTGTCCAAAATAAGACATGCCTAGGCAAAATTAGAGTTTTGACATTCTTATAGTTGTAAAATGTTATCTGGCAGATGGAGTTTATCCTTGAAAAATAGTGGAAAGGCTGGCCATGGAAGTTGCTTCCTCAGAGCAGGAAGGGAGGCAAGGGTGACAGTGTTTCGTGGAAGTTCCTGACACAGCAGGCTCTGGGAGCTTCCTGTGTGGGCTCAAGCTGGTCACGTGACTTCCCCATGCCTCAGTCCTCCTGATGCAAAACCAACATCTTGCAGAAAAAGCAAAAACAGATGCTGCACTTGAGATGATCTCTCTAAAGTAAACAAATTAGGGAATTTATACATCAACTGTGGTCTCTGGAAATCAGTGAGAGCTGAGTTTCCTAAAATAATTCAAGAAATCACTATGAATATCCTATAACATGCCAAAGCTGTTTTTTTTTTTTTTTTTAAAACAAATGCCTTTCTCCTTCCATTCTCAAGACACTGTTAGATGGATGAAGGAAGATGCACCATGGAACAAGAATGAAATGTAACTAAATTATTGCCCATAGTCCCTGAAGAGTGCCAGTGGGACTGCAGTGGAAGAAAAAAGCAACACCATTTTGATCTAAGTGCTTAGAGAATTTTGTTTTGGTAAATTTAGATTTTACATATACCAGAGGTGTGATTACATATACTAGAAAAAGTAAAATTTGGTGAACTTATCTATGAAGCCAAAATTCAGCATATGCTGGTTTATAAAACAGATTTGCTATTTTTGCTCTAGCAGAATAATGGGATAATGAAGTAATCCTCAACCCTGATTGTGTAATACCCTATATCGTCTTCAAATATCCCAAGATATGCTCAATTTCTCTATGCTGAGTTAACAGGAGACTCCAAATTGCTTTATTTTACAAATAATATTCCCAACAGCATCTCTTAAGGAAAAGCATATCAATAATTAATCCAACAGGGGCACCTGGGTGGTTTAGTGGTTGAGTGTCTGCCTTTGGCTCAGGTCATGATCCCACGGTCTTGGGATCGAGTCCCGTGTTGGGTTCCCCACAGGGAGCCTGCTTCTCCCTCTGCCTGTGTCTCTGCCTCTCTCTGTGTGTCCCTCGTGAATAAATAAATAAAATCTTTAGAAAAAATAATTAATCCAGCAAAAGAGTTGCAAAAAAGCTGAACACAATTGATCCAAAGTTTGTGGATTCTACCTGAAATTTTCTTCGTGTTTAATCCCAATCTGAAAAATAAACTTGTTTTTTTTTTTATGTGCCCATTTGTAGTCTTAGACAAACAAGACCCTCAGCACTGACAATGGACTTTTTTTTTTTTTTTTTTTTTGACAATGGACTTTCTTCAGCAGGCTGTGCAAGCAGTGTCGGCACTTGGAACAGGCCCTCTGTGAATATAATGTATAATCAGCATGTTTGGAGAATGCCTGCTATGAATACACACACATACGCATTCAGACACAAAGTGAAGATTAACTGACACACGAGGTGCCTGTCAGAGAAAAATTCTTTAAAACAGACAAATGATAAGTAGAGACATCAAGAGCAAACATTTATAGTGTGTTTATGTGTTGGGACAGGAAACAAATTTACCATCCTCAAGAAATTAGCTCCAGTTAGGAGACAGGATATATTTATATAACTAAGAATATAAGGCATCATATGTTACATAAAAAATGAGAAGCAGAAGGTACTGTGAGAAGCAGCATTTAAAGATGTATTTAGAGTCATGCGGATGGGCACAAACACCCGGAGCGGAATTGTAGGTGTGTGATGTCAGCAAACGTAACGGGCGGGTTATGTGTGTACACAAATACATACCCGCATCACTCACGAGCAGAAAGCCTGCCGCTCCTCAGATACAAAATCTTGGGCAAGCTCATTAATCATCTCTTGAAACCTTAGTTTCCTGATCTATTAAACGTGGATGACAGTAGGGACTCACTTTGAAAGAGAAATGTAGTGAAACCCAACTGAATGCACACACAGTGCTTACGCAGTGCCTAGTGCGCCGACAACGCTTTCAAGAAATATGAGCTATAATTGAACTGATTTACATTAAACTTACCTCACCCCCTCTTAGCCCAATTATTCATTCTATGTCATTTAATTTGTTCCCATAATGACTTTTCCCATCCCTTTAATCAGTCTTGTGGCTGGCCTGGGAGCCCCCTTGTCTACACTTTCTAGAAATAAGTGACCCAGACGGAGTTCGGTGTTGCAGTGCTCTAAGGGTTACACTGCATGATGACTGCATCTCGGCTCTGTGACATAATGCTTTTACAGAGCACACTGAACTGCCCTCATCTCTACCCTATTAGACCTAATTAGGGAGCATTATAATTTGAGAGTCACTCTCTAAAATCACCTTTATTCTTAATATCCCTGAAGCTCCTGAGGTTGTGTCCTAGTTCTGGCATTTAAGACAAGGTATCAATTTTTGATACCATACAGGGATGGTCCTATCTCCCATCCTACGTTGACCAATGTGTGAAATAAACAGGCTCTCCAGGGAAGCTTTGAACTCATCCTGTCACATAGAATTTCAGGAGAGTGGCATTTCTCCTTACTTTGTTTTGACCTGTACTACCTTTTAAGTTAATACTTTGTAATACTTCAGTTAAATACTATATACTCTTCTATTCTGATTACAATCAAGTTAAGAGGAAGACCAGAGCCCAGAATCTCTGTAACATCCTATGAGGTGCCTCCCTCAGCTAATTCTTTTGTTTTGGTGTTACCGTGCAATGAGAGCTTTGTATGTCCATCTTAAGAAATGGCTGGTTGCGTCTGGAAGCAGGTAGATATTACACTTTATGACCTTGTGCTTTCCCATCTGTACTCACTAGATGAGAAAATATTCAGCTCCAAGCTAAGTTAAATTAATTTGAATAGCACAAGATCTTGAAACAATGTCTTCTATTCCAAATTTAGTGGAATAGATATCTAGCTCATAATCTTGAACAATTTATTGCGGTGACCAAATACTATGTATGTATTCTTAGGAAAAACACTTGCTTGTTTTTAAGATTCAGTTGGCTTCTGAGTACTCACAGATGGTCTAAATGTTTTAATTACTCTGTCTGAGGAACTGATTGGCCCAGGACTGGAATGACACTTCAATCTCCTGGGTTTTGTCCCACTGGCACTCAGTCCAGGCTGAACTCTTAGGACAATACATTGTTTTCCTCTAACAAAAGACACAGACCACCTGTCCACCTCAACCAAACAAATAAAAACAGCACAACAATAACACAACCAACCCCCAAGTTCTTGTGTATACATACCCCTTTGTTAAACCTTCAACAATGCAAATATCGTTTGTGTGTGTTTAATTACTTTAGGACATCCAAGTTACCCTAGCCCTTCTCTCTTACTCAGACCAGGTACTTACTGAGGGAAGAGTAAACTCAGGACTCCAGGTTAACAGATCAAAGTGCTTTTTTTTTTTTAACCTAAATTATCTAGTTATTTGCTTGAATTCTCCCCCATAGTCTATTGTGTAACCTTGGCTCCTACTACAGAAGAATGTGAACCTGGGGGCACCCAGGCAGCTCAGCTAGTTCAAAGTCTAACTCTTGATTTCAGTTTTGGTCATGATCTCATGCTTGTGAGATCAAGTTCCGAGTCTGGCTCTGCACTGGGTGTGGAGCCTGTTTAAGATTCCCTCTCTTCCTGTCGCTCTGTCCGTCCTCCCCCACCTTCCCTGCACACTGATGTGCTCACTCTCTCTCTCTTAAAAAAAAAAAAAAAAAAAAAAAAAAGAATATAAATCTGTTATTATGTAATGAGATGGATGGGATATGCTCCTGGATCTTATGTCAACATTCAGTTCTTAACATTAATAATGATAGTAACAAGTTTTTAGGAGATGATGCAGTAATTAAAACTGTGAAAAATTTCTATAAGCATAATTTCTGGCCAAATTAAACTTTAAGATCACTTTATTTTTTGATTATCAAAGAACCCTAATAAATTCAGATAATAAACAAAAGAAGATAAAAATCACTAATAATCCTGACAATTATGATTTTAATGTTTTGTTCTTTTTTCTCATAGTCAACATTCAATTAGTTGAAGATTTATCATATTTCAGTAAGTTCCACCTAGATACTGATTTTTAACTAAAATTAATTTAAAATCTAGAAGAATGCCCATTTGAAGTCACTGGTTAGCATATGCATATACACATAAAGAAATAGCTGGAAGGATTGCCCTAGAAGGATCATGATAGACTATGGCATCGTATTTATTTCTTTCTTTATGTTTTTCTGCATTTCAATTTTTTTAAAAGATTATTTATTCATGGGCAGCCCCGGTGGCGCAGCGGTTTAGCGCCGCCTGCAGCCCAGGGCATGATCTTGGAGACCCAGGATCAAGTCCCATGTCAGGCTTCCTGCATGGAGCCTGCTTCTCCCTCTGCTTGTGTCTCTGACTCTCTCTCGCTCTCTCTGAATAAATAAATAAATAAATAAATCTTTAAAAAAAATTTAAAAAAAGAGATCATTTATTCATGAGAGACAGAGAGAGAGGCAGAGACATAAGCAGAGGGAGAAGCAGGCTCTTTGCAGGAGCCTGATGTGGGACTCGATCCTGGACCCTGGGATCACGACCTGAACTGAAGGCAGCTGCCCAACCGCTGAGCCACCCACGCATCCCTGCATTTCAAATTTTTATAGTGCACATGATTCCTTTTACTATTTAAACAAAATTATTCTATTTTGGTAGAACACTTTCTCTAGCTGTTATTTTGCTTTATGATAGTCAACTGAATGACAAATGCACCCTGACATTCCTTTATAGATTACAAATTTGTCAAAAGCCGTTAATTCCCTTAGAATGTGTCATGAAATAGGCAAATACAAAGGGGAAGTCAAATTGCCAGATTAAATCTCAGGCCTTGAATTTAACTGGGCAGTGACTTGATAGCTGCAGACTCATCCTAATATGCCCGTCACCCTGCTCTGTGTGCTGGGGGGTTGTTTTAATAAAAAGTGGCCTCAGCCTGCAGAAGCCACCAAGAAGCCACACATAAAACTGGAGAGAATAGTGCTGCTGTGAGGACCAAGAGGTAATAACAAGTGCTCTTAGCTGATGATCCCCTGGGGCTGGTTAGCGCAGGCGAAGCTGAGTTAACGAGGCCAAAGTCATACTTTCAAGTGGGTGACCAGGGAGCTTTGCTCTGCTTCACAGTCATTGAGGGCATCCCTAACTACAGTTACCTATCAGCAAATGCTGGCCTGTTTTTGTGTTGGGGAAACCCAAATAACAAACAACATGAGTAGAACAAATCAATCAGAGGATGAAACATTCACCTTCCTACCAGGTGTACCTCACTCCTACTATGGAGAATAGAAGATGAAATCTTTCTCTTCTGAGCAACTAAACAGAACAGTTTGGTTCTTTGGTTGGGCCAAAGAACTTTGGTTGGGCCAAAGAAAGGTGTGAGCTCTTAGATACAACCTACTTCTGCCTGACATCCCCCTAGGTTCCTTACTGAAGATTGTTCTTTGAATGTTAGTAGCAACTGCACAGCCCAGCAAAAAGTAAAATATTACATAATTGGTCCATGATAAATGGTCCAGTGGTTCCTGGGGACTACATGTATATCCTGAATTTTGCTGGGGGTAATGAAATAATTGAGACAGCCATGGAATGGGATGGGTAAGTAAAGACTTGCTCAAAAAAAAAAAGCAGAATTTGGGACACCTGTGGGGGCTCAGTGGTTGAGCATCTGCCTTTGGCTCAGGGTGTGATCCTGGAGTCTTAGGATGAGTCCTACATCGGGCTCCCTGAAGGGAGCCTGCTTCTCCCTCTGCCTGTGTCTCTGCATCTCTCTTTCTGTCTTTCATGAATAAATTAAAATCTTAAAAAAAAAAAAAAGCAGAAATTTATACATGAGCAACCCTTGAGGCTCTGGTTGTATGGATCTTTGTTATAAATAGTATGACAATGGGAGCTTACTGACCTCCAGCTTGGTTAATCAGCTTATGTTCCTTAGCCCCCCAAGCCCACAAGACAGGGAGCACTGTGACTCTTCCTTCACAGAAGCACAGCTCAGAGAGGTTAAGGAATTGGCCCAGTGTCGCCTAGGCACTTAGGAAGAGCAAGACCCCTTGAGCACTGACTTCCAAATCCTCCTAACAATAACAAAAAGGAAATGACACATTTCCTGCAGACAGTTTCTTTAGGGATGTGTGTTGTTTGGCAACTGGGAGAGAAGACCTTGGAGGAGCGTGGCTGCAGCCCTGTAGGACTTTTGCCAGACACCGACAGAGTCAAAGCCTCACCAGAGAGATGGAAGGTGTCAGGAAACGGAAATGCACCTACAAATGCATCACAGCACATGGGATCCATCTGTGTATTTGTTCATCTCTGGTGGAGGTGTCTTGGCCGGTAACAGAAAAAGGAAACTGTTCACGGCCTTCTGGCCCAGCCATCCCATGGCTTCCTGTTTACTGGATTCTGAGAAGGTATCAGTAGCTCATCGGTGCTCGGATGAGATGCTCGGAAAGACCCAGGGCTAGCTGGGGACTGCCCATCAAGAGGCATCAAGTAGTGACAACAGGAAGGAGGGGACAAAGCCCTGGTCACCAGGCTGCTCTTTCCACACTGGGGCCCTTGCTGTGTTACAAAACAAAGACTCACATGCAGACACCAGGCCTCCCACAGCAGATGGTTTTTCAGCTGGCTGCCAGGGTCAACACAGGCATCTAGATGAGGGTGGCTGTCCCTGCACCAGCCTCTGCTGTTTCATAAACAGGGTAGGTGTAGGTGTGGCACAAACTCTTTAGCAGCTTTTTGGCAAATCTCCCCTCCGCCACCCTCGGGTACACATGTAAGTGCCCATGTGTGCTTGTGGACATGCACACACACCTGCCATGTCATCTTCATAGACTGTGTCTGCTCCTGGGGTGCAGGAGGTGAGGGCAGCCTGGAACGGACCCAGCATAGGACCTGGAGAGAGAGCCCAGCTCTGTCCTCAATGTACGAGGCAACTGCCCCAAGCCTCTCAGTGCTCAATGGTCAAAGAAGGACAGACACTTGTCCACACCAAAGGAGCTGCAAGATGAAGTAGAGGACCTCGTGTCATGCAGCCAGCAGTGTGTGGCACACATGACGCCGCATGAACACAACTCCCTGACATTCTTGTTAGCAGCTGCTTCTCAGGAAACACTGATAAGTCCTATTTCCACTGGGAGAACCTTCTTGGAAGAAAATAGGTATTCTCTCCTTATTTAAAAACAGTATTTTATAACAGAGGAAGATGCTTATCTCAGCACATATAAAAGTTCATTTAAAGAAATTATTGGAAGACCAAAGGGAAATATAATTAAAGATGAAAAGAAATGGAAAGTCACTTCTATTACTAGGGCAAAGATATTTTGGAGAAAAAAATTCCACCTGCTGGTTCATCTCTTCAGAGTGTTGACCATGACTCTTTCAAAAGGAGAGTTTGGGTTTTTTTTTTTTTTTTTTTTTTAATTTTAACTTTAAATCAATGTAGAGTAAAACTGAGTTTTTGTAGGCTCTATATTAATATCCATTGAGCTGTACACCAAAAAAAATGTCAATTCTATCATGCAAAAATGAAATGAATTTTAATGCACCAAGAGATTAAACAAAAATAAAATCCAGCGATAAAGAGGCACCTGGGTGGCTCAGTGGTTGAATATCTGTCTTTGCTTCAGGTTGTGATCCCGGGATTCTAGGATCCAGTGCCGCATTGGGCTCCCCACAGGGAGTCTGCTTCTCTCTCTGCCTATGTCTTTGCCTCTCTCTCTGTCTCTCGTGAATAAATAAATAAAATCTTAAAAAAAAAAAAATCCAGAGGTAAAATGAATTAAAAATAAAAATAAATCTAAAAAATAATTTAAAAACCAAATGAATTCACTTAAAAACCAATTTTAAAAGCAAAATGCATTTTAATACATCAAAAATGGATTTAAAGATAAAATGAATAAGAATAATGAATTAGTGGTGCCTGAGGAGCTCAGTTGGTTGAGCGTCTGACTCATGATCTCAACTCAGGTCTTGATCTCAGAGTCGTGAGTTCAAGCCCTGTGCTGGGCTCCATGCTGGGTGTAGAGCCTACTTGAAAAAAAACATAAATAAAAATAATCAATTTTTAAAGAATGAAATTTACTCTATTAAGAGACTCATGTAAGTATCCCACAATCAGGAAACAGAGCTTTCATCACTCTAAAAACCAAAGCGGAAGAAGTGGGGTTTCCCTTAGCAACTGAGTGCTGAGTGCTTACTTATGCTGATACGTGTGCTGAGTACTAGGGAGACAAAGCTGAAGGGCAGGATCCCCAGCCCAGAACATCATAGTGTTTGGAGAGAAGGATCAGAGATCTTCTAACACAGTATAAAGACCTTTCAAGCATATTCATTACACATCCTTTCTCCATCTTATGGGTGAGAGGTATGAAGAGCTTACTAAGATTGAGATCCATTATTTGGAAGAAGAAAGCATCACTTCTTGTCCAAACATTGCATTATATAAAAACGAAGAATAAGACAGAGGCACAGAGAAGCTAAGTGCCTTCACACAGCAGATCCAGAACCAGGGTCAGGGCCAGTGGCCAAACTACTTCCCAATATATCTGAAAACTCAGTAAAACAAACCTCTTGTTGTTCCTTTCATTTCAAGTGACGTTTTGGCGTACTGTGGCATTCCTTATATGCATTGATACAATCAAATCACATTGTAGAACCCATTCTTTTTATGAGTTTATCCTTAGTTGAATAGCAGAAGAAAAAGGAAAGTAGGTCTAAGTATGTGTTTAATATGTTACTTTCCTGGTAATATTTAAGGCACAACACATGGATCTATTTCTCTTATTGTTATTCACACATGAAAGACAAGTAGCTTAGACCTAGAAAAAAATAAAATTAGCAAATCTGCTCAGTGACAATGGCCATCTGAGCTGGCAGTAGTTGAGCCTGTCTGGCATTCCGAGGATCCAGAGCTTGAATCCACTGAGGTCTGTATTTGAACGCAACCCAGTGGGCATGGCTACCTTTTGCTGGTGTCACCTTCCCCAGCACCCGAGCCCTGCTGCCAGCTTCAGCACCAGCGCACACGTCCAGTTTCTCTCTCTGCTTGTGCCAAGACACCATGACAGTTTAATTCTCAAGGTCATTTTCGGGGTGGGTACAGTGTAAAAGACAGCTCGGTTTCATTCTGCCCCTACCAAGAGATATAACAGCAAAACACGTCAACGTGAAGTGAGTGTTCGCAGAGCCAGAGAAATCACTGCCCACGTTCTATGAGTTCTGCTATATTCAATGACAAGGTTTGCTACAGTAGAAAATGTCATCAAGTTATTAAAAAGGGATGATGTGAATATGTTGTGTTCATATGCAAGAGAAGTTTGGGAGATGTCTGGTCTACTCTGAAGAAGAGTTAAAGAGGTTTCTCATGTTCTGATTAAAGTTGGTGGCAGCTCAATTAGAGTTACAACACTCATGAATTGGAGTTCTAATTCCATCCCTTGGTTAGAGGATTCTGGACAGCAAATGTATTGACTAAGCCTAGATCTCACTTAGAAAATGGAAGGTAAGTGGAAAGCAAAATACATCAACATTTATCGAAAGTATTGATTTCAATGATAGTAACATGTTATTTCTTCAATGAATGTTAGAAGAGAATCTGAATTTTCCAATTACTTTTTTTGATGTGGACATTAGCCAGCCTAAGGTTTTTCTTCATAAACAGAACAATTGTTTAGCAAACTTTGGATTCGCTTCTCTTGCATCTAATTACAAGCATATTAATTTTTATAATCATATTAAAGAACTCCAATAACAATTTCAATGACTCAAGGGAAAGGTAGCTTTAGACAGTCAACCATAATTAAGCAAAACAATTGTACCAGCATCATTACGACAAATGCAAAGCATAATGAATCTGGGGACAATAATCTCAAAGAAAAAAAAAAAAGAAAAATAACACACCTCAACATTTGCATCATAAACACATTTTGTCAACAGCAACCTCAGGGCTCCAGTGAAATCAATTAGATGTGTTATATATTTAATGATGGAAAAAATATTTGATTTTTGTATTTCTCAACAAGGAGATGTCTGATGCTGGAGTCATTGGAACTTTCAGGTAAGAATCAGCAGGAGCTGAGATCTTTGACACCGGCTTGCTGAACTTGCCTAATCTGTTTATACTGATATCTGAACTCAATTTTAAAATACTCCTCTGCTGACCTAAACTCTCTTAAAATGCTAAACTAGCCAGGTATAATGAGGAAAAACTTTTCAATGTATTAGAAAAGAAATGAACAAAGTATTCAAATCTTTTGTAGCATTTAAAAAAATTTGTAAATATACTCTTCCAACTCTATTCTCATGATCAATTTTCAAAAGTAAATCCATGAACTGTAATTACATACGATTCTGGTGAGACGGCAGACACAAAGGCAGGCAGATGGGCTTGGACTTTGGAGAAGGATGCCAAGCCCTAAAGAAGTGAGGTGAGAGGGCAGAGAAAGAGGGTGAGAGAGAGAGAGAGAGAGAGAGAGAGAGAGAAGGTTAATGTGGGGGCAAGGAAGGAAAGAGACCAAGTCTTGAAGAAATGCAAGGACTCCTGTCCTGACGCAGTTTCCCTGGCTCCCACTTTTTCAACCTCACCTAGGGCCCAGGAAATGTAACAGGTCCCAAGCATTCTCTGGCTTGTTCTTGCTGGAGCTCTCTCAAGTGGGAGGAGGGAGCACATGGTGGTGCATGCTTTGGAGAGAGCCCCGCACCCCTGGGCTGGCATGTGAGGGATGCGTCATGGCTGAGGACCAGTGTGCGGGCAGGGAGGTGGAAACCCCTGCTCAGGGACACACTGACAGTCAATCACATACATATTTCACTGGACTCTTACTTCATTCTTGTGCAAAAAAGAGAGAGAGAGGGGTGAAGGGTCCAAAAGCAAATGTGAGAGCAGGCTGCTGGGTGACAGGGAGCAAGCCCTATGCCAGGTATCATGGCACAGAGACAGCAAGTAAAAGGAACAGTGAGCTGGCTGGACAGGAGCCCCATCCCCCCTGGCTCCGCATCACAGATCTGTGCTATGCTGGGGTATGAAACGAGAATTAAAGATGTCACTATCAGGGCACCATGACAATGTTCCAGCAAACTCAGCACTGTCAGTAGATAGGAAGTAGGTGACTTTTGCCTTGAGTGACCTCCTATGGCCCCCGTTATGCCCTTCCTGTGCTATTGAGATTTGTCAAGCTCCTATTCCATCCTGGTCTTGTCCTATTTGTATGTTTCTGGAGTGAGTTCTCTTGAAAACAATCAGAAAAAAATAGTGGCACCACCCTATAATTCAAAAGGCTCAATATTGGACTGT